>NW_012114799.1:2943345-3054191 GCF_000951035.1 Colobus angolensis palliatus
TGTAGTTTCAGCTACTCAGGGATTGCTTGAGCCCAGGAGTTCAAGGCCAGCCTGAACAACATGGCAACACTCTCTCTCTAAAAATATATATAAATTAATATTTAAAAATGTTTTAAGTCACAACAAAGAATGGATATTGTCAGAGATGGGAATTCCATTTTAAAAACTATATTTCTGCTTTGGAGAAGGGCTCAAGCCATTGAAAAGAAAAAAAAAGCATTAATAGAAAAAGTTAGAAACTGAAATATATTCAGAAGACCAAAGGGAAAACAACTAGCAACGTCCTACTTTGTCCAAAAGGAAGGAAAACCCAGCAACAAACAGAGACTCTCGCAAATGGAGAATGTCTTAGCACAATACGTTGTATGTGACACCTTGATAAATTAAAGAAACAGAAACACTGTCACCAAAAGAAAAGGAAGAAAGGAAGGAAATTCACAAACAGTGCCCACAAAAGATGGATAGGGAAGTTTTAAGAGAATATGAGCACTGATTAAAGGCAAGCAAGAAAAACAAGATAGGCTCTATCTAGCTAAGTCCCCACTGCACATGCCCATTGTCTTGTTTCCTTTGGCACCGACTACACAAGAGTTTCATCATATGTCTAATAATAGTATTATTTATAAAACAGAAGAATAACATCTTGATAAGAATATACCTCAATGGCAAAATGTCTCCTTCTATTTAATCTGAGTGTATAGATGAAAAAGAAATGTTTTCAAAGTAATAACAATTACAAAGCAATCAGTGAACAAGATAAGCACTTGCAGAAGGAGCCACATTGAATCTATTCAACTGACTGGCTTCTGTGTTATGTGAGTCCAAGAACGGATAACTGCTGCTCTCTGGAAAAACCTGCAGTGCTGTAAAAACCAGCCCATGCCACTGTGTCCCTGGGACAAGGAAAACGTTAAAAAAGCAATAGAGACAAATGGGAAAGGCTGAAAATACAACTCCTTGTAGTTCTTAATTCGGTATTATATTCACTGACCTATTATGTATATGTCAATATAAAGAAAAAGGATTTTTGGAAATCACACACTCACAGATATGGTCCCTGCCCTCTGAAAGCTAGAAGTTGTTAAACACTACTTTGGTCCATGACCTTACCAATACCTATTTTATGCAAGCATAAATAGTGTCTAACTCTATAAAGTTATTTTCAACACTGGCCAGTATTCCTATATTATCATTTTGCTGACATACATACATATTGAATTGAAATAAAAACATCAAAAGAGTATTTTCACAAGTCCGAGTTTATAAACAATTGAATCTATTCATCTATATATAAACATCTATATTCTCTGAATATAGATGCTTCCTATTTCCCAGTTTCATATACATTGTATGTACAACTTAACTACATTTAAATACCAATCTTAGATACCAACGGCAGCCTGATGAGCTATTTCAAAGCCTATGTTGACAATTTGTTAGAGTTGGGAAAAAACAAAAATCTCTCAACACGATTAGCTAGTAAGTACCACATTAAGCCATCACTGTGTGGCTGCTACTATTCTACATGCTTTACATGCATCGTCTTATTGAATCCATACATATCTCTCCTTTTTATAGATGAGGAATCAGAACTTCTAACTGAGCAACCCACACTCTAAACCACTGTACTATACCCCTTCTCCCCACATACCTACAGAAGCAATTTCTTTGGAGACTAATTATTTGTTGGCTATTAATGGAAATTTTACTTTGCTGTGGAAACATGATCAAACCAATGATTTGAATATAAATGATTCAAATCATCGAAGAACTCATCAGCACTGTGGCAAGAAGGGTCAGACAGCCAGACTAAAACCTGGGAGCAGACACAGGCTCCAAACTGCAGCAGATAGCACTCCTCATGAGAGCTTAAGGGAGGAAGGCATGGGAGCTTAAGGAGTTCATTTTGTGACAGGGTATGGCCACAAGTGCCAGAATGTCAGGAAGGGAGGCTCTTATGAAGGGGATTTCAAAGCTGGTCATCAGTGGAGAGAACTGGATAGAACTCCAATTTCTGAAAGATCTGATGACCATAACATTAGGCCTTTAGATAAACAAAAGTACACTGCAGAATTTCGAGACATCCACACAGCATGGAACAAATCAGCAACAAAGATGATTTCAACACATTGTGGGGCTCTTTCATTTCCTTCCCAGTAAAACTCATAACCATTAAACAAAATGTACTAGTGTGCTATTCTGCCAAACTATGAGACCATTAGTTCTCTGGACCCTGAGAAGTCTGCCTTGAAAAATGGCAGATTTAGGTCTCCACAACCCTGATTCTCCATGAGGAATAAGCTACCTCTTGGAACATAAATTCCAGTACTGACCACTGGACGTTCTTTAACATGTTGCTCATATCTGAAGAAGTCTATCAGGAACAAAATAGAAAACTGCTGGCAGTTTTTCTGACTTCTCTTTAACCTCCATCTCTCAGTTCTCGGCCATGGGCTAAACTGTATGCATTCTTTATAATTTTCCAGATGCTTTTAAAAGAAATGTAATTCATCCTAGAGGGTGGCAAGAGAAGGCTTTATGTCAAATTTTACTTTTAAAATAGTTACCTAAAGTTTTAAAGACTGAATTTACCTTTTAGAAGGATGACAAATGTTAAGGAAAGAACAAATACATTTAGATACAGTAAGCAATTCATTCTTAAGCAAACATTTATATAAGTAAGAGTCCATCAGTGGAGACTTATGACTCTAGTTGTTAACTGGCCTGAAGACATAAATTCTTAAGACATACATTCTTAAAGCCAGTTAACAACTAGGGGCATAAGTCTCCACTGATGGACCCCGTCTGACTCAGTACATCCTCAATGCACGTTAGGTCCTTAGCAGAGGCTTATGGAACTGAAGCTACTTAACATCTGAGTCTCGGATTCCTTAACTTCAAACTCTGGTGGTAATACAGTCAGTCTTCATTACTCACACAATTCCAAATTGGTAATTCCACAATTCCAAATTGGTCTACTCACTAAAATGTATTTGCAACCCCAAGATCAATGCTCAGGATGCCTTCACTGTCACTTGCAGACTTGCAGAGCAGTGAAAATGTGAGTGACCAATGTGCACATTCCAAGCTGAGATCAAGCAAGGCGATGCTCCACAGCTCTTGGTGTCCTTCTTGTGATCTATTTAGTGCCCCTTTTTGCACGTTTGTGCTTTCTGTTGGTGACTGTATTGATTAAAATGGCCCCCAATTATAGTACTGAACTACTAAGTCCTCCTGAATACAAAAAGGCAGGCTGGGCGTGGTGGCTCACACCTGTAATCCTGGCATTTTGGGAGGCCAAGGCGGTGGATCGCTTTGAGCTCAGGAGTTCAAGACCAGACTGGGCAACAAGGCAAAACTCTATCTCTACAAAAAAAATAATAATACCAGAAAATAGTGGCTCAAAATACAAAATACAGGACGGGCACGGTGGCTCATGCCTGTAATCCCAGCACGTTGGGAGGCCGAGGAGGGTGGATCACGTGAGGTCAGGAGTTTGAGACAAGCCTGACCAACATGGAGAAACCCTGTCACTACTAAAAATACAAAATTATCCAGGCATGGTGGTGGGTACCTGTAATCCCAGCTACTTGGGAGGCTCAGGCAGGAGCATCACTTGAACCCAGGAGGCAGAGGTTGCAGTGAGCCGAGATTATGCCATTACACTCCAGCCTGGGCAACAAAAGTAAAACTCCATCTCAAAAAAAAAAAAAAAATACAAAATACAAAATACAAAAAATGGTGGCTTGTGCCTTGGTCCCACTTACTCTATAGGCTGAGGCTAGAAGACTGCTTGAGCTGGGAAGCGGAGGCTGCAGTGAGCCAAGATCACATCACTGCACTTCAACCTGGCTGACAAATCAAGACCCTGTCTCAGATTAAAAATAAATAAATAAATAAATAAAGCTGTGATATGTCTTATGGATAACATGTGTGTGTTAGATAAGCTTCAGGTATGAGTCATAGTGCTGTCGGCTATGAGTTCGATGCAGATGAATCGACAATATATATTAAAAAGGAGTATTTAAGCAGAAACATACCTAAAACACACATAAGATCATAAGATTATGCACTGATCAGCTAAAAAACCAGAGCCAGAGGCTCACAGGAATGTAACCCTGTATTTTCCTTAGTAGCAATGGTTCAGTGTTTAAGGTGACTTCATAAAACATAACTACTACGAATAAGTGAACTCAGCGTACATGCACTACCAGTTGTTTTTAGGTTCTGAAAAAATATATAGGTTAATGACCTGTGAAGTGACCAGCATAATTAGGAACTCAAGGGATTTTACTTACCTATAAGTAAAAGGACTGTTCTCTTAGATGTCTGACAAGCACCACAATTAAAAATATCAAACTGAGATCCAGTAAATTTCATAGAAGATGATAAGAAAAATGAAATTTCATTTGAATGTATCATTTAAGTCAATACATTAGAAGTAGAAATATTAAGATATAATTTAAAATCCATCAAAAGGCATTTGGATTCTAAATCAAGTTAACATTTTTAGACAATATGCTATCAACTCTACTAATTAGAAAATCACAGCCTTTTATTCATAAGCTTTCAAGTAAATCCAATTAAAATGGTAGTTCCAGCTTGGGAATATCAGTCAAAGGTCTATTACCTCTATAGGTTTCAATTATGAAGCTGTCCCAAAAGTAGCAAACACAGGGTTTCAACTTAAAGTCCACGTAAGAGTAGAAACTCACCAAGAAATGCTCTTATTGGTTGAATCTAGAAAATTTACTTTAGGGAACATCAGTGCATTGCTTTAAAAAAAAAGCTATACTTCGATACCTCGATTAACTATGACAAATTATTATATTCCTAAGCAGAGATAGATCTATTTTTAAATTTTGTGTACAAGTATAACAAAGTAAACCCTTGCTTGATAAAGTTAAGACTACTTTAATTCAGATCTCATTAATTCAGAATCAAGAGCCTAGACAGATATTTCTTTGTTCTATGAAAATACAAGAATAAAAGGATGACAAAAGAATAAGTGACATTTAAAAAGGCTAAAGTTTTAGAACATTGCATTAAGAACTGAAGAAAAAAACTTTAAGACTTTGAAAGCATCCATTTACATTTGACTTATTTATTTATTCATTCAATATTCATTAATTCCACACACACTTATTGAGTTCTGCTCTGGGCCAGCCATCAGAAATCCCCAGGAGAATCAGATACAGAAACAACGTTTCTGAAGCTCACAGTCTAGTAAGTGAGATACACATGTAAACAAATATACTGCATGGTGATAAAGACAATTGAAGATGTAACTGCAAAGAAAAATGTTACTTAGCAGAGGCTGCTGCTTTGAAAATAACCTTTTAAAAGATGTCTCACCTCAACATTGAAGACTCCTCCTTGCAGGGGGGACGCTTTATTAACTCAGCTCTAGTTAACAGGAGAACTGCAAAATTTATGCAGCTACAATTCTCTGGAGGTAGGAGGGAAACCTCATGCACTCAGACTGGTGTGTACCAGCACCTCTCCCCTTTATTCTCAAGTCACTTTTGCCATCCCAACCTCAACTAATGGAAAGTAACCAAGTTAACCAGAAGGTGAAGGCATGGGTCCTGCACGAGGTGTTTCTGGTTGTTAGAAGCATGGGAAGGAGAGCTCCACCAACTGTGGCCAGTGAAAACTCGTCATTTGCTCTCATGCAAAAGAGAGCACAATTTCTGTTATCTTGAGGTTAACTGGCTTAGGCAAGTGATGGAAAGTTTACTCACTTTAGTTTTTCTCAAAAAAGTGACACTTTAATTATATGAACACCTATTTTATCCTTTCTTACCTCCCCCTCCACTTATAATACAATATATCTGTGATTCTGCGCCTTTTCCCAGGTTTAGGATCTGAGTGGCTCACGTGCTTGAAGCTCCTGGAGAGAAAAAGAATCCACGGATAGAACTCAATCCCCCATGTGGGCCATGGCCAAGGCAGTGGCTTCAAACCCAGCCTTTGGTAAACTCTCTGGTGGTATCACTGCCAGAGCCTCCAGATGGCCACAGGACCACAGAGCCTATAGCATTCTCTCTATGACTAACTGTAGAAGGCTGTCAGTCTTGTGGATGAGAAAGAAGCTCCTTCATGAAATGGCTTGTCTCCCTGTTAGAAAGAAGATCGAGGCACTGTTGTTTTTGCTTATTTTTTCTCATTCAGTCAGTACCATCCAGTACTTACTTACACTTGTCTAGTCTCTCCTAAACGACTTCTGGAAAAGACTCCAAAATCTTTTTAAGCAGTCCCAACTAGGTCCACTCCAGAGCAAAGCATTCTTCACTTATAAATGAAAGGGCTCAGTGGTAACTTCTAGCCTTATCTCATTCTCCTCTAGACAAGGAGGTTCCATGAAGACATGTTCCACAGGCAGGTTTTAAAAAAGCATTTCAAGTATCAGGGGCCAAGGTCCTGTTTCCATTTCCTCTACCACAGAACTGTTTAGTCTTACAACCTGTCTGGTCTCGGTTTTCTCATTACAAAGCAAGAGGAATGAATGAAAGAGGGTCTGTAAAATCCCCTTCCAGTTCTCTCAGTCTGTATGTTACCTGGTAATATATCTTCCATTCCAGGTTCATAGTGAACCCCAATTCCTTTATGAGGTCCTTATGTTATACATACAATCCCTAATGTTAAAACAGGTTTAAAATACTATTGTACAGTCAATCATGTTGGATTCCCATAAATATGGACTTCTTATACTTGCCAATCAAATTAATTAGCCAAACCCACTTATCAAAATCCATTTAATACATTATGTGCTGGCATCTTCTAAAATATGTTCACTTATTGTGTTTACTAGAAAGAATTTTTAATGAGCAGCTGCCTCAAAATTAATTAATGTATAAAGATTACACTGTAAAGTTACAAGCTAAATCCCACTAATACAATTTCAGTGAACAGCTCAGACTGCAAAATACAGCAAACTCCAACTGCTAGCCCATTTATTTAGAGAAGTATGTGAATCAACAAATTTACAAGAGCATGAAACAAATAGTTATGATATTCATGTAGATTTTGAGTACTATATTCCATGAAATACCACAACATGGAATTCTAGCAAATCAAGGAAACTCTATTGGTATCTCATTTCTTCCTGTATACTCTATACAGGAAGTAGAAATACTTTTCTGTTATAGAACTAGACTATAGGAAAATCAAGGTATTTGACTGTACCAGTTAGATTCTGATATTTTCTATTCTCTAAAAAATCTCAGACCAAAGAATTATTTTATAGCCCATTAACTGATTTCCTTCAAATCCTGCTACCTTTTATTTATACCCTGTTTCTGTGCCAAATTATAAAGAGTTTTTGAAGGAAACTAAAGTAAGTTAAATAAAACTGAAACACTGCTTTGCCAACTTTTTTTAAAAATCAAAGTCAGGTGTAATTAAAATGATTATACAGCTTGCTAGAACTTGTTCCATTTTTAAGAACAAATGTTCAGACTTACCTAGGGGATGTTTCCATCTGCTTCTCTCAGTTTGGTTTCCATGCTTTAGCTGTAATTATTATATGTAGGCAAATTACTAATGTCTGACTATCTAACAATAAATAACCCTGGCCTTATTGTTTTTCAAATAACCCTTCCCAAAACTGAAATCATTTTCTCACATCATATTTTAACAGTTAGTCTTACATTAGCCAGAAAGGAGACCTCACCATCACCATTTGGAGAAAATATACGCCACATTATTGAAAAACACTGCCTAGAGTTGTGCATTCCAGAGTTACGAACTTAGCCACCATGCAGATAGAATACCTACTCTCCTAAAGCCTAAAATCCAAAATTAACGTGAAGGTGTATTTTAAGAAATGGTAAACAATAAAGATAATTAAACAGTAAGATAAAACCATTAAACAGATACCCAGTGGCCAATATATTACAATTGGAGATCAAAATATATGCATTTCTGGCTTAGTAAGTTAGTGACTTCGAACAGTACAAGAGTGACATGGAATCACAGAAGTGACAAAACTTGGCCACAACAAAGCCCTGATGAAAAGCAAATGCTCCAATACAGTGTCCATACACTTCACCCTTGCATGCCCATCTCTGATGCCCCCCAAAGTAGCTGCACAACTGATTTATTTTTCATCCAGATGGCTGGCGTCCTGTACAGACTTACAATGCTGACTGTGTCTTGGGGATGCTTATTCAGTGAGTCTTGAAAGCCATTATTCACTAATTTCATGTGGAAATGAAATTTCAGCCTCCCATTGTGTACAAATAACTTGGGTACTTCCACCACATACAAAAAGTGCTTTTTGCCAGGCAGGAGAGGATGGCTGGAATGCAAAGCCTTTCCTGCGTGCCTCCCTGGCCCAGACCCAAGCTGGCATATGGCAGTTCCACCAACCACCTCCATATAGAACACTAGGTGAATGCTTTAGGCAAGCCCTAATAATGTGATTTACAAAGCACTCACTGGATGGCTGTCTTCTGCCTCTGTTTCCATTCAGGATAGGAGATTAATCTTATTTCATGAAAAGCATTTTACTACATTCTGTTCCTTGCATTCACCTGCCTCCCTACATCTTTCTTAAAAGAAAAACTATTTCACTAAAATTCTGTATATCTAAAAAGAATCATGAGTTTTCAAGTTTTCTTACCTTACAATGTTCTTATTCTAGAATTTAATCCTCGACATAGGATTTACTTTCTGTTTCAAGTCTGTGACTAGCAGGCAAAGAAAACTAGTCTTTAGAGAGCAAGTTAAACGTTTTAGTTAAATTCATGTGCTTTGAATGAAACATTCCCACGCTGTGCTTATAAACAACTATTGATATTTTCTGTAACTTCATTCCAGAAATTGTTTGCTTTTAAATGTCAGAGAACGCTCTTCCTCACCCTATTTTGGGTTTTATTTCAGTCAGCAGTGTTGCTCATCAGTAATACATACAAATTCCTATGTAGAGACACGCTCACATCACATGCTGGAGCTGAGGAGCTCAAAGTATTTTACAAACATTATCAAAATCACTCATGACTTCCAGCTCTGGAATCTGACTTCTGGATCTGTCTCAGAAGACTTATTTACATCATCTTTGCAAAACATAATTTGTATTTATAAACACAGGCATTTATCTAGTGCTTAGCAATGAACACAAATCATAGCCCTGGCACTGACATTCGTTTCCAACTGTGGTTCCAGCTGAACTTCCCAGAGATGTAAGATATAACTGTCTATGGTAACCTTCCTCCTTTGATTCTGAGGAGTAAATGGCATTTCTTCTCCTCTCCTACTTTCTTCTACTCTGCCACATAACTCTCTATTCCTCACCAGCGGTATCTGCAATGGACAAGCCCTCCTTCTTTCACATACCCCCAGGAATGTAGTTTGTCCATTAAGCCTTCTCCGGGCTTGTCTCTCAGATAAATGAATTTCAGAATGAGATGGGTGATATGCATGTAGGGATATTTCATATATTAAAATTAAAAATGGCCGGGTGTGCTGGCTCACACCTGTAACCCCAGCACTTTGGGAGGCTGAGGCAGTCGGATCATGAGGTAAGGAGTTAGAGACCAGCCTGGCCAACATGGTGAAACCCTACCCTGTCTCTACTAAAAATACAAAAATTAGCTGGGCGTGGTGGCGGGTGCCTGTAATCCCAGCTACCCAAGAGGGTGAGGCAGGATAATTGTTTGAACCCAGGAGGCTGAAGTTGCAGTGAGCTGAGATCGCGCCTTTGCACTCCAGCCTGGGCAACAAGAGTGAAACTCTTGTCTCAAAAATAAAAAAGCAAAAATGACCAAGGCAAAATAGCTCCATCTCTATTTTGAATTACACATCCACCTTCTGAAGGTAACCAATGCTGTCAGAATCCAGCTTGCTAAATACTCTGTTTTCCTTTTTTTCCTTTTTTTTTAAAAAAAAAAAAACTGATAGAACATATACAAAAATCAACATTATCTTA
Source organism: Colobus angolensis palliatus (assembly GCF_000951035.1). NCBI lineage: Eukaryota > Metazoa > Chordata > Mammalia > Primates > Cercopithecidae > Colobus > Colobus angolensis. Next base: position 2,953,277 of record NW_012114799.1, read on the forward strand.
TCCTGGAATCACATTCTACTATAATGAAAGAGAGACAGCCTTGCCTCAAGAAAAGTAAAAGCAAGAAAGTGGCTCTAGCATGGAGGTGATACCCAGATACAAACAGGGCTGGTTCCAGAATTTTTAAGTGGGCTTCAGAGAAACAATCTGATCAGAACCAGGAGACAACCTATTGGTCTTGAAGCTGCATTTGCAGAACCGGATGACCCTTCTTACTTGGACTGTGGGTTTACTAAGAGTATTGGAGTGGGTAGCTAATGGAGACTCTACCTTCAACCATGTTAGTGAAAACTGTGTCATAGCCTGGGAAATAATACTGCTACTGCATGCAATCTCATCAGCCAGATCTTTCTTAGAAGTCAGCTTCAATCTATCAACTTTAAAAGAAATACAAATGAATGAGAAAACGCTTTTGAAAAACAACGAAGACACTCAAGGATGTATAAATGTAAACTGACAAACATGTAAACAATAAAGCAAAAGTGAATGTCTATTTCTCCTCCTCTCATATCTTGCAGGTCATTACTGGGAAACTTTTTTTTATAGTAGGCCTACATGATAGAGTACTTTGTACAAAAGATCAGAGCATGGTTAGCTCAAGTGTCAGATGACCATAAAACTGGAGTTACATAATATACCCCAATGTACAGTTTATATCCCAAAATAAAAAGAAAGACTTTGTCATAATCATATTTCTTTCACATTTTAAGTGTTTGGTGTTTTTGACTAACCATATTATGCTGCAAAATCAGAAGTAATCACTTTTAGGGTCCTTTGAGAAATCCTTCTTCATACCTATATTTTTTTTAAAAAAAAGGTTAAGAGCAACAAATCCTGGATTCTTCCATAATTTATGTGCAACACCCAGTTTTTAAATCATGAAATAGAGTTTAAACTGGCAGGAGGGGGAGTTGCCCAACAAAGTTATACCTAGAGAGAATCTTTCCTGTAAATCCTTTTTGAACAAATAAGTGGTTCTAATCAAATTGTGGATATACGATGAGATTCTCACAACAAAGGAAGTCTACTCTCCTAGGAGACACTAGATTGAATGAAGCATTTCATAGCATTTCATCTATGGAAGAACTAGCCTCTCTCCTGAAAAATACTTGCTTTGGTATCTACCATAAAGCAGTAAGGCAGTAAAGGAGAAAATGCTGTGACAGTATTTTCTTTTGATTCAGTCCAGTAGCTATGGAAACTATCTTTTAAATGCCAATTGGTCCTCTTCCCTGCAACCACATAAAATAAAACCATTTCTTACCCTCAAGGATTCCATGGCTGGAAGCTTCATTTTTCAACATGTTCAACTTATCTAAGCCCTCTCCAGCTTTTGCTCAGTATTTGTGAGCTGAAGCTATCATATTTGATTGATACTATGGATTTAAATTAGAAAACACATGAATGTATTTCTAACTAAGGCTGCGAGGAGTAATAATGCCCAAACCACAAGTAAACATTTGTTAAACCTGCTTGATGTGCTCCAAGAAAAACAATGTTTGCTTCTTTCTCTTTCCCTATATCACTTCTTCTGAGGTAAAAATGCATGTAATTTCCATCACTTCTAACGTCACCAGCCCATGTGTTTTTCTTTTCAGTGCTTGTGCATACACCATAGGCCACAAGCTGCAATTCAGGGTCAAGGGTTTCCGTCTATTTACAAAACTAAAAATTTAAGATTTTTCTTTTGTGGTTCCCTCAATAGGAAAATGGTAGACAAGTTAAAATATAAACTGATACTAGGGTCTGTCTTTATTTCTGCATGGATTTCAATCATATCCCATTCAAAATCGAATAACCTCCAGAGATCTATTTCTAGATTTATTCATTGTTTAATTTTTTGAGATCTGTCATTTTTATTTCTTTAACTATACTTAAACTTTTCTTTCAGTAAACAAATACGATAAAGATGGATATTCTTTGTGTTCAGCTTCCTACTTCAATATCACCTTAGTTCATCATCTTTATTGTCAAATCCCCTTGTATCTCTCTCTTTATAAGACCCTCCCTAAAATTTTGAAATTTGCAAATTCAAAATAAAACAAACTGTTACGTTCCAACATGCATTAACTTTTCTCACCGATTTTTTCCAGTGTCGCTTTTCTCTGTAACCTCCAATCTGTCTCATACAATTTATTGGCAGCATACTATTTATATAACCCTACTTTATGCACAGTTAGCATGAATCTTAAAAAATTAAGGATTACAATACCCAAGACAACCTTAAAGAAGGACAACAGAGTTACAGGACTTAACCACACCTTAAGAAATGCCATAAAGGTATAGAATTAAGACAGTGTGCTTGAGGCAAAAAATATATATATTAAAAAAACAGGCCCATGGGACAAAATGAGGAGCTAGAAACAGACTCACAGTTAAGATAGTCACTTGATATACAACAAGAGTGACAAGGAAAGTAGGGGAAAAGTCTTTTCACTATATGATTCTGGGTCAATTGGACACCGATAGGAAGGAAAGTAACTCTTAATCTTTAATTCACACCACAAACCAAAATCAATTCCTGAGGGTCTGCAAATATAAGAGAGAAAATAACAGAGTTTCTGTAAAAAATAAAACAAGAACTTAAGAACATATCTTGATGACTTTGGAAGAAGCAAAGGTTTCTTAACACACAGCAAGTACTAAGCATAAAGGACTTTATTAATTTTAATAAATCTATAAAGGGAAAATATATTTGCAATATCTATACCCAGTTAAAGACTTAAAAATACCAAGTGTCTGTAGGCAAATATGTGGAGAAGACAGAATTCTCTTCCACTGTTGGTGGGAGTGCAAACTGGTACAAACACTTTGGGGAACTGATAGAACACATGCATACCCAAGAGCCAACAAAATACTCACCAAAAATACGTATGAGCCTGTTCATAGCAGCACATTACACAGAAAACCCCAGACCAGGACGTACCCGATTGCCCATCAACAAGCAACTACATCAATAAACCATGCTATATTCACGTAATGAAATGCTGCCCCGTAACTAGAATGAAGTGTTTACAACTACTTGCAATGATATAGGTAAATATCACAAATATAATATCGAATGAAAAAACAGCCAGAAAAAACAAAACATAAGTATTGAATGATTCTATTCTTATAGAGGTCAAATGTGGGAAAAACCAATTTATGGTAACAGAAATCAGGGTAGTATTTGTGCGTGACAAACAGGGCGGGCAGTGAATTCTTGGATTCTTTTTCTTGACATGGGTGCTAATTACATGAGTGTTTTCAGTTTGTGAAAAACCAATATACTAACACTTGATTTGTGTGCTCTTCCATATGTATGTTACACTTCAATAAATGATTTTAAAAAATTAAAGGCACAATCCTTATTTTCAATGAACATACAACTAAATTTTGAAATCAGAAACATAGAGGAAAAACAGGAGAATGTTAACAGGCAAGAGGCCACAATTAGTTTCAATCAGCACATATTCAGCAAATTCCTATGCTTGTGGCCAATATTTTAGGAGTCATGGAAACATTTATAAACACTGAAAAAATTCCCCCTGCTCTCCAGGAGTTTATAACTCAGAGCAAAACAGGATTTTTTTTTTTTTTTTATTTGCTCAGGAAAAAAAAAAAAAGGAGGTGGGGAGAGTCATAGCAGACACTAAACGATTATAATGCTAGGGCAGTCAACTAGCATATGTTGCAACAGCTGTGCTGTGGGGATTGAGAAAGAATCATGGTTGGGGTCTGAAATTATCAAGAAAGGCCTCATGGAAGAGACGAATGTGACTGTGGAGTGGAAACACGCATAGCATCTGAATTCACAGTGTGAGGACCCAGCAATAGGACTGATTCCAGGGAGGGAGGCTATAGGGGCAAAATGAATAGTAACTGAGTAGACGGAGCTTTCCTGGTGAGGTAGGTAAAGAAGAGTCACTGGGGAAGAAAACACTGAAAACCAAACTGTATTCTAACAGGGAAAAAAAAAAAAAAATCACTGTCTATCCTCAAATGGAGCAATGACCGGAAAAAAGCTTGTTAAAAATATGTATCCCTTTAACAATACTGCTTGTCTCTGGAAACTTTTTCAAACTGTAGGTCACAGTAAATTAGCAAGGGGTAAAATCGCTATAATATACCATAACCCATTTTCCCTAAAAGTGAAATAGAAAAAAGCAGAAAACACCACGATGCACTACACAGATCCTTAGCAAGAATGTACATATTCCAGCTGATACTGCCGCCAATTGCTGGAACCAGTGGATAAGACATGGTGTGGGCAATGTAAGAAATACATACAAAGGCTACCTCATCCAGCTTCATTTTGTGAAACAGCATTGTTGCTTGAAATTTTTGTTTTTGTGATTTGTATGTGTGTGTGTGTGTGTGTGTGTGTGTGTGTGTGTGTGTTTGCATGTATATGTGTACTGCGTTGAAATTAAAATGTATTTTCTTACTGTGGCTTCCAGTCAAGAAAGTCTGAAAAATATTCCTCCAGAAGTGGAGTTCTGCAAAATTCATTTGAACGAGGAGTCTATGCCCAAATAACGTTAAATGAGGAGATGCAGAATAAATGAATGAGCAAACAGGTAGTGTTAAAAGTCTACATTAAGACATTTAGACCCTCCCCAGATTGTGCTTAAGCCTTAGGATTATTTACTCCTCCTTGGATTCCCTGTATCCCAGAAGTTACTCAATTCAGCACTCCTTTCAATAACATTAAATGAGGCTGGAATTTAACCATTGCCTAAATCCAATTCTTCCTGCCTGCCTGATCTATCTAGCACGTTGTGAGGCCTTGCAAATAGAATCATTTATATCACATGTACTATTTAAAGTAATGTTAATTTGTATTTTTAAACTCTGTTCCATTTATAAACACCTAATACACAGAGCCCTGCTTAAAAAGCATCAAATAACTGGCAATTTGGGGCAGAACTGTGAGATGTCTTTAATTTAAATTTTCTGGATATTTGTCATGTTTCTTCCCGATTTTCAACATACAAATCTAGCTTCAGGGAGGCTAATGGCTGTTTTATGATAGTCTCATTAATGACGTTGTTATAAAAACTGTGCGAAGCATTAAAAATAATTTTTTTACATAAAGTGATTGGATTCTATGTTAATTTCCTACCCCCTTAAAATTTTACAGCATTCAATTAAAATCACATAAGAATTTCCCAACTCCTTCAAATTTTACAGCATTAAATTAAAATCCCATAAGTAGTCTCCATCTATGTTTCCGCCCCCATCACTTTAAATTAAAAGGGAAATTCACCAGAAACCCAAGGTCTTATGCTGTTGAAAGCATTCCAATCAGCCACACGAAGCATTTATTGTGGGACAACATCCATGAATAATTAAAGACCTACTTAAAAATATGAATGTTTTCTTTATAGAAGCTTATCCCAGGAGCGGAGAAGGCCTTCATTCATTCTGAAACCTAGCAATCCGGAAGTAGGCAGCATGAAATCTCTCAAGTGTATATTCACTTCCTGTTCTGCATAGGTCAGCCTTTCTCCATGCTCCATAGTTTTGCAATTTCGCCCTTCCACATCCTATTTTCTACTGCGGCTACTTCAAGTCATGTTTGTTTCATGTTACTTGTTCCAGAATTACTCTAAAGTATTTTCAAATGTGACTATACTAGGAAAAGGCAATTGGAAATTGTAAAGTCCTGTAAGGGATTGGCAGTCTCCCTGCAAATGAGGTCACATGTTGACCAGTCACATTACTGATGAAGTGTTCAAAGCAACTAAGAAATTTATCCCAAAAATCTGCATTGATATTCTGGAGAAACTGTTCCTTATTACTTAGGAAGGAAGTTGGCTACATGCTAAAAGGGAAAACTAGAATTTGTCCATATCAGCTGGTCACACAACTTTCATTGATTTCATTACAGTCCCTGGGAGAAGGTGGTAGAATTATAAAGCTACTTTGACTAAGTGTGGTGAGTGATCCGCACTGCCTTTGTTTGGGACTATTTATCCCTAAATCTACACCTCACGCCACAGAAGTTGGGCATCTTCCACTTCCTGTCCTATGCTACTCAGAAAGCATTTCTTTTCTTCTACCTTATCCTCAAACAAAACCACTGAGTTCCATCACAAGGCCATCTGTTATTTTTAGATGGAGATCCTGGGCATGTGCCCTGGGCTCCTCTCCCATGCCCTTCCTCTGCAGTGTGCAATAAACAGGGCAGGGAACATAACATGTGAGACGACTTCAGAGGAGGGCCTTTGGTTCACTGGGAAAAAGGCAGCATTGGTGCCAGGACCCTGGTTTCTAGTCCAAATTCTGAGGTTAACTGGCCATGTATCCTTGCTCAACCCATCTGAACTTTCCTAGGTCTTAGTTTCCTAGTTTATAAAATATAGGGACAAGACTAGACAATGTTGAGCTGCACTGCCTTTTAAATTCTCTTCCGTGTAGAGTTGGATCATTCATGGGTTTTACAGGAAGATCCTTGACTCAGACTGATCCAGCCCAGAGCAAATGTCTAACCCTTGACTGCTCTGGTTCGTTCCCGCATCAGGTCAACAGACCCAACCCCGGTCCTTGGAAAAGTCAATTTCTTCCTTCCTTCCTAAGTTCCAATTTATCACTTCTCTATCCTGAGAGAAATCATCCTCTCCTCACTACTCAGTTTTAAACTGGCGGTATCCCTGAACATTTCTTTGTATCTTACTTTCAAATTTGGTTTTCTTGCTCAGAGTCTGCCAGAAAGATGCCTCTAAATTCATTTAACCTGGACTGTGTCTTCCCCTTTAGCCATTTCCCTCCCCCATCCCACAAACTGAATCACTCCCACTTATGTCCCTGCCCCTCCCACCCAGTAGGTCTGCATTCTTATCCAGAACCTTTGAATGAATTACCTTACATGGTAAAAGGAATTTTGCAGGTGTAATTAAGTTAAAAATCTTGAGATGGGGAAGTTATCCTGGATTTTTTGGGTGGGCTCAATGTAATTAACAAGGGTCCTCATGAAAGGAACTCCAAAGAGTCAAAGCCTCAGAAAGAGATGTGAGGATGGATGTAGGGGTCAAAGTGATACCCCTGCCAGAGGCCAGAAACCAAGGAATGTGAACAGCCATTAGAAAGTGGGGAAGGTTACATTCTCCCCAAGAACCTCCAAAATGAATGCAGCCCTGCCAACAGCTTGATTTTAGCACTTCTGACTCCCAGAACTACGAGATAATACATTTCTTTTGTCTCAAGCCATTAAGTTTGTGGCACATTATTATAGCAGCAACAGGAAACTAATACACTTTCTCTCAGATTGTTCTAGGCATCACCAAATTCAGGCTGACTTGACGTTAGCCACCCTTCCTCCCGTGCTCCTTCAACATAAATGTTCATTGAGGATCTCCTATGTGCCAGCTCTGTGATGGGTTCTGAACAATAGACAACACAGATTCAAGCTCTGTGTCTACGAAGCTGACAATCTGACAATAAATTCTGACTTGAAACCAATAACTACAAATATAACGAGATCTACAAAGGAAGCACATATACCCAAGGGAACACAAGGTGGGGCAGTTTGGGAAGGGCCCTGACCTGGTCTTTGGAGGAAGGAGGTTGAAGCTAAGACTTGAAAGATGAGGTGGCAGTAGCCTGGAGAAAGGACTCAAGGCAGCTAGCAATGTGCTTCTGAAGCAATGTAAAGAAGGCAGGTGAAGAAAGAAGCCAGAAAAGGCAGAACATGTAAAGCCACCACCAAGGGTTTTATTATTATTATTATTATTATTATTATTATTATTATCATTATTTTACTGCAACCTAAGAAGAGAGGTTTTAAACAGAGGAATGACAGGAAATCTGAAAACATCAGGATCCTGAGACAACATCAGGGAAGGAATGTCAGAGCACAAGGAAAAACAATGGGTCCAAGCCTTTGAAGTTCTGATTCAATGAACAGATATTCCCCAAGAGTGAATGCCTATTAATCCACAGCTATGTGATCAACCTTTATCAGGACCTTGACCTGAGGGTGAGGTAGTCAGGGAGCAGCTCAGGTCTAGGCGAGCAGGGCAGGCAGCATGGATGATCTGCTTCACCACTGGACATTTCCTATGGGTTAGAGCCCTGGACAGCTCAGCCCTCTGCCTCACCCTGGGCACCCATCACCAGCTTAGAGTATGTAAGAGAGTGTGCAGGTGTGGTTCCTGACACCAAGTGGAGGGCCAGCCGAGGGCGGGGCCACCTGCTTCTGAGGCAGGCTCTGCCCTCCTTAGGATCTCACTGCCTGCTATTTCCTCAGTGGAAACAGGTTCTAAATTGAAAACAGGTTCTCTCAGAATTTTAAAAAAGCATTTAAAGAAAATATAGCTGGGGCAGTGGCTCATGCCTGTAATCCTGACAATTTGGGAAGCCAAGAAGGGAGGATCACTTGAGGCCAGGAGCTTGAGACCAGCCTGGACAACATAGGGAGACTCCATCTCTACAAAAAATTAGTTGTCCAAGATGGCACAAACCTATAGTCTCAGCTACTTGGGAGGCTGAGGTAGCAAGATGGCTTGAGCCCAGGAGGTTGAGGCTGCAGTGAGCCTTGATCATGACACAGCACTCCAGCCTCGGTGACAGGGTGAGACCCTGTCTCAAACAAACAAACAAACAAAAGCAAGAAAAGAAAAGAAGAAAAGGAAAGAAAAGAAAGGAAAATAAAATATACTTTCCTTTTAAAAGTGAAAGAAAATATATGGCCCTGCATATCTCAAAGTTTGGCATCCATGGATTTATCCAACCATACACTGAAAATATTCTTTAAAAATTAAAAAAAAAAAAAACACAGCAAAACAGTAATAAGGAAATACAAAGAAAAAATACAGTGTGACAACTGTTTACACAGCATTTACACTGTTTTAGGTATTAGAAGTAATCCAGGGATAACTTAAAGTGTACAGGAGGATGTGTGTAGGTTATAGGCAAATCCTATGTGGTTTGCTATAAGGGACTTGAGAATCCATGGGTTTTGGTATTGGTGAAAGGTCCTGGAACCAATCCCCTGAGCACATTGAGAGATGACTCTATCTGCTGCTAGCCACATACAGAGGAGTGGGAAAGAAAACAGACAAACTTTTTTTTGACCCAGACCCTAAAACTGCCATTGAGCTCCCGCAAAGATAGGCCATGCCTTGCATGAATTTGCTGGTCCTTATTTGGCCACATGGCTTTGACTTCTTCGGGCACAGGAGTGTTAAGGAGGATGATAACACTAAACACAGCATTTAGCACATAGCAGATGCCAAAACAAAACAAAAAAAAAGCATATAAAATCATTCATTATTGACTCTGCAAGGCACTCTATCAAACTGTAACCTAAAGCAGAGATTTGCTACGCAATATTAGTTCTTATTTAATAGATGTGAAGATGAGAAAAGCCATCATTCACTACTATGAAATATATGCATGTAACAAAATTACACTCGTATCCCATAAATTCATACAAATAAAAAGAAAAAGAAAATATAAGTGAAATCAGTGTATAGACTGTAAAGAAACATGAACTCAACATTTATCTTAAAAAGCATGTTCCTTTTAATAGCAATGAAGACGAGACATGATCCAAATGCATGTTTCTGTCCCAAGAGTAATCAACTGCATTTTGTTTATTGGAGTGGTTCTTTGAAATTGAGGCTGGAGGCTCTGAAACTATGAGGAAGTCTCTCCTAATGTTCAGTCACAGTCATAACCCACTAAAATTTTAATTTTTTAAATTTCTTTAGGAAAAATAATATTTCACAGACCTTTAGTCCAAGAATTGGAACTGCCTAATGTAAGGGAAACACAGACTGAGTGAGTTAACAGTGTCCTTCCTCTACCGGAAGCATCATTATTCAGAGGATGATGACATTTTCATCCCCACATCTTCTGATTAAACAAACAAGAGCACAGAAGCTTGGCTTTCAGATGGGAGAGATGCTTAGTATCAATGAGGAGAGAGTTCCTGGCAGTAAAGGTTACTTAGAAGAGCTGTAAAATCACTTTGCCCGGAGGCCCTTAAAAAGAAAGAAATGCATCTGCTCATGTTCGTTTGGATGTAACCATTCCTAGAAGCAGTTGAAGAAAAGAGATGACTCGAACTTCCATTTTCACCAGGGCTCTCTTTCTAGTCACAGCCAAGTAGAAAACACGAAAGCACAAGCTACCAACAATATCACAACTCACAGACATCCTACCATTGGCTGGAGCTGGATCCCCTCAACAGCACAGGGACTGTCAGATCAGACCACGAGAGGTTTTTGCGTAAAGCACTGCTGCTGTGAAAGTCCCTTTTAAACTCCAATGGCATGTTTCTTCTGCCCTGTCACTGATTTAGACAAAAGAAGGTGCCCTAAGATTTTTCTATGCCTCTAGGGGTGTAAGCCTTTTTAGGCCAAAGTCAGGTTGCCCATGGGCACCACCAAAGACAAATGGAGAAAGTTTTCCTCAATGCTAGCCAAAAATAGGGTCTACAAGGGTTCTGAAGTTATAGTGCATGATGCCTACACATTTAAATTCATGACTTACTTGCAGCTGGCAGAATTCATTCCAATGTCCAGAATAATGTGCTGAAGCAGCCATGTACTAAAGTATGCCACAACCCTTTACTGTTGTCCTTCAGCAGGCAGCCAGCCTCGGTGGGTCTGCAGTCAGCGACTTGTTGAACGTGAGGTAAAGACTCTGTCAGTCCCATTCATTCACTTCGCCAGCCCTCTTAGAGAATAATGAATCCTGTGTTTCAGGGTAAAGATGCCAACCTCACCAAGGCTGCCTCTTGCTGAAGTGAATAACTGTAACAGAGTTCCTGCTAGGCAATCAGGCAAGCAATCCCCAACTTTTCCACTCACTGGGAATGATGCAAAGTACACCGAGAATGCCCAATGCATTTCAAAATATAACTGAGGTTTGGCTTTGTGGCTGAGAAAGCAGATTCCTTAAGAAATTCTGGGAGAGAGGGAAAGAGAACTAATGTGTCTAGAAGACCCACTCTGTGCCAGGTATTCTGCTGGACCTTTACATAACTTACTTCATCAAACACTGACGATAAGCTTACAAAGAGCTTAAGGCAAGTATTGTTCTTCCTTATTTCATGGAAGAGGCAATATATCCCACAAACTAAGTAAATGAAGACTATAGAAGACAGAAGTTAATCACTGGGTTTCACAAAGGTAGAAAGCGGCAGCGCTAGATAAGATTTATGCCCTCTTCTACCACCCAAGGCTTCCTTTCAATGCCCTCCATGCCTTGGACTCCCTCACCTCCTCCCCCGGCCCGGTTCATCATATTTATCCCTTGAATGGAACCAAGATGGGGAAGCAATATCCCAGTTGTAGAAACTCTGGGGTAGAACTTGAGTTCTGCCTTTTTCAAGCTAGCTGACATTTTAAAGATCATTTAAACTCCTAGTCTCAGTTTCCTTATATGTAAAATGAAAATGCAGACCAAATGTGTATTTTAGTGAGAAGAAAAGGGAAGATACATGTAAAAGTGCTTTAAAATTATAAATTCAAATGTGAGACAGTATCATCACAAAACCAATGAAGCATCCCCTACAATGTCCCACCAGCTCCCCTACAATGTGGAGCTCAGAGTAAGAGACAAGGCTGGACTCCAGCATGTTCTTTAAAGAAACAACCAGGATATCTGCCTTCCATCAACTCCAGGAGTAACAAAAATAAGCAGAAATTCACTTCTCTCACTGGCATTGACTCATTCATCACTCCACTGCAAAAGCCTGGGAAACAGGCCCCAAATATCATAGATGATTATAACTACAGTAGCTGATCTCCAAAGATGGCCCCCAATGACCCCTGTCTCCCAATATTCATGACCTGGTGTAATCTCCTACAGCGAAAATAGGTTGGTCCTATGGCATGCTGTGATCTATAAAACATGAGAGAAGTGACACAATGCCAGCTTCAGGACTAAACCTTAGGAAGGTCTACAAGTTTACACTTTTGCTGTGAACCACCATGTAACTAGTCTTGGTAGAGAGAGCATGTGGAGAGATGATATGGAGGGAAACAGAGACCCAGCCACCCCAGAGGAGCGCAGCTTTCCATGTCTGATGCTTCCTACCAAAGTAGGAGTGACCCATCTGGGATAGTTCAGCAAGGTTGAGCCCTCAGGTGACTGAAGTCCCAGACAACACGAGGAGCAGAAAAACCACCCAGCTGAGTGTAATCAACTCTCAGAATTGTGAGAGACAGTACAGTTGATATTGTCTTAAACCCTAAGTCTGGAGATTGTTATTCAGCAACAGATAATAGCAACAAGGAGGAAAAGGTATCATCATTTGATCCTTTACTATGGGGTTCGCCCTTAACATACATAATCTAATTTAATCTGTACTATAATAATATGAGATGGGTATTAGGACACCAATTTCTTTTTCATAATGTATATCACAGAATTACTGGTCTCTAAAGAGTTGAAGAACTGGGATGAATAAAAAAAAAAAGCATTACCAATTAAACATTTATTTTAAATAATATAATGAACAATATAAATGGAAGTATTACAGTGAATAAAGAGCTTTCACTTAGGAGCCTGGAACTTGAATTCAACTTCTGACCTAATCATCAGCTGTGTGAAACTGAACAAGCAATTTGACTATGAAAAAAAGTTTTCTTTTATAAAATAATAAAATAACTTCTTAGATTTTTGTGGTTGTCAGAATAAAATACTGCACATAAAGGACTTCTGCAAACAAAAATAAAAGAAAGAAAAAAGGAAAAAAAGTCCTATAGATATATGAAGAATTGCTGTTGAATTAACTTGAGAGTTCTCCACTCATAGTTACCAAAGAAGTTTTCAGTTCCCAACTATTTGTATTTTCCTGCCTCTTTCCAGGATAAATGTTCTTATAAATGCTGTTTTGTTTCTAGAGCTTTGGGACACATCACTCTTTTAAAAATGCAAAATAAAATAAACTGAAAGACAACTATTTAATACATCACTTCTTTATTAATATTTTTGGAAGCAAAGCCATGAAAAGCAGCAACCCTGTGGTTTCTAGTGAATAGCGACATTTTCCCACCCTATTGATCCACTCACTTATGTTAGTTTCATTGGGGGGAGGGGTGTAAGTGACAGCTTTGGGGAATGTGTGTACAAATACAGTCCTGACACAGACAAACAGAGGGCTCCTAGTGCGAATGGATACGAAATGAGGTCTACAATAGATAATGGCTGTTCTGTTCAGTGGAATGAGATACAAGATGTTCCATAAAGAGAAACTCTGCCCCTTGGGTGGGCAGTGGCAGCTAACAGTATTAAAATAGCCCTCACCAACCATTGCTTAGAATCCTTGTAGCAGCTTTTATCCTGTTTGGAGACCAAATGGTATCTCTGGTAGTCTCAGCAATTTATATAACATTCTGTCATCGGAAGTAAGATCTAGGATCAGAATGAGTATATAAAGCTTACAGTATATAATTAAAAACAAGTGTTTAATTAATGAACAAATTATGTGCAAACTCATAAGTCTGAACTGACAGGGAGTAAGGAACATGCTTTCTCTTAAATATTTAAAATTTTATTTTTCCAAAGGCCCCAAAGTCCGTATATAGATCTTCTATTATATAAATAAACATTGTGCTCCCTATTTCAAAGTAGAAGGAATGATAGTTAATTAAACGTGAAAAAAAGCAATCTGCTTGATGAAATAATTGGAAATTTTAAGTAAACCAAAAAAATATAATCTGGTCTATTTATTTTTGAGTTTTTCACTTAGTTTGGGGGTAACGGTACTAATCTAACACTAATATGTACAATAATGTATATGCTTATATTTGTGTGATACATTCTCACTTGTTTGACATATTATCATTGAACAAATAGGAACCTTACCCCCTCTATTGAACCCGATTATGTAAAAATAGAAACTACAATGAGGCACCTAGATGAAACCCTTCATTTGAATTAATAACTCCATTAGGAAAGATTGTGACCCCAAAATAACCACTGTAGAGTGATTATGGCTCATTTGGCATATCTTTATTCCAAGCTTCCTAAATTGCTTCTGTTTTATTATAAATGTTAATAATATACAATGTTTATGTTTGTATTTTTATCAAATAACATGTAGGAAACTATAAAAATTATCCGAAGTCCACATGTTAAAAAGCAAGGTCAATATTCTCACAAGCATACACAATTTGTAGTTTAAAAAAATAGGTAAATGTAAAATATCTCGAGTGTACTATAACCACCTAATTAGAAAATGGATGTGCCCACATGAACCAGTAGAGACATATCATTATCTCACATTCATTGGTTATCACTCTACAATTAATGGAAGAAATGCACAGTCAATAGTTTAAAACAAAATGAAAGTTCCTGTCTCAATCCAGCACACTAGAGGCCACTGATTAACATAAATGTGCTCAGGTAAGTGCCCTTTCTGGCTGCAGCCCTCATCCTCTGTGTCTTCTCTCCTAGATTCATATAGTAACAGAAGACCATTTAATCTTGGCTAGTCAAACAGTGACAATAGTTAGAAACGAGGCTGGACACATCATAATTTTCCCTACTTACCCTCTACAGACTATAGGACCTATGGAGTACACACAATCACTACTCACAAAAGAGAAGTGGGAATTTTGCAATGATACAGTGACTTTATCTAACGTAGACAGCCAAACGAAGAATTCAGGAATCAATATGAACTTTTTCAGCTTGAAGTAGTCAAAATGCTCAAGGACATTGATATGTCTATGTAGCACAAGTTAATATAATATTAAGATACCAGTGGTCAGAAACCCGTCAAGCAAGAGCATAAAGAAACACAACTCAAGGTTTTCAAGGCCATGTGAAGTGCCAACAAGCAATATAACTAGGAACAAAATGGATCCAGATACGTTATGAAATTGCAAACAACGAAAGAGAAAAATATTCAGAAATATTCACACTAATGACTACAACTAGTTTGAATCATTTGTAAGCTCCCAAATACATGAACAGAATCATAACAGGTGTAAGAATAGAAAGAAGCAAATACAGAGAACAAACGAGCTATTAATTAAGCAGCTAAATGCATTTATATTCATAAATATGTAAGAAAACTAAGACGCTTATGATAACTAACTACTCTGATAAACAATTCTGGAGAAAAAGCAGCAGGGCTTTTCATTATACAGTATTGCTTTATTCCTCTGACTTTTTTGTAAATATTGAGAACATTTCTCAAAAATAGAAAATAATCAGGGAAAAAGGAAATCATTATTCTGTGTAATCTCGCATAAATGGCTGAAAGGCCAGATGCTTAACTTTGTATACATAGATAAAGGAGAACATGAAGATTGTGAACAAACCTAGAGGCCGGTTCTTGGAGACCAGAGAGACAAATGATGGGACCCAACACTATGTGCTAAAATCTTGGCACAGAAATGAATAAACTCAAAAGAGCTGGCAGCAACACCTGTGTGACCTTTACACTGTGCCCACTCTCCTTTCGGATAAAGTTCAAGATGAAGAAAACCAGCAAAAGTGCACCGGGGCCACCCAAAGAACCAGATTCCCAACTGTAGGGTGTAGAGTCTCTTTTCTGCATTGTAGACACTCTCCCAGCTACATAAGCCCATTCCAGTGCAGGAAGTGCTAAAGACTGCACAGAGTCACTATGGGCACTATTACTTACACTTGACTTTTGGCTTGAACTAGCTGGGTTGCATTTTAGGTGCATTTTATTGAGAGAGCATTTGTACTAGAGAGTGCCCACCAAAAACCAACAACAACAACAATAAAACAAAACAAAACAGTACATGTTTGCAAAGACATCCCTGTCTCATTGGGTTTGGAATACCCTTGGGGCACCTCACTGTCTTTGACTACTGCATAGAAGTAGTTTAGAAATCTGAACTTGTGATTTGGCCCCTAATCACTCGCTGCTCCTCACTCAAATCCAACCTCTGCAGCATTTTCAGATTCATGTTCCTAAAACTGTCTATCCAACATCACCTCTGACTCAAAATTGTCAATGGCTTCCAACAGCATTTCCCAAGATAGCCTCTACAAACAGCCCCCGCAATATGTTCCATTAAGAATAAATTCAGTGGCTGGGCATGGTGGCTCACACCTGAAATCTCAGCACTTTGGGAGGCTGAAATGGGCAGATTGTTTGAGCCCAGCAGAGTTTGAGACCAACCTGTACAACATACACAAACCCCGTCTCTACAAAAAAGATACAAAAATTAGCCAGGCATTATGGCGTATGCCTATAGTCCCAGCTACTAGGGAGGCTGAGGTAGGAGGAATACTTGAGCCCGGGGAGGCTGAGGCTGCAGTGAGCCAAGATTGTGCCACTGCATCATTTTAGCCTCAGCGACACAGCAAGATCCTGTCTCAATTAAAAAAAAAAAAAAAAAAAAAGAAGGAGAAGAAGGAGAAGACGACAACGATCACCAAAAATAATAGATTCAATGATCAAAACTATTTTAAGAAACTCTCAGAGATTAACAAAACGGATTCACGTAAGAAAGTCTCTGCTAACTTCTGTAGCAGAGAAACGTTTTTTTTTTAACTTTCTCTCAGCCTTTCTTACTTTTTCAACCATGGGGACTTCTTTTCACTAACAATTCTACAATATCCAATAGAACTATCCTTCCAGAAAGATGGGTCTTGGGAAATGCTGGCCCAAAGTGTGAAGTTCAAATTCCTTAGCATGCCTGTGATGACCCATATTAATGGGTCTCTGCTACTGCTCCACCTCCACTTCCCACCCTCTCTTCCACGTGCTCAGGTCCCTGCCTGAGCTCAAGTCTTCTGCTGGCTAGAGTGCTCTCCCTCCTCATGTTTAAGTCCCACTGGGGTCAGCTCATACTCTCCTTCCCCCAGTGGGCCTATCCCAGCCACACCAGCCTCATCCATCACTTCATCTTCCAATCTCCTGTTCCACTGATTTCCTTCTTCTATTTCCCAGCTCCACATTAAGTGTTCTGGGGGGAATCTTATATGTTTTGTGTCCTTTTTCTTCACCTAAATTTTAAGTTCCTTGAAGGCATTTGCATTTTATAAATAATTTTATAACTTAAAACTAATTACATTTTATAACTAATTACTATGAATTCATGAAACCTAAGATCCTGTAAGCATGTTAAATAAATGGTATGTTTTAATGAAAATAAGATGAGTTTCTCCAACTATGTCAGTATAGCAAGAGGAAGAGGGAGATCATATCAAAACAGAATAAAATTCTCAGAGTAACGTAATTTAGCAGAGTGACTAAGGGATGTCTGCAAAGCAACATCAGGATTCCAAAGTTCTACAAAATCATCACCAGTGCCAAAATGTTGAACAAGAAACCACAGACACAAAGTTGTGGTGTGCACCAAGCCCTAAAATTGTCCAGTGGAAAAAGAGGATATATTCCCTAATCTGATCTAAAGTAGACACAATGATTCACAGGAAGAGAAGAAAAAGGTTTTTGGGGTCTGTTAAGTGCCAAATCAAATAATTTGCTAATTTCTAATACAGTGAATTCCCAAATTTCCTTCCTTTCTATGTGTCTTCTGTTCAACATATATTTATTAAATACTTACTAGGCATCAGGCACTGAGAAAAATAGGCAACTGGAAATGTCCTGGGGAAAACTGGGATAAAGTATGAGGTACAGAGACACAAAGGTTTCTTCTGTCTGAAAGTCCTAGAAAATGAGAGAGCAATTTTTCTAAAGTATATTAACACAATGAGGATGAGGCAGCCTAAAATAAGTAAGTCTCATCTAAAAGCTGTCAGAAGCCATAAGCGGGCAGATTCATGCAATGTCAACTTTATGTGTTTCTTTTATCTCTTTCGAGAACCAATGATTTCCTGTTGCCAAATGCAGTATTAGAATAAGGAACACCAGCGGCAATCACTCTTCTAGGTCCAACACCTTGTCTGATACATGGTAGGCACCTAATAACCATCTGTTGAGTAAACTAATAAATGAACAGATGCATGAAAAGAGGCAGGAAAGGAGGCCTTCCACTTCTGCACAGAAATGCAGTGTTTAGTTGGAACTTGTTGGGTGTTGTAATTCCTTTACACTGGAACACAGTGAAGGGTGGGTTATACAGATTAATCAATGCCTTCTTAATTCACATCTCCCTTAAAAACATTCTTATTAAAGATAAAAATTCATAGGTGGAACAAAATATTTAGATAGTCCTACATGATTCTTCTCCCATGTCACAGTAATGCAGGCAAATTTAGGACTCCTACAATAAATGTACCATGCCAGAATTTTGAATAAATAGTCCATTTCATACCATCTCAATAGAAAAAAAAAATGGTGGAACAAGTGACAGCTGAATTTGGACACCTGTCCCTCGGGAGGAGGTAAAAAGAACTGCACTACAACATTAGTATTTTAACAAGTTTAGGTTTTACAAAAGTGACTAAGACGAAAAACAAAAGAAGAACAGTCTGAGAGAAAGCAAGCTGACACAAATTTGCATCAGGTGAACTGTGTGTTATATATCGAATCTGACTATAATGCCAATAGGTTGAATTAATTCATCTTATTCTACTTACAATGCCACACTTAACATTTGGCACATGTGTGCCTATGTGTGAAACTTGATACAAATTAAATTAGAAAAAATGTTGGTAGTTTAAATCTCATTAATAGAAAAAAATAAATCAGAAAACTGATTGATGATAATGTCATCTTTAGACCAGGAAGAACCTTACAAGGAAAGTGAGGAGGATCTTTTCCCTGGAGGTATTTACAGGGAAAATGAGCAAAGAACTGAGAAATGGAAAAGAATTTCTTTTCTTGCTGTGTGATTTAAAAAGCCCAATATTTTCTCTCTCATTTCTATAATGCTGTGAACAGAGTGTAGGGGATCAAGAGATTGTTGAACCCAAACACAACCCTATATATTGTAGTTATTACAGAAATCACCTTTAAGCTTTCCAAATGATTCAAAGCACCAGCAAAAACCACCTGAGGTAGGCTTATCTCATAGGATAACTCTCTCCTTTGCAACTCACAGTGTTTTATTTAATAAGACTGCTATGACACTTAAGTTTACCTTATTATATAATATCTCTACATAATACAGAAAATATCTATTTCACAGATATCAATACTGCTGTCTTTGAAAAGGTCCAAAGATATAGTATGTTTCTGACACAGCCCAGGACTTAATAAGTGGTAGATGTATTTATTATGGTGATGTTCCTTACTATGATGTTATTATTATTTATTATCATACAAACACATCTTCCAGCTGAGAACAAGACTATGTTTTTCATCTTTGCATCCCTTGCAGCCCAAGCACAGTGACTTTTACAAGCATTTGATGAATTTAATGTTAACTGAAAGGTCAAAGCTTATCTTTAAACTAAACTAGTTTATCTCATGAACTGACCTGTTTGTATCTCAAGGAAAGAACAGGTATCATCTCCCATCACACTTGTGGAGGACAACACTCCCTCTGAAAGCAGCTGCAGTAACATTTAATAACACAGAGACTTGTTAGCTCTGAACTAAAATGCTATAATATTTAGGAATGAAAAAAATACTCAGGAATGCCAATGTAATTGCTTTAGGTTATAACTTCCCTATTAATGGTTGTTCTCTGTCTGGCAGGGAGGAGGTTGAGAGACGAGGTTCGTGTGAAATAGCCAGTCTCATCCAATCCAAAGTGATATGGAAATTATATTAAAAGACCATAGCTGCTAACATCTGTTGGCTTTCTTGTGGGTGGGCCACTGTCTCATGCCCTAATACGTGTTAGATTTTAATCTTAACATCTTACAAACGCACGTACTTTTTATTTTTATAGATGATGAAACAGGTTAGAGAGATTCATAACCTGGCCCCAAATCACATTAATAATAAATAAGAGAATCCGGCTTTGAGTTCAAATCTACACAGTCCCAAGTTTGAAGGGGTAATCCTACCTAACATGTGTTCTTAGCAACACTCTGAGTTTGCAAACCTCCAGCTATTTAGAGGCCATAGTTTTACCTATAGGAGCAAGTGCTATGACTTATGTTCAAGACCTTTCAATACAACACAAAATGATTAGCTTCTCTCCCTTTCTCTAAGCCCTTCCCACCTGCTGCAGTACCTGGAAATCTAGGTACCGGCATGCTTCTTAAAGCACTTTGTAGGCTATGTTCCTGTCTGAGATGAGTAACAAGTTCACAGAGCCGGTTTATTTATGCCACCTACTCTCTGACAGAAAGGACCATGTGAAAATAGTGTTTATTAGGAGAAAGAGGATGGAAGGGCGTAATATCCAGGAAGCAATCCCAGTCAGGGCCAACAGCCTTCAGCAGCAATACTGCACTACTGCCCTGCAGCAAGAAAGGCTCAACCACCCACATTCTTATTCATCTACAGAAACCCAAAAGGACAAAACTATCAAACGTTTTAAAGGAACAAGGAATCAGCTAAGTATGAAATGGCACAGTTCCACATAAAAAGCAGGAAGGCTTGTTCTCCAAAAATTCCCCTTGGCAAATATTCATGGGGTGATGGCACAAATAATAGGGCCCTGATTAGGGGGTTACAAAGAAGACAGACACCCCTGAGCCCGGATGATGTTAGCCATCAGCACAGTGCTCTTAACTTTCCCTGCTCAAGTCTCTCATAGTTTATAAAAATATTTGAGGAGTATGCCTAAGGTTGGAATCAGCCTTACCTCTCTCTCAACTTCATCTGAAAATCTGAAGCTGCTAAAGTCCCCTGCCAGAAGAGGGCTCACCCGCCCCACTATGCCCAATCTAACTCCCCAAATAGATCTATATTGTTTGCATTATGTGCTTTTCATTGACATATAATCAACCTAGAGATTTAGGTTAGCTCTGAACTAAAATGCTGTAATATTTAGGAATGAAAATAATACCCAGGAATGCCTAATACAGAGTCACAGGCTTGAGTAAACAAACTCTCCAGGAAAAAAAAACTCTACTTGTCTAAAACTTGCCACCAACCTTCACGGTATTAAACAATATAAAGCTCCTTTGGGCATCCTGAACCTTCCTTATAACAGACCTTGCCCTAGGATTACCTTCTTGGCTTATCTGTTATCTAGCGATACCCAAAGCCGGCCCCTAGCCATAATAATCTCCCTACCATATACCATCCTGCTTGTAAAACTTCTTTGAATAAAACTTTTCAAAATGGTAACACAAGATCAGCATGATATCTGAAATGCAAACCAAAATTTATGACTATCAGCTAGCATTATAAAAACCATTTTTAGAGGAAAGTCATGAATGATATTCTCAACTACTAAGTCAGAAGGGCTGCCCTCCATGTTCAAGGAGCAGAGAAAAGAAATCTACACGAAGACCTTCTGTACATCCTCCCTAAAAATGACTTTAAAAAAGAGAAACTGCCATTTATCCATGTGAGATATGACTGGTTTTCAAAGTAATGGGTAAAAATGACCAAAACCTTGATTGTCTTCATTATGGCTCACATAAGGCACACAAACTCTTTTTTGTTTTTATATTCTAAGTACAGAAAATTGCTTCATTTCTCAAGTAAATATATGCTAGAAACTTGCGGATATCTCAAGAATGCTTTGTAGCTAAAGAAAGTAACATCATTGCCTACTCATTTTGCTTAATTTGCTAGTCTCCCAGCAACTTTGTGCTAACACTTTCATCCCATTTTAGATCCTAGGATAAGGCAATAGTCCAGAGCGCTGGAAAGACTCCACCTCCAGCAGTTCACCAGGCCACTGAAGCCCCCGGATGGAGTTCCTCTCCAGGACACCCTCCTGGTAATATACATGTTACGTGCATTTCGCTTATCTTCTCCAAGTTACATTCCAGTAACTAAGCTTCAGAAGCTTCTTATGAATTGTTTATTTTGTGTTTTAAAGCTCCATCAGCTGTTGGGATGATTTGCAATATTTTTCTTTTTGGTTAAGCAGGATTGGTGAGCATTACTGGGCCTTTTGGTGGAATCCTTGCTATTTAAAATTCCTGCTGTTGGGATTAAAGGAGATAATGTCTTTGAAAGCCTTTTGTAAACTGTAAAGTCCAAATCAAATGTAGTGTGCTGTTATAACATTAACCATCACAGCAATAACCATAAACCAGCTGTAACGGGGGCTTTAAAATGCTGAAACCCATTTGGGTCTTGTCTTTGCTCCATTCCCACCCCCAGGGCCTACAATGGTGCCCAACATATGGGAGTCTCTCAAGGAAGTTTTGTTTGGAGGAATAAATCAGTGACTCAGAAACATCACATGGTTTTCCAAAGTAATGTCCATGGGCAAAAATAAGCTAAGCATGACAATTTAAATAATGAAAATACTCTGCCAAAAATACAGGGGTGCTGGGAAGAAATGTTACAGAACAAAGTTCTTCTAAAGAGAATTAATTTGATAACGAAATCTGGTCCTTTATAGTCAGACTGGGAAGGAGAAGGAGTACAGACAGGTGCAGAAATTTATTAGTCCAGAAAATGTTAGTCCAGGATGGTTTAGAGAAGGAGGGTGCCATCCCAGAAAAGGGAAGGGAGGCTACAGTTTGAGAGACAGTACCAAACAAAAAACAAAACAAAAGACCCCACAAAATTGGCAAAAGCTACTCCTGGAAAGAACATTATAAACGCAGGCTTTTTATCTGCACTGTGTCTTTAAAGTGGTGGAAATGACCAATTCTATGTCTTAGGAGGGAGGTGGCATGAAGCCGGGAAATGACTGAGGAAGGGATACTGATATGAAATGATTTATTTCCGGAAAACGCTCTTGTAAGCGTTTGCAGGAATAGTTCTGGTTACTAGAGGTGTAGTCTATTTTAGGCACCTATGCATAGGGAGGAGTGAACGAGTGAACAAGTTGGTGGGGATGAAAATAAAAAGGGAAGTGGTAGCGGCCAGGAACAGGGGCCTCATTCATCAGACTCAGAAGCCTCAAGGATGAGAAGAGAAATTCCAGGGTGGCTGCCTGTTACTCAGCAAGAACACTGGCTTGCTGGCTCAGCACTTAACCTGAGATGAGGATATCCTAACAGCCCTTTTCCTCTAAGGGGTAGGGTAGGACGGGGTGAGGCCAAAACGAGAAGGGGAGGAAGGCCTGCCACCCGGGAGGTCCGCAGGACTCAGCAGCGGGGAGGATCTTGCACCAGCGCTCCGCTCCGTTCCAGAAAATATCCTATTTCTGACCATCAATCAGCGTTAAGCTAGTTTGGGGGCTGAGCTTTAGGCACAGGCAGTTGCCAGTAGCAACAGGGCACACGCTCCTGGTGAGCTGGGCGGGAGGTGGCAACAAGGGAGGGGCCGCCTGGGCAACTGGCCTGGAGCTGGGCAGACAAGGTCAGGGATCTCCCCCACACGCGCAAGGGAGGCAGTGCGGAGGGTGGGGGAGGAGGGTATCGTGGCATTAGGTGGGGACAGGCGCGCCCTGCTGGGGCCGGGCCAGCGAGTGGCCCAGGCCTCTGACCTCGCTGGGGAGCAGGGAGGGAGTTTTCCTAGTGGCACTGCTATGCCCCTGCCAAACCCAACGGCCTCCCGGCCCCTGGGAAGG
Source organism: Colobus angolensis palliatus (assembly GCF_000951035.1). NCBI lineage: Eukaryota > Metazoa > Chordata > Mammalia > Primates > Cercopithecidae > Colobus > Colobus angolensis. The sequence continues at coordinate 2,976,709 of NW_012114799.1, forward strand.
CGCCACTCCAGTGGCCCCTAGGCACTGGAGTCAAAGACAAGCGACAGGAGAGGCGCTGGCCCTGTGCTTGGGAGAACCACAGAACTCAAGAGCTGCCTCTCCCCTGCAGCTCCTTTACGCTCCCACCCTTTAGGAGTCTCTGGAAGATGCCAACGTGGAAGTGTTTCTGCACGTGTGTGTGTTTTCATTTGTGCTTCCCACACAAAAGCGAGGCCCCACAGGTGGAGAGGGGGGCGTGTGTGCGCGCGTGTACAGCAGGGCTCCGGCTGCGTGGGAGCTGGGCGGGTATGCGCACACACGGACTGACTCCCACAAGCTGTCCCGCTTCAGGTGTCCTGGCTCGGGCTTTCAGGGAAGGGAGAGCCCCTAACCTCGTGCCACCTCCCAAAACTTCTCCCCCTGCCGTTGGGCTATGGTAAAGGGGAAAGGACGCAGGATCTTTAGGGAGGTATATAGTTAGCGGGCAGAGAGGGGCCAAGGAGACCCAGGCGGGAGGCGCGGAAGCATACAGTCTGCGGGCAAAAGGACCGAAAGGGGTAGTTTGAGCCACGCTCTGAAGGGCTGGGGTTAGGGTGGCGGCGCGCCGGGGGCGCGCCTGGGCGGGGAGTGGGCTGGCGTCTCCTTACCTGGCCTTCGGTGGAGCATGCTGCTGCGGGCTGGGGGCGGGGTGGGCGCTGCGCCCCCAGGGGTTGACCCTGCAGCGCCTTCACTTCGGGGGCAGCAAGGCGCCCGCTGCAGAGCCGGGAGTTGCCAAACTTGCCATGTCCAGAGCGCGGAGGTAGCCTGGGCCACGCGCGCACCGCAGCCCGGGCACCTCGCGCTCCTCCGCTTTGTTGTGTTCCGCCGCCAGTCCCTCTGCGCCTGTCTCCCAGTGTCCCTGAGCCCTCTCCTGCCGCGGGACGTTTCACTGGAGCTCAGGGAGGCCCCTCGGGTGGGCAGTGCCACTTTCCTCCTGGAGGCGCGCGTTAAAGAGCTGCCCGGGAGCACCCGGCAGGCGGCTCGGCTTGCGCTCTGATGAAGAGGCTGGGGCCCATCGATTCCCACCCCCTACCCACTCCCCCTCCCCTCCCCTCCGCCGGGCCCCCCCATCAGAAGCTGCTTAGGATCGGCGCTGTCAAATCCAGCCCATCTGCTGCAATCATAATCAGTCTCAACCGAACGGTTCTGACAAATCTCCGCCTGGAGCTGGAGTTGGAGAAGCTGGAGAGTGAGGGGCGGGGAAGGGAGGTGGGGGTGAGGGGACGATGGGGACCTGGCGCCCTGAGAGGGGGCCTGGAGGCTTCTATTGTCTGCCCCTAACGGAGGAACTGAAAAGGGAAGCAGGGATCCAGAAGGGGAAATAGTGCTTTCATTTCCTAGTAAGAAAAAGAAAATCTATTCCTGCAGGTTCCTGGTTCCCTTCACGCTCCCACCCGCAACCTCAGCTCTGTCTGGGTGGAACGAATTTCTGCTAATGAACTAAACAAACAGGTCCCTTAATCTTATCATGGAGCTGACCCAGAGACTGGCACAGATATCCAAAGTATCATAATTGGCAGGTAAGAGCTGGAACTAACAGCCATTTGTCTGGAGTCAGAAGTTGGTTCCCAAGTGCATTTGGGAATAAAGCTCTTGCGGGGAGAACTGCCGTATAGTGTAATTGGCCAGGAAGCTTGGCCCTTGGCCTCCTGTTGGCATTTCCAGAGATAAAAGGAAATCTGCTTTGGGCAAGAAAACGCTGAACTCCGCTTAGTTCCATTTTGAATTTAAAAGATTCGCATAATTTTTTTCATTTTCTCATGAAAATGCTATTTTTCAACAAATGCTATTTTATTAGAAAATAATGACTTCTAAAATTGAAAATTTTCCAAGCAGAAATTGCTTCGTCTGTAGATGAAACGAAATGCTCCTTTCAATAATATACTTTGAACCATTCCAAAAATTCCACTTTAATACAATCACAAAAATTTTACTGGTGATAGATTCACAAGGATTATCTCAAAAAAAATGTTTTAAAGTATAATATAAATGGCAGTAGTCCTAGAGACATATAAACAAGTCTTAAAGCATGGAAGAACACAACCAATGGGATTATGCCTGGTTTTATTCATTCTTCTCTAGTGCTGGGAAGTGTCCAATTATCTTGAATGACAGTATTTGTTCAGGAAGTAATTTGTAGGATAAACAAATCACCAGTGGAAAAGTTGAAGAAAATTTTAAGCCATTTATTCAGATAGGTATAAGAGTTAAGCAAAAATAAATATACTGTGAAAATTGAATAAAATTCTAAATTAGGGCCCAAATCCTTCTTTTGCTTTATGCTGTACTTGAGAAATGTGTGCAAGCCACATTAAGCACTCACTTATCTAGGCAGAGACTATGTTTTCCACTTATTTTAGAGCCCAGTGGTGCTTACAACAGCACTAGGCAACTATGGACACTCTATGAATACTGATAGTTTGAAATTTTGATTTACAGGTCAGAATTAAAACTACATCATGTTGACTTTATAGCTGAGGCAAAGTTGAGCTCAAGTGTTACTTTCCCAGTAAGTAAATCATGTAAGTCAAGGACAACTACTGGTCAGATTTTATAATATTTTTATGAATATTTAAAAGTTTGGAGTTTTTCATTGATAATTTGTTTAATGTGTTTCTCAGTATTAAATAAACATTTTGCTAAAATTAACATGGGGCCAAGAAATGAATATTTCAAAAAGGGTCCTCTCTTCTAGAATGAAGTATCATGCTGGTGACTAATTTAACTAATGTTGTCCAGGAAATTGCTATTGTCCAGGAAGAAAAGAGTTGAGCTGAGTGTCAGCCACTGGGCTTCTGGCACCTTCCTGCACAAGAAATTGATAAGTTCTACTGTGTTATTTCCTAGCTTGGTGGTCTCAGTTGCATCCCAGCTAACTTATAGCCTAAATTGACGGGCCCATCTCCAATTTATTAATTCCTTGGTCTTCAAAATATATCATCTCATGTTTACTCAATTATTTATTGAACAATCACTATGTGTCAGTGTTGGAATATATGAATGAAAAATCAAATACAATTTTTTTACTTTGTGGAGCTTACATTCTGGAGAAGAAGACAGAAGTTAGAAAATACTACGTAAGTAAATTATAATGTCTCTTAGAAGGTAATCATTGCAACAGAGAAAATAAAGCAGAGTGGACTGGGTGGTGCACAAGCTTAAATACAAGGGTGCTCAGTAAAAATATCACTGAGAATGCTAACCCTGAATAAATGATTAAAGGAGTTGAGGGAGCAGGCAAGCCATGCAAATATCTGGGAAGATGGTCCCAGGAAGTGGGAAAAGCAGGTGTAAGTGGCCCTTAAATATGATTGCACCTGACAAGGTCTAGGAACATTAATGAAGCCTTGGGAATGGGACACAGTGAAGGGAGAGGGTTAATGAGGGTAGGCTTAGAAGACAGATCATTGGGTGGGGCCAATTAAAGGATCTGGGATTTTACTCCAAATGACAGCAGAGGACATAAGACACAGAGGGAGTGACATGATCTTCTGACTTTTTAATGGATCACTCTGGTTGCCATGTTGAAAATTAACTATAGAAGCAGAGGAGGAAGCAGGGAGATCTGTTATTAGGCTATTGCAAGAATCTAGGTAAGAGACGATGGCTTGGACAGGGTGATAGCAAGAAAGATAATGAGAATTGGTGGCAATTTTGAATTGCTTTGAATTTAGAGCCAACAATGAGGGGCTTGAAGGAAAAGAGGGAGTAAAGATTAACTCCAAGCATTTGGTCCTAGCAACCAGAAGGATGAAGTTGCTGTTAATTGAAATGAGAGAGAGTATGGGTGGAGCAAATTTTGGTGGAAGAATCAAGTTCAGGCTTAAATGGGTTAAGACTGGAATGCCTATTAAGTTAAATTTTAAAAATAATTTATTTAAAGCTCTTAGAATAGTTCCTGGCTTTTCGTAAGTACCATACAAATATTTGTGGTGGTGGTTATTATCGTTATTAATGTTTGCCAACCAAAATGAGATGTTGAATAGACAATTGTACCATAATTGTGGTGGTAGTTGCAAAACTATATTTTGTTATAATCCAATTGTACACTCAAAAATTGGTGAATTTTATTGTACGTAAACAAAACCTTAAAAAACTTTTAAAAAACAAAGAACTCAGTCTAATATTTTAATAGGAGGATATGGAACTTTCCCATCTGAGAATAAGCAGCTTCAGAAGTATAACCATTTTGTATACCCATTGAAATAACTGACCAAAATAAAGATCACCAATAGATACTAAAGCCATTAAGTAAACGTTTCATGGAGAATATTGAGGTAAGTGAATAGGGTCTGGAGGCAGGGAACCTAAGGTCAGTTCACGCTGACTTCCTAAAGCTGAATCAAAAGGAAAACCCCAAGTTTCCACACCTAAGTAACAAAAGTACTGGAGGCTGCTTGCTTTGCAAACCACCCCCTCCTTTCTGCATGGCAGATGGAAAATTGAAAGTATCTTTGATTGGTTGCTTTCCACAACCAATCAGACGCTTGCATAGGGTGTAACCTTTGTAACTTCACTTCAGCGTGATTGGCTGCTTGCCTCTGACTGATTGCCGGCCACTACTTCATTTACATGGGATGTACACCAAGTAACCAATGGGAAAACTCTAGAGGGCATTTAAACCCCAGAAAATTCTGTACTGGGGCTCTTGGATCCTATTCTTGGACCCACTCCCACCCTGTGGAGTGTACTTGTGGTTTTAATAAATATCTGTTTTTGTTGCTTCATTCTTTCTTTTTTTTTCTTGAGACGGAGTCTCGCTCTGTCGCCCAGGCTGGAGTGCAGTAGCATGATCTTGGCTCACTGCAAGCTCCGCCTTCCAGGTTCACGTCATTCTCCTGCCTCAGCCTCCCGAGTAGCTGGAACTACAGGTGCCCCTCCACCACGCCCAGCTAACGTGTGTGTATATATGTGTGTGTGTGTGTGTATATATATAATATATATATATAGTGTGTGTGTGTGTGTGTGTGTGTGTGTGTGTGTGTGTTTTAGTAGAGACGGGGTTTCACCGTTTTAGCCAGGATGGTCTCGATCTCCTGACCCAATGATCCACCCTCGTCGGCCTCCCAAAGTTTTAGGATTACAGGCGTGAGCCACCGTGCCCGGCCTTGTTGCTTCATTCTTTCCTTGCTTTGTGTGTTTTATCGAGTTCTTTGTTCAGGAAACCAAGAACCTGGACACCCTTCACCAGTAACAATAGAATATTCCAACTACAAATACTGCCTCCAGACTTTTTGTTAACTGCGAAGGGGAAAAACTGTATTAGACAAGGGAGAAATCACCTGACATGTTTCTTCTTATGTGATGCTGTATGAAAAGTTTTTTGCAATATATTTTTGCAAAAAAAAAAACATGTTTAATCTGAGTCTAAGCAAGGCCTCTGCTATAATTCCCACCTTACAGGAAATAAAGATGATAGAGGAACAGATAAATTACATCACAAAGAAACCACGAGGCATAGCAGAATATGGAACTTGCTAGAGACCTTCAAAAAGTCAATGTTCATAGAGAAGAAAAAAAGTAGAGGGACTATCGTAGATTAAAAGAGACATGACAAATGCAACTAAGGGGATTGGACATCAGTGCAAAATAAGCAGCTATCAAAGACATTTGGGAAACGATTAGAGAAATTCAGATGAGACTGGTATTAGTTAATATAATGGAATTTTCATTAATTTTTCTGGGGTGTAAAAGTGATACTGTGGTTATAAAGAAAGTAGTCCTTATTTTTAAAAGACACATACTAAAATATTTGGGGTTGAAGTGTCATGGTATCTACAACACACTTTGGAAAAATATATATGAAGTAAAAATATTGATATTTGTTGATGCTAAGTTGTGCGCAGATGAATGTTTTATTATTCTGGTCTTTTAATTTTTCTATGTATTTGAAATTTTTCTTAATAAAAATTGAACAAAATATGCCTATAAAAATCCATGCATCAAAAAGTAATTATAAGAAAATTAGTAACATTTAGAACTTGATGTCTCAAGAATATCCAAATTATAAGATGGAAAGGAGTATGTAGAAGGAGGTTAATAATTTTAGTGGACATTCTAGAACTGAAGAAAAATGGAAATAAATGTTCAAAGTACCCAACCAAAACAGAACAAAAAAAAATAGAATAAAATAAACAGAATCAAAGTCTAATAAAAGAGAACACAAATCAATACAGGATCAATAAAACCAAGTCTGGTTATATGAATGAAAAACAGTGGAGACATAAATCAATAAGCTTAGGGATAAAAAAGCCTATATAACTAAGGGTAAAATAGATTTTGAAAATAGGACTACTTTACTTTGAGCAATTTTATCTGTTTTCAAATTTATTGACATAAAATGATCAATGTCCTAAAATAAACTTTTAATAAAATTCAATAATCCATGGAATCTTGAACAATCAAACAGATTGAATCAGTAGTTGAAAAAAAAATTACTGCTGCATAAACATAGGTCCAAACTTTTAAATTTATTCCTTTAGATAAAATTTACCAAAGTTGAATTTGTTTTTAGCATATGCACAGTTATGCAACCATCACCATCCCCTTAGAACAATTTCTTTACCCACAAAAAGTACCTATTAACATTCACTCCTCATTCTCCAGCCAGAGGCAACCAACAGTCTGCTTTCTATCTCTGTAGAATTGCCTCTTCTAGACACTTAGTATAAATGGAATCATACAATATTTAGCCCTTTCTCTGGTTTCTTTCACTTAGCATAATGTTTTCAAGTTTTGTCCATGTTGTAGCATGTATTGGTACTTCACTCCTTATTTCCAAATAATATTCCATTGTCTTCATGTACCACATTTTATTTATCCATTCATCAGCTAATGGGCATTTGGGTTGTTTCCGTTCTTTAGCTATAATAAATAATGCTTTTGTAAACATTCATGTACAAGTTTTTGTGTGGGCATATGTTTTCTTTTCTTCTAGGTATATACCTAAGCTGTGGAATTGCTGAGTCCTATAGTAACTCTGTTTAACATTTTGAGGAACTGCCAAGCTAGTTTCCAAAGCAGCTGCACCATTTTACATTCCCACCAGCAATGTCTGAGTGTTCTAATGTCTCCACAGCCTCTCCAACACTATTATCCTTTGTTTATAGCCATGCTAGAGGATGTAAAGTGATGTCTCATGAATTTTATTCACATTTTCCTGATGGCTAATGACATTCAGTATCTTTTCATGTGCTTATTGGTCATTTGTATGTGTCTTCTTTGGATAAATTTCTTTTCAACTCCTTTGTCCATTTTCACATTGGGTTATTTGTCTTTTGATTGTTGAGTCATGGGTTCATTACCCAATCTTCACAAAACTTGAAAAAATACAGAAACTCTAATAACCCATATCTCACAGAGAGTTACAGGGAACTTTTTAAAAAGGGGGAGGAGGAGAAATAAGGAAGAGTAGGAGGAGGAAAGGGGAAAACTAGGGAAAGGGAAGAGGAGGAAAGATTTTTATCAGGTTAGAAGGAGTCTGATACCAAAAGTAAATATAGGCTGTATGGGAAAGGAAAATTAATGAGACTCTCAAAAATTCTTAATAAAACTTAATCCATCAGTGTGGAAAATTATAACAGTAGCAATAATAATGGTTATAATTAAATGGTGTTGTTAAATAAGATTTATCCTGTAATGCAAATATGATTTGGCCCTAGAAAAATCTATTAATTTCCAAAAAAAAAAAATCTTTGGGGGAAAAAAAAATTAAAAAGATAATCATTTCAATAGATGCTGGAAAATTTTAATAACATTCAACACTTATTCATGGTTTAAAAAAATAAATTAAAAAACATTTCGCCTCCCCAGGAATAAAAGGGAATGCCCTTAACCTGATAAAGGTTGTCAAAAAAAAAAACCCAAAAAACTATAACACGCCTTATATTAAATAGTTAAATTAAAAAACATTCCCTTTAAATTTTTCCTCTAGACAAGGATCTCTCCATCACCACTTCATTTTCTCTAAGGTCTTAGAGCAGTTATTATTTATCACCAGTACTATCAGCATCTCCACAGAAAATTGAAGAGAACCCAGAGGCAAATCAGATATAGTAAGAGAGCAGTATGTTTACTAGATAAAAGAACAATATACCAAAATGGATAGTGTTCCTAAGATATGTACCAAATTATCAAAAGTGTATACCCTTTAGGATATCCCACTTAAATATAGTAAAAACAAAAAAAAATTAGAAGATACGAATAAACTTCAAGATGTGAAACACCTTTATAGAGAACAATTTGTTGAAAGGCTTAAAAGAACTGAGTAAATAGTAAAACATATAAAAGTGATGGATTAGAAGACTCAATCTTCCAGCTTAATCTTTAAATGTGAAATATTATCAACTCAAAATCTCAGCAGATTTATACACTCAATTTACCAGCTGGTCCTAAATTTATTTCAGAAAAGGAAAAGGCCCAAATTAGCCAAATATATTTAGTAAATGTGAAACCTCTAACGTTCCAAAAAGGGTCAGGTACCTTAGTATAAAACAATGTAATTCAACAGGTAAGAGATATGGATTAACTGGAAGAGAAAGAGAGCCTAGAAACAGACTCACATCTATGGACTCAGGGTGTATGAAAGAAATGGCATTATTAATTATTGGTGAAGGATTACTGTTAAAAAAAATGGCACCAAATTAACTTTCTATGTGATAATGGAAAAAAAAAATTAGAATCCTACCTCAGGCCATTTGCAAAACATAAACTCAGATTAAAAACTAAATGTAAAAAGTAAATTTATAAGACTTTTTGAAGAATGCTTTGGAGGATACTTTTATATCAGATGGAGAAGTATAGTGAAGTACTTTATTGTATTAAAATTTTAAACCTTTGTGAAAAAAAAATTCCATAAACAAAATTAAAAATCAAGGCATAGACTAGAAGAACCACGAAAAATATGTATTAGAAACAGAATACATATCCTAAATTTGTAAAGAACCACAAATGAGTGGGAAAAAGTGAAAAAAAAGTGGGGGGAAGCATAGAAATAGGCAGTTCATAGAAGACAGTTAAGTAGCAATAAATATATTAAAACTGCTTAATAGCAGTATTGAGGAAATGCAAATTAAAACAACAATGAAGTAGCATTTTGTGCCTATCATAATACCAAAAAATAATTCTTATTGCACTATGTGTTGGTGAGGATGTGTAGAAAGACCTCTTCCACACTGCAGGTGGGAACAATTTGGATCTATTTATTAAGTTGAAGGTGTTCACATTCTGTGACACAGAAACCCCATATCTGTTTACTCAAGGAAAAGGCTCACACATACACACAAGCACACGTGGAACTCGCATAAAATCCATTACATTAAATCTCAAACTTCAGTATGTTCTGGAAAGTATAACTATTATAAACACCACCTGTTGATAACAATGCAATAAAATAAATTATTTAAAAATAAAAATGGAAAACTAACTTTTAAGCAACTCGTCAATGAAAGAGATTGCAAACCAAAATTTCTAAATTTCTGAAAAATGACAATGAAAACTACTACATGCATTTACAGCAGTGATCACAGAAAAATTGGCAGTCCTATGCACATGTATCAATAAAAATTTAGAAATGTAAATACAATTTCAGCTCAAAGGCACAAAAGGAAAAATAACCAAAAGAAAGGAATTAAGGGTAACAGTAAAATGTAGTAACAAATTAACGAATCAGAATCTAGTTGCCTTTCTTTTAAAAATAGACCATTACATAACTTAATCATGAAAAAATGAGGGAGGTGAATCAATCACCAATAAACAGTTGACCCTTGAACAATACAGTATGAGCAGTGCAGATCTACTTATACACAGATTTTTTTTCAATAAAAGTTATATGGAGAATGCCTGTTTCCCTTTCTACCTCCTCCACCTATTCCACTTCTATCACCCCTGAGAGAGCAAGACCAACCTTTCCTCTTCTTTCTCCTCCTTCTCAGCCCACTTACTGTGAAGACGAAGAAGATGAAGGTCTTTATGATGATCCACTTCCACTTCATTAATATGAAACATATTTTCTCTTCCTTATGGTTTTCTTAATAGCACTGCCTTTTCGCTAGCTTAATTTCTTATAAGACTGCAGTATATAATACACATAACATACAAAATATGTGTTAATAGACAGTTTATGTTATCAGCAAGGCTTCCAGTCAACAGGATATTAAGTTTTTGTAGGAGTCAAATGTTATTCAGGGATTTCTGACTGTTCAGGGGTCAGCACCCCTAACTCATATGCTGTTCAAGGGTCAGTTATACAAGACAGGAAATGACAAATGGGAAATAACTACAGAAACAAAACAAATGAAGAGGCAACTTTATAGACATCATATACATACAAAAAAATTGAAAACATGGACAAAATTGAAACTTTCTTTGGAAAATATATTTACCAAAATTGGCTCTGTGAGAGGTAGAAAGATTAATCGACTTTTCTAGAAAAAAATAATTAATATACCACCCCACAAAAACATGTCTAGGCTGAAAACAAACTCCCAAAGTCAGACCACTCCAGTGCTCCACATTTACTCCAGGACATGGAAAATGAAGAAAAACTTCCTAATTATTGTTATAAAGCAACTATAACATTGATAATTTAAACTGCTAAAGTCAGTTTTAAAAAAAATGAAATTACAGGACAATGTCACTATATATATCACTGCAAAAATGGTAAATAAATATCACCAAAACAATGTAACACTACATTAAAAAAATATCATGGCCAAGTGACATTTAATCCAGGAATGCAAGTTTGGCTCAATATTAATTAATCCATTAGTGTATGACACCCTGTTAATAAATCTAAAGGAAAAAAAATTACAAGATTCTCTACACAAGTGTTTAAATCATCTTTGAGAAAATTGAAAATTTAACACTCTTCCTGATGAAGATAGGAATTGATGTATATTTTCTTAACATCATAAAACATATCATGCACACATATGCATAGTCCTAACATCAGTATCTCACTTAAAGGGGAACTACTTGAGACACTCAACTTGATCAGGAACAAGGCCATTATGTCCGCTGCCTCCACTTCTATTCAATATTTTACTGGAGTCAATGCAATTATACAAGATACATCAAATGGAGGCATAATAATTGGAAAAGAGCAAGTAAAAACTGTATCTGTAGATGGCATGGTAGTGTTCCTGGAAATGAAGCAAATTATGATAAAAATTAACTCAATAAAATTTAGATTCAGTAAAAATTAACATATAGAAGTCAGCTACTTTCAAAGACATTGATAGTAAACTGGTGGAGGATATACTGATAGAGAAAACCTCCTTTACATTAGCAATAGAGATGAATAAATATGTCGGGAAAATTAGAAGTAGAAATGTATAAAACCTATCTGGGGAAACATTAAAACTCCTGTAAATCACAAAAATAGATGTGAAGAAATAGAAGGCATTGGCTGTTCTATAACAGAATGACTCAAGATTATAAAGCTGTCAGTTCTGTCTAAGTTACTTTATAAAATTAACACAACACCAATAAAAATAACAAGGTTCTTTGGGAGCTAGACTATTTAATACTTAAGTTTATGTGAAGAAAATTCCAGGAAAAGGCAGGAAAACACTAAGAAAGAAAAGCCAGGAAGAGAAAATAAAGTATACGATAAATTTACTATAAAGTTTCTAAATTGAAAACAGTGTGGTGCAGGTGCATGTCTAGACAACCAGGGAGAAACAGTTTTGAAAATCGAGAAATAAATCCAATTACATATGGACATTCACCATCCAATAAAGGTGGCATCTCACATCACAAAGAAGAGACTTTGTAAACAAACAGTGCTGGGACAATTGGTCAGCCATTTGACCAAACATAACATCAAATGTATACCTCCCAAACCATACATAAGAATAAACAAATAGATCCAGGATCTAAATGTAAATAATGAAACCATGCCATCACAAGGGATAAAAAACCACAGGTGAATTCCTTTATAAGCTGGATGAAAGGAATGGTTACCTGACAATGACTGAAACTCCAGATGCCATACAGGATTAGTAAATTTGACTATGTAAAATTTTTAAACTAGTATGGTATATCAGCTTTCTATGGCTGCTGTAACAAATTATCACAAATGCAGTGACCTAAAACAACACAAAGTTATCATCCTACAGTTCTGTAGGTTAGAAGCCCCACAGGCCTCCCTGGTGTCAACTGAAGATGTCAGGAGGATTGCATTGTTTTCTGGAGGCTCTAAGGGAGGACTCATTTCCTTGCCTTTTCCAGCTTCTAGAGGCTGCCCACATTCCATGGCTTATGGCCCCTTCCTCCATCTTCAAAAGCCAGGAACTTTACGTCTCTTGCCCTTTTCTGTAGTCATATCTCTCTCAACCCACAACCAAGAATGGTTTTTAGCTTTCAAGGACCTGTGATTACAATGGATCCACCTGATTAATCCAGGATAATGTCTTCATCTCAGAGCTCTTAACATCTGCAAGTCCTTTTTGCCATGTAAAGTAACATTTTAAAAAATTGCAGGCATGCAGATATGTCTATTTTTGTGGGTCATTATTTTGCCTACCACACATAACAGGAAAAAAACTCAAAAAACAAACCAAAAATATTTTTAAAATAAACTGAAAGACTTCTGACAAAAATGGGAGAAAACATTTGTAATGATCACAAATAGGCTAATATTCATCCCTAAACTACAAAAAAAAAAAGTCACCTCATAAAATAAGGGGGAAAGGCCAAAAACTTAATAGAAAAATTGGCTATTGGCTATAGTCATGGACAGACAATTCACAAAACAATATGAAAGTGGCCTTTAAACATAGGAAGAAGCAGTCAAGCTCACTCATAACTAGAGAAATAAAAATTAAAACTATGCTGAGATACTGTTTCTCATTCATCACATTGGGGGATATTTAGATATCGATAATTTATTCTATTGGTGAGACTGTGGGTAAACATGCAGTCTTATACATTGCTGGTAGCAATATAAATTAGTTCAACCATTTTGGAGGAAAATTTGACAATAAGCAAAATTCTATTTTCATTTACCATTTGAGTACACATTCTTACTTTTTTTTTACTGGAATTTACCCTGAAAGTGTACTTCCAACAATACAAAAGTGCATAGGCATGTGGTTTATTGCCGTGCTATTACCGCCCACTGTTGCTTAAAATGTTGCTTAACTCATCCTTGCTCTCTATATATCCATTTTTATCTCCATTTTATGGCTTATCTGTCAGGTTTGGATTGTGTACTACAATTCAGCTTTGCAGTCCTTCATTGGGCTTCTACACCATGCTCTGCATAGAACTGAGTAAGTATTTGCTGATTTGAACATTTTTAGGGCTAAACAATCATTTTGTTTTCAGAAATTTTATTTTGGAAAAAAAGTTCTCCTGCATAACTAGTATGACATAGCTTTATTAATTTTGAATTTAACCCAGATTGTTGTCCTATATATAGATCACAGCTCACTGCAAGCTCCGCCTCCTGGGTTTACGCCATTCTCCTGCCTCAGCCTCCCGAGTAGCTGGGACTACAGGCGCCCGCCACCTCGCCCGGCTAGTTTTTGTATTTTTAGTAGAGACTGGGTTTCACCGTGTTAGCCAGGATGGTCTCGATCTCCTGACCTCGTGATCCGCCCGTCTCGGCCTCCCAAAGTGCTGGGATTACAGGCTTGAGCCACCGCGCCCGGCCCAATATATTTTTTTTCACAGTTCTTACTAAGTTTCTGTTTTATCACAGCCAGTCTTAAGTAAGAAAATTAGATTTATTTAATAATTAAACCTCTACGACAATGGTCCAGGGCCAACTGAATTCAGCACAACAACTTAGAATAAGATTCCACTGGACTTTCCATACTTTTCAGCCACAACTGAGCACACCATTGTTCGATGATAGCATTATTGTCATTAATGAAATGTATAAATGGAATGCAACTAAATAGTGCCGGGTTAAATAGTTCCTGGAGCTTGGCAACAAAACAAATAAATACACAACCATACTCTGAAGATGAATGGTCTTTTATTAATTTAGTTATTCACCCAACCATCATTCATTAAGAAATTAATACAATCAGGTTCATGTGTCAGGTTCTTAGAATAAGAAGTATATGATTCTTAAGTCAAAAAAACGTTCATTACTTCAACTGTTAATAATACATCTTCTAGTTACTGTATTATCTGTATCCAGATCCTCTTTAGACTGTCTCCTGCAATTAGTATGTATATATACACATACATATATAGTACGTGTCCTTGTTGCCATATACCCATATGCTACTTTTACTGGAATACGTCCCTTTATATTTGAGGACCTCTATTTAAGTAAAGTAATAACCTAAGTACAAACAGGGAAAAAATTTTCCCTCATGTACACACACATATATTTTTAAAGTTTGTCCAAATCCATTACAATTGAGGCTTAGATTAGCATCCACACATGTCTGAAGTGGCTGCATAAGGGAGAAGGGTGGTATATATTTACAGTAAACTTGCATTTAAGAAATTCATGGCTGGGCACAGTGGCTCAAGCCTGTAATCCCAGCACTTTGGGAGGCCGAGACGGGCGGATCACGAGATCAGGAGATCGAGACCATCCTGGCTAACACGGTGAAACCCCGTCTCTACTAAAAAAATACAAAAACTAGCCAGGCGAGGTGGCGGGCGCCTGTAGTCCCAGCTACTCGGGAGGCTGAGGCAGGAGAATGGCATGAACCTGGGAGGCGGAGCTTGCAGTGAGCTGAGATCCAGCCACTGCACTCCAGCCTGGGCGACAGAGCGAGACTGTCTCAAAAAAAAAAAAAGAAATTCGTTATTGACCTCTTAACCCTAGCATGGGGATAGTTTCTTCTTTTGTTTTTCGTTTATTTTTGGGGTTTTTTGTGTGTGTGTGCTGTTGTTGTTGTTGTTTTGAGACAGGGTCTGGCTCTATTGATCAGGCTGGAGTGCAGTGGTACGATCTTGGCTCACTGCAACCTCCACCTCCCAGGCTCAAGCCATCCTCCCACCTCAGCCTCCTGAGTAGGAAGGTCCCGGGGCTTAGCAGAGTGGCTCCAGGGGATGGCTTAAAAGGACATGGGCCCAGGAAATCAATTTTGTGATGACTTAGATCCTTCGTATTTACTTATTTCGGAGCTGATACATCAGGGGTTGCAAAACATCACAAGAAAACAATTTTTAAAATTCATTCTACATCAGGAATTGGCACCCACAGGCCAAACCTTGCCAGTTTTTGTAAATAACGCTTTATTGGAACAGTTACACCTGCTCGCTTATGTATCCTTTGTGGGTGTTCTTGAGCTAATATTGCAAAATTGAGCAATTTGGTTCAGTGACCATATGGATACCACTCAGAAAACCAAAAATATTGACTATGTGGTCCCTAACAGAAAAAGTGTGCTGACCCTGCTACAGAAAATATGGCCCTCTTACAAGATATCATAAACATTAATGCATACTTTTAAAAAACTATTAATGATTATAATTTTGATTTATACTGACACAACTAGAGCAATTAAATGCATGTTGTAAATTCTAAGGAGTCTTCAAGTTTCTGATACAACTTGTTCTACAGCACATACATTGCTGCTGAATGTCAGTGACATTCCATTTTTAGTAGTAAGAATAGAAGTGATTTTATCTAATTAACTTTTGAAATTAACTTTTTATAGCCAGCAATAACTACAGCAAGATTATTTCTAGATAATTAAAATACAGTGCTCCTAATGAATGGATCTCTACTATAACTTTCTTTATAAAGACATATATTATAGTTGCTTATATCATTTCAAATTGTGCTTTGTGTATTCAAACTAATATTTTTTTCAAAATGTAAACTTGGGTTTTTTCAGTCTATTTATTTTTATGAACTAGGACTACAATAGTTGCCGAATTTCTAAAATATCTTATAAAATCTTAAAATTACAAAGTCACTATTTGGTAATTAAACTGTTAAAAATATCAAGAAGCCTGGGCCTCAGAATTTCTTATGAAAGGAACAGAGTTTTGAGAGGTATTCTGGAGAGATATTGGAAATTAATGTAAAGGAAAGAACCAAAGCTGAAATTGATACCTATGGAATTGAAAAATGTTAGCACCATCACAAGTTCTTAACTTTTAAGAACTATATTCTAGGAACACAGAGAATGTGTTCTGCCTTTCTACTATTTTGGCCTGTGTAGGCAGAATATTTTGGAAGGATAGGCTGGGTTATACCATGGTGACAACCCCTAGATCTCAGTGGCTTGAAATAAATGCCTATTTCTTCTTCATACTACCTGTTGGCGGGGACTCTGCTCATGGTAATCACTCTATGACCCCAGCATTAGAGAAACCACCATCTTGAGAGCTGCTGGTTGCCATGCAAGAAGGAAAGAGCATGTTGGGCAGTTGCAGATCCACAGTTAAATGTTTCAACTTGGAATGTCACTTTTGCTAACAACTCATTGGCCAGGATGTGTCACATGGCCCCATCTAGCCACAGAGGAGCAGGAGTTGCAATTCTACCACGTGCCTATAAGGAAGAGGGCTGGACATATTTACTGACAACTCATCAAATGTTTAGGGTAATGATTAAAGACCCAGCCCTCTGGCCAAAATAGTTAATTAATGTCTGTGCTTCATTTCCCTCATCTGCAAAATGGGAAGACTAAATCTGATAAAACTATGATGATTAAATGACTTAATACTTGTAAAGTGCTTAGAACAGTACTGTCATATAATAACAAAGCATTATTATTTCTTTTTAACTTTTGTACCTGCCACCCTGGTCTTCAGTGCCAAGAGCAGAGATGAGGGCAAAAACAAAAGTGAGCAGTCTTAGGAATGCTGACCTGGACCCAGTAGGGATACCTACAACAGACATTCTTGAGAAAAGGCCCATGACCAAATGAAAGAGATCAAAGATGCTAGGATTTCCTTGTAAGTAACACTGATCCAGAAGGTATGAAACAAGCCATTAACAGAGCAATGATTTATTTTTAATGGGAACTGGAGGATAAGGGGGATAAAGACACCTAAACTGAAAACAGGACTTTTGTAATGTGAAGGTCAGAGGATGAATTTAGGGTGTGATCATATAACATATAACATGGATGCAATCAGTGGAAGATGTTGAATAGGGCTATCATATAGCATGTATATTTGGGTAATACAGTATATGAATGAATCCCTTCTAATCTGTGGTTTAGAAGGCTTACAGCAGGCTAAATAGGAGTTCAAGTAATGACTCCCACTAGAAAGAGCTAAGGCAACAAAGAAGAGAAATGGGAGCAAAGCGAAAGTCAACCCACCAATTATGAAGAAACAGAGCAACTGGTAGACTAATGACATGGTTCATTCCTACCAGAACTCCTGTTTCCTCAGTACTGGCACCAATGAGATTGCTCTGAATCCATGATCATCCATATGTATTAAAACAATCCTTGACTGTTAGACACCAAGGAGATGCCAAGATAAACAGACATGATTTTCCTCTTCCAGGGGCTTACTGTTGAACAAGAAAGACATAGGGTATTAACCTACTTGTAACATAAATCAGAATGAAGTAAGTTTTATACTGCATACATATGCAGAACGTTATGGGAGTACAGAAGAAGCAGAAGTTCATTTTTAATATGGAATTTGGGAATACATTTTGGCGGAGATGGCATTTTAAATGAGATTTTAAAGAAGAGGAAGGGATGACAATGGATACAATGAATAAGATAACTTAATATCATGAGCAGCCAGAAAAATGGGTAAGATCGACCATTTGAAGGAGGTAGAGGAGAAATAGTTTTTGTTTTTTAATAAGGAAACTTTGTCCTTTGTTCACCCCCAGTAATTCAGCAGCACACACTAGACTGTCTCATTCTATAATTTGTATGTATTTCTGTCATTCTATAGATTCTATAGACATAATTCTAAAATCATTCTATAATTTTATATTTCTGACTCCCTATTATTTCCCCAAAACATTAACTATAATATTTGATGTTAATTTTATTTCTGTAATATTTAAATGTAAAGCTCTGCAGTTCACATTTTTCTAGATGGTCACAAATTCAAAAGATAATAAAGCTGAAAAGGATTTTTTTCTTTTTTTTTTGAGACAGAGTATCATTCTGTTTGCCAAGGCTGGAGTGCAATGGCACGATCTTGGTTCACTGCAACCTCCACCTCCAGGGTTCAAACGATTCTCCTGCCTCAGCCCCCCGAGTAGCTGGGACTACAGGCACCTGCCACCATGCCCAGCTACTTTTTGTATTTTTAGTAGAGACAGGGTTTCACCATGTTGGCCAGGCTGGTCTCAAACTCCTGACCTCAGGTGATCCACCCACCTCGGCCTCCCAAAGTGCTAGAATTACAGGTGTGAGCCACCATGCCCAGCCCTGCAAAGGAATTTTAAGTTAAATTTTTGCTTTATAGATAAAGAATCCAGTGATCAAATTAATTACTCATAATTGTAGAGTGGCAGACTCAAGAACTTGTAGAACTCATATCCTAATACTGAATGTATTTGTTACTTTAAAAGATAAAATAATCAAGAAAACAACAAAAATGAGTCCAGGGTTACTCTTGTGGTTGCTCTGTGAGTATTCTGTGTCAGAAGCAAGGTGAATGATGCGTATAAGATTGTGTGTGTGTGTGTGTGTGTGTGTGTGTGTATATATATGATTGAATATAAATAGAATAAGCATAGAATTAATTACTAACCCCTAAAATGGCTAATTTAGGAGTCACCAATTCAAGCTTGTTTGTGTTTAGGACAAATAAAAGGAAGCCCTACCCCACAGAGTAGGGATTAAGTTGATGGAACTCTTTACCCAACAGGAGGTGGGAGAAGTTGGAAATAAAAATAGATTTTAAATGGCTTATATAAATTAATGACCAGCCCATCATAGTTAATAAGAAAAAAATAGTATGTGTGGGTCATGTTATGCATGTTTGAAGTTGACATCAAAGAAGTCCTTGCTTTGCCAACTCTGCCAAAGACAGATGGCACGTGGCCATGATGCACCGTGGCAATTCTTGCTTCTGTTTGTGAAAATCTCCAAAGGCTGTGTTTTGGAAGTCATGAGAAACTGCTAGGTTGCTGGATTGTGAATAGAAGATGGACATTCAAGGAACCAATCTCTATCTGTATATTAACCAAGACAACTATATCTAACGTTTTATTCCCAAACAGGAGCATAAGGGACATTTCCAGATTCTGACTTTACATGAAGACTCAGGACTTTGAAAACCCATGAGAAAGTTTTCATAAGGATTTATCCACACTTTCTTCTTTGGTTTGCTCAGATGAAAAGCAGGAAACCTTCCAGACATCCTGAACCTCTGAACTTTTTGTGGATTGCCCATCAACACAGACAAACATTCATGCAGCAATTCAAAAATCTCTTCTCACTGCATTATAAGCATGTCCTTACATTATTCATATATCAAGAGCATGCCCATTCCCAACCCACAGTGGAATGTGAGCCTAATTACATGTTCCTTTGCAACAAGATCTCACCAGCCCAGAAGTGTCAGAAACCCTCTATCATATATACATATCTTGTTCCCAAAATGATCTTCCCAAGCCACCCTAACAGGCCCCCTTCAGAATGCTTCCTGCTGACAAGTGAATCTGCTTTTTGCCTTTCACCCAATCTCAGCTCAAGCTTTCTCTGTGAAAATATCACAGACCACATCTGACAGTGGTCCAGCTAATTAATATACTCCAACGTCTAGCAAGCATTTGACAGGAAAAATAATCTATACTGTATTTATTGCAAAATTTTCACCAATGTGACAAAGATGAATGTAAACTTTACATAATCATTTTTCATTTGTTATCCAAAGTTGAAAGTGATTTTCAAATGCTAACTTTAAAATTATGATGAGGAAGATAATAGTTCTCTTTAAAACTGCTTGGCAATGGAATTTCTATAGTATACTGGTTTAGCAATCAGCTAGAAAAATAAACTCTCTTGCTAATGTAATAAATGGGCCAGATATAAATCTCTCAGGGATTTGGGTGGTCGGGTGGGATGAGGGAGGAGCACACAGAGGGGATGGTGGAACTGGATTTCTGAAATAAATGATCTGAAACCCTTAGCACAATATATCTTCAAAAAGTGGTGTCTTCCTTTATAAAATGCACATACCACCATCACAATATTGGAGCAACTCAAAGAATCTTAAATGTGTACCATGGCAAACACCTACGGTACCCAACTCAGTCTACAGCAGGGAACCCAAAAGTTCAATTCACTTTGGCTGTGGCTGTGCTCCAGGTACATATTTTCTCATGAGCTGTTTCTTTGTTCTAGAACCATCCTTCCCAATATTCCTTAACACTGAAATTATAAAGGTTAAATTAGTAATTGTTCATTTAATTGATGAGCTAAAACTCACACCCTTCCTTCTGAAAGCTAGAGTAATCTTCTAATAAAAGGTCAGGAATGATCTAATTTACTTATAATTATTAATTCTTCTGTGACTTCTTAACCACAAATAAAGTCTTGGCATTGGAAAAAGGAAGATCTGAAACAGGACAAGGCAATTAAAAGTGGGTGGAGGAAGTATAGGAGTAGTGGAGAAAAAAAGAAAGGAATGGATTTTCTAAATTTAAAACACTCTTTGCCCTTTCCTGAAATAATGACTTATATTCTTTGAGTTCACAAGAGAGTAATTGGATATGCATGATGCAATGCTGGAATTTTAGGTATTTTGCCTAAAGGTTATTAACAATTAGTACCACTAGGGGAAACAATCATAAAGTTAGTTAGAATAACAACCCTCTCTCAAAGGATAATTAAAACTTGACTTGTAATCTGGTCATAATAAAAATATATTTTGGTTATACTGGAGCCTCACATGTCAAGAGGCAAACTGACAAACTATAATCTGTCCAACAGGTGGCCATAACTAAATGAAATCTGAAAAACAAGTTGTATGAGGACCAATGAAGGAACCTACATTGCTTCCTTTGAAGCAGTAAAGACTGAGAAAAAAACATGAAAAAGTGTCTTTATATAAATCATTTAAGAGGAATGGTACACAGAACAGGGAGTAGATGTTATAAGTGGAGCTACTGATGACAGCATTAGAGCCAAAGGGTGAAAGGCAGATGTTGAGTCATTCAATAGAAGAGGTGTCTGATGTCTTCCTATCCAATGTAGCAGAATCCATCCCACACTATATCTGAAAGACGACCACTTTGCTTTGATGTTTGCAGTGGTACAGAACTCACTATCTCAAGAATACCTTCCTCGGGATGGTAATAAGTGTGAGAAATGCCCTTTCTAGTTCTAAATTTCTTCTCCACAAGACAACTCATTCCATTTTCACACAATTATTAGGTCTATCCATCCCTTAGTCTTCTATTTGTCAAGCAAAACATCTCCAATTCCTTGCACCATTATTAATTCAGTATACTGAACCTTGTACCATTTTAGTCACCAGCTTTGTGGATACTCTTTGGATTGTAGTGTCTGTAACTGACATCCAAATTAAGTGCTCTTGATATGGTCTAACTAGCAACTGACCCCATCCATATTTCTATTACCAAAGCAGAGAAACAAGAAACCTTCCAATGCAATTGTCTGATTGCTGACAACTTTTAATTTCCCTGTTCAAGAAAATCAATCAATGTGTGTTAGCTAAACACCTGTTATGTTCAACCCTGTGTTAGCCATCCTTTGATGTGTAACAGAAGTGTAAGGCCAGGCACCTTCAATATTTGTAGAGTCAATACTAAGGTACATGAAATAATTTTATAATTTTTACAAGATATACGTCATTATGTATACTTATATGAAATAGTCTCAAGTTCAGCAGGGAAGACTGGGCCCAGGTGGGCTGAGGAATGCATGTGAGGATGTAGGGAGACAGGAAACTTGAAGGATGGTTAGGGATTGTCCATGTGGAATGGAGAGAAAGGCCACAAAGGAGTGCGTGTGTAGGAATAATGAGTAATAAAGGAGGTCAAGGTTGGTAGGGACATGTGTGTGGTTACAAATAGAAATATTTGGATTTGTACCATAACATTGCTATTACAACTTCCTTTCTCCAATTCTAAACATGCTTGGTTTTACAGAAAAAAATTGCAGGACTCGGATTTCCATGGGTATTAGTGTGCAAATGAATCCCTGATGAGATATTATGAGGAGCTAAGAGAGTGATGCTAGAATTCTCAAGTGGCAAAGGCAAATTTCAGGGCTGACTTTCTGGATGACCTTTTTTTTTTTTCTGAGCATGGGAATTTCAG
Organism: Colobus angolensis palliatus; assembly: GCF_000951035.1. Taxonomy (NCBI): domain Eukaryota; kingdom Metazoa; phylum Chordata; class Mammalia; order Primates; family Cercopithecidae; genus Colobus; species Colobus angolensis. Next base: position 2,998,922 of record NW_012114799.1, read on the forward strand.
TTCATCCAGCGGGAGAAATATTTTTTGATAGATGGGACTTTTGGTGCATTTTGAATTATGTCATCGTGGGGACAAATGGTCCCAAAAGCAAAAGTCCTAAATGTGTACATCTGATCCAACTCTAAGAACTTTTGCTCAGTTGTAACGTTAAAGAATTTCTATTTTAGAGTGGCATTCCATATTTCTACTTCCAAAGCAGAGAAACAAGAAAATCAATTTGCCAACATAACTGAATAAATCCAGGTAAATACATATTTGGCTTTCAATTAGCCAGGGAGTCTGAATTTCTAGAGAATATTGAAGAGACAGCGTCAGACAACGCAATTTCCTTTAATAGGGACCATAACCTCAGAGTTGCTGCTCTGTTTTTTAATATTGTACAATTAAATTCTTTTTGCACCATGCTCTGCTTATAGCTTCTGTGGAAACTTAAACATTATTCAATAGAATAATTTCCTGGAAAATCTTTTGAAAGTGGTCACAGCCTCTGACCTTGCTCTGGTGCCCTGGGTCTGCCAGCATGCTGTTTCATTATCTCAGAAGGTTTGGTGCCAAGAGACAGTCCAAGAGTTAGTGCATAAAGAAAACTAGGTTCATAAATTAATATCTGCCTTCTTTCAAGGAGGGAAACTGCCACTTCCAACCATTTTATGCATCTATCACTTCTCTTCTATCTTCATCATTCAACCCTTCAACTGGCCTACCTAGATGATAGGTAAAAATTATAGATTTTTAACTCTTAAGAAATAACTGCCTAAGTCATTTCTTTCAAACCATTCTCATTACCAATGGGAAACTCAGGCCCAGAAAGCCTAAATGACTTTTGCAAGACCACAGAGTCAGGACTTAAACTCCATATTGTGGAAGATGAACCAGGGTTCATTTTTTTAAAACTTAGCAATGGTATGACAAAATCACCAAACAGTTAGAATACAGCCTCTGATTGTACTGGTGTGTCATTAAATACCAGCCCCAACTAGATTACAGTGTATATCAGTAATATTTTAAGGGATAAAGAGAAAAAATATTGCTATTATCAAGCTATTTAAAGGAGCTAGGTAATAAAATACTTATAATTTATTTTTACGGTTGGTTCTTCCCTTTATTTTGGAGGCAGACTCTTGTTCTGTTGCCCAGGCTGGACTGCAGTGGCATGATCTCGGCCCACTGTAACCTCCACCTCCTAGGTTCAAGTGATTTCTGGCTAATTTTTGTACTTTTAGTAGAGACGGGGTTTCACCACGTTGGCCAGGCAGGTCTTGAACTCCTGACCTCAAGCGATCCACCTGCCTCAGCCTCCCAAAGTGCTAGGATTACAGGCATGAGCCACGTCACCTGGCCTCAAATAGTTTTTTTATGGTGATATGATAACAAATAACAATGACCCGGGCTGCCAAACAGAGGGTGAATTTTCTAAGGATTAGTAGCAAGGAAGACAATGGGAAGGAAAAGGCAAAAAGATGAAAAAGGGAAAAAAAAAACCATAACTACTTGAGACTGGGTAATTTATGCAGAAAAGACATTTAGCTGATCCACAGTTCCACAGGCTGTACAGGAAGCAAGGGTGGGGAGGCCTCAGGGAACTTACGATCATGGAGGAAGGCAAAGCAGGCACATCTTACATGGCCGGAGAAGAAGGAAGCGAGCAAAGGTGGAGGAGCTACACACTTTTCAACCACCAGATCTCGTGAGAGTTCACTCACTATCACAAGAACAGCAAGGGGGAAATTCACCTTCATGATCCAGTCACCTCCCACTTGTCCCCTCTCCTCCAGTCCTGGGGATTATAATTCCACATAAGATTTGGGCAGGGACACAAATCCAAACCATATAAGCTCCATTCTGAATTCAAGTGTACGTTGGTCTTGCCAAAATTATCAAAACCTTCTCCGTAAATACCACTTTCAGCCTTGTAGGTTAAGCCCTGATTGTTTGTAAAAGTAACTTGATCTACATGTCTATAATTGTTCTCTAATTTACTTTATCCAAGTGAAAACACACACACACACACAGAGTATTTTAGGCCTTGATTTTCATCATGAAATTTTAAAAATCTAAAATTGTCTACTGTAGCATAGTTAAAACTTCGAAGGAAAAAATACATTTTGTATTTCTTCTTTTTGGAGAGGACCAAACATCTCTCCCCAGGGTTGGAGAGTGGAGGTAGGATACTGGAACTCCCTCTCAGGTCTCTGAATATGGAAAAATTAAGAAGAATGGGATGGATCAGGGGGGAGGAGATAGTAAGCAAACAAATGACTTCTTTTTAATCCAGAGTTACCCATTTGGAGAGAGATACAGAGTTATATCCTAACAGTTCTTTTTTAAAAAATAAGTCGTAAGTATGCTCATGCCCTAACAAGTTAGTGAATTTTTCCATTAAAATTAAAATTAAATAGAAGGCAACGGTAAATTACCCATTTCATTTCTCCTTCCAGATTAAAAAAAAAAAAAAAAAAAAGAGGTACTTTGTCACTTCTTACTGTGAGTACAATTCAGCCTTAATACATGCATATATGTCAAGGGGGCCATTTACACTGTTGCCTGCTGGAGTTTTTCTTCTTTCAACTTAGTAGGGAATATTTGTGATCTTTATTACCCCAAATAAATCTACAAAATGCCTTTTGCCTGAGGCCTTTTATTTTAATTTCAGATAATAAACCACATTAGGTTCCTGGCTGTCATATTAAGATAAGCATGGATCGAAAAATAACAAAAGTGTGTTTTAAGCTAACTGTCTTTAGATTAAATAGTGGTAAATTTCTCTGGGTGACCCCCAAATCATATTGATGTTGGGATATTTTTTGGTACTTTTGGAGTGTTTCTTGAAGAATATAAACCTGTTTAAACTAGAAGTGGAGTTTTTAAATCATGTATGGGCCTCCTTGTACAGTATGATTCAAATCCAAGCTTCTTGCGGTGGCAGTAAATCTATCTTTTAAATAAGGATATTTCCCCGGTTACATTAGGGATCAATTTTATAACTTTGTTGGTTAATAGTGACTCCATCTATACAGTGGTTTATTTATTAACTATAAAGATCCTAGTCCTGAATTTCTCATCATCCTCTGTACTGTTAGAGCTTAAACTCTTAAAGACAATTCAAATTCAATGCATTCCATTACTGACTCTTCATCAGCCGTCACTCCAATTCTGCTCCTAACCAAGCCTTGGTTCATAATGCCAGCTCCTCTGAGAAGCCTTCTTTGGACCTCTGAAGGACAGTCTACTAAAATATGTTTTATAGAACCCCCTCCATCCCTCAAAGCCCCAGTGGAATAATCCTGATAAATGTGAAATATTTCTTGCAAACAATGTTTACAGTGAAGAGGAAGGGATAAACTCCCAAGGTTAGGGCCTAAATATATGTTCTCTGATGGATTAAAGAACAGTGGGCAGATCTGATAAGAAACAGGAAATCATGGATAGAAAGTGAGTACAGAGTTTTACCCTGACCCTTTTTGTGTCTCCTTGCCCTAGAAAACCTGGATTCAAATTCTAGACACCCCCTAAGTAGACACATGCATATCACATACAGGTCACCAAAGGAAACTACAATGAGGATCGATCCTAACGGGCAAGGTCAGATCTTCTGGGTGATCTGGTTCAGTCACACCAGATGTCTTTCTGGACTTAGTTCTACTAAACCCTGTTGTTGGAAAAATGGTTCTTGGAAGACAGTGATGTTATTTCATCGGTGGCTTTATGGATATGAGAAAAAACCTAAACACTCCCTTGCTTCTCTAAAGTAGGACCAGCAGTCTATAATAAGTATCCTTTGGTGGATAGCTTATCCCATACCACTGTTCAGGAATAACATAACCATTGAAGCATGTAGCAATACCCAATTTTGAGAGCCCTGGTTTCATCTCCCTTGTGCTGGACAGAGGGCATAGCTGAGAGGCCAGACTCTTATCTTGGCAGGGGTCTGGGACTGTCTGCATCTCTGAAACAACTCCTGGTGGGTAATTGGGGAGTGACATTGATGGGTTTCCAGGGTGGCTCTGGGGTCTGCATTTCACTGAGAATACAGCTATGATTTAGGAATTCATCCCAAGGGTTGAGAACAGGCAAAGATAATGTGAGGCTCGCTAGCCCTGGTCTCCTTTGACCTCAGCAGGGTGAATCAGGGATGCAGAACAGTAAACCATGTGCTGTTATTGAGTTGGCATAGCATGATGTTTTGCTTTCAGAGCTTTTATTGCTATTACAGCGCACTGAGCTCTCTCTTTGTTTGCTACACATTCTCTCCCCAAGAGACAGCCTCTTTTTCTCTTGAGAGATTTGCAAAACAAATCATAGTTCTTATTTTATTCAGTGTCCACCATTAAGAATTCATGCAGAGCAGTTTTACTTGTTGCCAATTAAGAGCTCCCAGTGGAGGTCTATGATTACAGTGAAGGCAACCTGTTTAATACTTGGCGTCTCCTTAGTCTACATAAATTAACCCCATGAGGGTAGAGGCATGCTAATTCTTAAGATGTCTGGATGATAGGATGCTAAGATCCAGGATACACAGAAGGTACATCTTCAAGAGGCTCTGGGCCTGACTCTGCTCAGAAAGCATGTCTGCTTTTGTTTCTTACCTATATTTTACAACTACAAGATAATTTCTAGATAACATTTTAGCAAAGAATATTTCTTTCTCAAGGATAGAATAATGGCATGTGGCCTCCCAGCAAGCAATTTCTCTCTCTCAATTTAGAGCTAGAGGAAACTTTAGAGGCACCAGAGCCATTAACCTCTAGCTAAAAATGTATAGATATATCAAAATTATGGGGAACATGAATGAGTATTTTGAGCATGGATCATTTTATTTCAATGTCCATTCTACTTAGTTAAGACATATTTGAATCATAAGGAGAATGAAAGCAAAGTTTTTACCCAATGTTTTTCTATTTCTTCTCTTAGAATAAGAATCACATGCAAGCCAGAAAGGAAAGGTAAAATTCCATTTAAAACATTTTGGATATATAAAAGTAATTATCTTTTTTTGCTAGAAGGGATGAGCCTTACAGGATCTTCTTCTAACCAGGGACCTATACATGCTTTAAAATTTAGTCTTTTACTCCCCCTGATGATGTAGGAAACCATTAGTTCCCCCGCCTTGGGAAGCAGGAGTTAAGTCCTTTACTTGGGCAAACAGTTTGTAATCAGTAGTTTAGATTCTTGGAAGTTTGTACTGAGGCTTTGACTTCCCCTCAGGAAATGAGTGAGGAACTTGGCATTGAGGTTTCTACAGGCTGACTTTCCCCTTTTACCAACAACCCAGACTCCTCACACTGTTAGATGCCCTTAAGTCACCCAGCCCAGTACCAGTGAAGCAGGTGGTACAAGTCATATGTATTCTATATTTGCATAGCAGTTAGATAGATCACCACTTCCCTCGATATGTTCCTTGCAGCCTTGGAGTAGATGCTCTAAGAAAGATAGGATCAGAGTTTTATTTTTAAAGTAAAAATGATATTTTATATCCAATATTTGCATATACGTAGCACATGTTAGTAGGATTAATGGCTCTGAGAAGTTCTACAATTAAAACAAAACGTTTAAGACTTGGTTTTATCTAAAATTTTTAAAATTTATTTGACCATGGAGTACCTTCATTTTTCTTAAAGTATCTATGACATAGTGACACGGAATATTGGTGTTCCTTGGAATATACTCAGGAAAATGCTTGCATAGATTATTTAGATCACTGATGCTCAACTGCGAGAGGGGATGATTTTGTCCCTTAGGGAACCCTTGAAATATGCCCAGAGACATTTTTGTTGTCACAACTGAGGGGTACTACGGGCAGGTGGTGTAAAAGCCAGGGATCATCCTAAACATCCTCCCCTGTGACGAAGAATTGTCTGTCCCCAAATGTCGACAGTGCCTTGGTTGAGAAACCCTAGTGCAGATATAGCTTGTTCAAATGAGGCTTAGGTGATCTGGAATCTGTGATTGGTAGCTAGCACTCTGCATTCAGTAGATTTTGTCATTTGATTTTGACCATGCAGACCTACTTACTCATTCTTCATTACCGTAAGACTTTTGATAAAACTCGCACCAGTTTGACTTGTGAACATTTGAAACAAAACAAAGATGATAACAGTCCTTTCCTGAAACAGACCCCTCCTTGCCTGGGGACCAGACCAACTGCCTTTATAAAACAAACAAATTAACTACAAGATTAGAAATTATGGCTCAGGAGTCATGCAGCCAGAGGCCACAAGATTCCTCACCTCCCTAGTTGCTCGTATGAGTAACATCATTATGGCAAAACCAAAGATTGGTATTTGAGGTGTTTTTTCAGACCCTGCATTCTCATGGATCAACAGGTACCACCCAGAGTGGTGAACTGGCTCCTCAGGTCTTGCAGCCCCCACCCTGGAACTGACTCAGTGCAAGAAGACAGCTTTGACTCCCTATGATTTCATCCCAACACAACCAATCAGTACTCCCCATTCTCTAACATCCCTACCCCCACCATCAAACTATTTTCTAAAAAGTCTGGCCTCTGAATCTTGGAGGAGGCTGATTTGGGTAGTTGTAAAACTCCAGTCTCCCATTAACACGAAAAGAAAGAATATCTGAAGTGAATACTTGGACATTATCTTCTTGAGCTACTGGCAAATCGTTAGATTGTTACATTAGTCATTTATCCTCATGTTCTTTGAAGCTTTCTATGATATATGTGTTATGTAGCTGTATCATTGCATAATATTTAAGTGTTATTAAAAAACATGTTTTATAAATGCAATATAATATTCTAGACACCATTTCATAATCTCAGTGCTGAGTAATCTTAAATTAATACCTTCTTTTCACAGATAAGAAAACTCCATTTCAGAGTTGTTATCCAGCAGCCAGTTTTTGTAGGCCAGACAAGAGTCCAAGTCCCCAAAACCTCCAGTCCAGTTTTCTTCCTATTGTATAGTATTATTCTGCTCTCACTTTTTTATACATAATTTTACATTTGTGGCTTGAAAGTAATTTCAATGCCACAAGCATTCATAAATTCAATTTGTATTTTCCAACTGTCTGTTTATTCTAAACTCTTAATATGAGGCCACAAATGGATAAAGATTTTTTATCACATGTTAGGAGAGACATTTTCAGCACTCTTTTATGTTTCTAGTCAGTCACAAATATATTTAGCCAAATCAGAAATAGTAAAAAATGATATAAAAAAATCCTTTTTCTCCAAGTACTAACTTTTCACATTAGAACAAATAAAGGTACAGGAAATTATGGTTGTGTTTCAACCTGAACTAGTATACAGGTTGTCGCTGTGTGTGTGTGTGTGTGTGTGTGTGTGTGTGTATGTTTTAAATCAAGCAGGGAGATACAGAGCAGATTAAACTCACCCCAACTTATACTCAAGTCTTAGACTAAGTTCTAGATTCTGACTCCATTCTCTTCTTTAGATGAATTCTGAGTTTTCCTCTTTAGGAAGGATTTGTTACTATTAAAAAGACAATTGAGTTATAGGACTGCTCCCTGCTAGACAGTTATTTATAAACTCCACAAATTCCTTTGCAACTTGAAAACGCAGAGATAGATTATAGGTCTATTTCTGTAGAATATTAGACAAGACCCCAAAATAACCAGTTATCTCAAAAGTGTTATTGCAACATATTTTTTTTTGTCACAGCAGATGGTTATGCTCTAAGAACCAACTAAACTTGGTGAAAGGCTAGCAGCCCCCTCCATGAAGAAAAGGAAACTTTTAAATCTTTGCACCTAATCCTATATTATTTATGCAAGTCTTATCATCCACCAAGTGGCAACAAGAGTATGCTCTGTTTCAACCATGCTTTTGATCAGTCCTCCAAGGTGGTAGCCATAAATTAATCCTGACCACTATTATTATTGGAAGATCTAGATATTCAGAACTTGACTCTAAGTTATAAGTTAGCTCCAGTATAAATGGAAGGCCATCAGTTAACATTAGCATCAATGACAAATAGCCCACTACTCCATGACAATGGTAGCAGCCACAAATCAAAGGCATATAAAATCAGAGAAGGAGCCTATACTGATTTATGGGAGCATTTGTTTAACTTCAGGCAATCTGGTTATGCTTGTGAACATGACATGCTATTCCCATGATCCTCTGTATATCATAGATTCTATTCTAACTTATGAATAAGCATTTAAAAATTTAATCATAACCAGAAAGGATTTCCTACACTGTTCACTGTCACTCACATATTGTTCTCTAAAAACAATTTGGCTACAGTTGTTGTTATGATATTGTAATAACCATCATAAAGCCTGTCACTTTAAGTCAGTGAAGTCAGGATCTGTTGGCAAAAATATAATCAAAAGTAATTTCATGATTCAATAAATAGTATATAAATCTGCTATTATTGGGGTTCATTTTCTTTCAATACCACCCATTTCCATCTTTTCACTGGAATTATTCTGACTATCCAAGTGTCATTATTACCTTCTATTGTTATTTAAATGGAGCATTTTTATTAGATCCTCTGACACTATATATAAGGCTTTGCTTCCTCAGCAGTAATAATTCCATTTGTGAAGGAAAATGGAAGTAACTATACACAAAATTCTAAGCTCTCACTTTATGTTAACTCCATGCCTGAAATGGAAGTTTAATTTAATCATATCTGAGAAGACCTAGGTTTTTATTAGCTACCTCAAGAAAGTAAGAAAAATAGCCCTTTCCATGCAGGTTATTTTGGTTCAAAGAGCCCATGAAACCATTATTCATCTATAATAATGCATGTAAGATACACTTACTAACCAAATTAAACTCGAAATTTCTTTCATCAGATGGCGTTCATTATTTTTTTGTAAAATTTTCTTTAGGAAGATGGGAAAAATAAAATACTATAAATAGGTGAAATAAAACATTATATTGGTTATACAGTTTTTAAAATATACTTTCCAAGAGATCTATAGAAGATATAATTAAAAGGACACAACCATACATACATTATTGTTGATTTAATTAATACATTGGTTCGCAAAAGAAAACTATCAGAATCAGGGTATAGTTCTCAAAAACAAATCTAGCAAATATTGCATCAATTACATAAAATTAACTGGTGTGTCCATTAGTGTCAGACAGACTTCACTGAATTTTTGTTGTATCCTACCAGCAGTTTTTCTATGTATAGAAATAGAATATTCTCTGTTACTATAATCAGAGGTCTGTCTTCCAGTAGAAAAACGAATATAAGAATACAACATATTAAACTATATAGTACTTTACCCAAGACCTAGAATTCCTGAAAGAAGATACATTTCGAGGTTATTAGAATTTTTACAATGGTGCAACAAGAAGAGGCAACCCAGCCTGGCAAGGAGCCCAGTGGTGATGGATTTGGATGAGGTCTAGCAAGAAAACAAGAGAGTTAGTAAATGTTTACCTGCCATCTCTGTGTACAGAGAGAGCACTCTCCCCATTCTGCAAGGAGATGAAAAGAAATAAAGGGACTGGGCCCGGTGGCTCACACTTGTAATCTCAGCACTTTGGGAGGCCGAGGCGGGTGGATCACCTGAGGTCAAGAGTTCGAGACCAGCCTGGCCAACATGGTGAAACGCCATCTCTACTAAAAATATAAGAAAATTAGCTGGGCATGGTGGTGGGCACCTGTAATCCCAGCTACATGGGAGACTGAGGTAGGAGAACTGCTTAAACCTGGGAGGTGGAGGCTGTGGTAAGCCAAGATCTTGCCATCACACTCCAGCCTGGGCAACAAGAGCAAAACTCTGTCTCAATAATTAATTAATTAATTAATTAATTAATGACTTTAGGGGCTTACTGAGGGTTGGTGAGACAAATGTACTTAATAAAACAATTTTGGTGCAATGTGAGGCATCATGTATTTAACTACCAGCATATTTATTTCAAAAAGTAAGTAAGAGCTATAGGAACTTCAAAAAGGAAATTTAAGTTCTATAGCAGCACCTACAAAAGACATAATGGCACGTGCCCTAAAAAGCTAAATAATAATATTACAACCATCTTTGCCAATCTCAATTCCTAAGAGGCCCCAGGGAATGAATCACTTGGCAATATGACTTCTGTGATATTAATCTACCATTTCCAATATGCATGCAGAAACCTTCTCAGACATTTTCCTTACCTAGTGTCAGAACCCTCTATGTAGAATAAAAACTAAATATTGGATAGCTGTACAACAGCATTATTAAAATATTCCCCTTTAATGTGAAGAGAAGCTGGACTTTAAAGCAGCAATGTTCTACTTTTTAACTAGAGAAAAACTTAAATAAATCTTGAAGTAAGCAAGGATCAAAGAATTTGGGTTCTAGCTTCCACATTACAGCTTTGCCATTCCAGGATGACAGTTTCTTAGAATCTAACAGTTTTTAGTGAGACAAGCACTTAGTATACATTCTGTAGTCTAACTGAAATATTTTAGATCAACAAAGCTCTAAAGGATGCTGCATGAACAAACAAATAAGAACATGAATTAAACTCACCTCCAGAGACTCCTGTGTTGCTCCTCGAGCTGACTCAGCAGATGCTCAATGTATTTATTGGAGTCCATGTATTCCTGCACAAGCAGACAAAGACAGATGAAACCTCGCTACCACAGCCCCAGCATCCTGAGACTCTGTCCTTATCTCTACAAGGAGTATTTTCAAAAGATTATCCCAAGTTCCCTTCCGGTTCTAGGATTCTCTGCTTCTGTGACTTACAATCATATGTAAATACTATTTTTCTCATATCCTATGATAGTTTTGTAAACAAATCACAGAAGAGAATGGTCGTTACACTGAGTCAGCATTACGATCCTCTTACTCACAGAAAAAAAGGCCTAAATTTCATAGTCATCTAAACTGGGGTCTGTGTTCCACTGTATACAAATGTTTCTGCCCATCATAGAAAAAAAAAAAATAGACAAAACAGTTCTTGATTTTACTGGTCTTATGACAGTCATGTTCCAGCAAAAGTAATGTTTTTAAACTATATGGAATATTTTATATAAATATAATATATATCCATATTCCCTGGGTACTTGTATACACTAATGGACATGTCCATTTTTCTTCAGCTCCATATATACACACAAAACAGTATATATTTTTTTTAATTCTTAAACATAAATCTTTGGCTTCTAAAAAGACATGAAAAGTATGGTGTGTTCTGCTCTATAGAAATGTATATGTAAATTTATTTCTCTAAATCAAACTATTTTCCTGAAACGTATCTGAAAAAAAAAAAAAAAGAATTCATGTGTCACGTGAGAAGTAAGCAGAAAAATCCATAGATTATTACAATGGATTTAATTTGTGGTTTCTGCATATGAGGCTCATATGCAATGGTGTTTCCTTTGCTAACCTGGAGAAAATACGACCTATACAAATCATTTTATATTGTTTTGCTCTGAATCTGGTATTTTATTCCCTTTCTGTTTTGAAGTCTACCCTGCAGGCCTCTGCTTCTACATTATAGCAGCCTTCGATGGAATAGTATGCAATGATTTCGATGTTAAGGCACCCATGAAAGCTACTGTTCCATTTCTATAGATTTGAAATAAACTGAGAACTTTGATTAACAGTGATATTTTCTTTTCAGAAATGTAGGTTTCTTATTAAATGCTATATATGATGTATTGCTCTTAAAGAAATATTCACTACAATAAGGTGAGGGGCTGGGAGAAAGATAGGCATTGACCCCACATAATGGAAAGGGACCAGTCCTGATTTCTTTTGATCCTGGATCTACCCATGTGGCCTTGAAAAGCCTTTTTACATTTCCAAAATGTTTGCTAGACTAGAGGGTATACTAAGTCCTTGTCTAGCTAAAAACTGTTATGATTCTAAGATACTGTAATTCTGTTATAGATAATTAGCTAAGAAGTTTTATGCTTATTGAATAAACACTTATTTTCAGGTGACTACTGAAAAGTTATTTAAACAAGACCACTGGGAATGTTAAAAACAAAGCAGAAATCTCTGCTACTGCAGGAAGTTGCAGCATAGTGGTTATGCTTTTAAGTGTCCTGACCAAGGCTAAACCATGATTTAGAACACTTGACACTATCAAATACATGAATTCTCAAATATGTTCAGCCAAGAAAAACTAAATACATTGTTTCCAAGTAGAAATAAATGTACAGATCTTAAAGTTATTCATTTTTTCTTCATTTAACAACTATTTTTAAACATCTGTTAGATGCCAAGAGCTGTTCTAAGTGCTGCAGATATGGTTATCACCAAGAGGGGGAAAGCCACTGACCTCAAGGAGCTTACAGTCTGTCAAAGGGGCATACTAAATAAATGAACAGATTGGTTTCACATTGGCTGCATGCTATGAAGTAAACAGGTAATAGGAAAGACTTTGGGAGGAGCAGCTATGTCACATGAGGACTCCGGAAGAAGACTCCAACCAAGTGATATTTGAGCTAAGACTTGGAAGAGAAGGAAACCATATAGAGAAAAGGGAGCCAGACACTGCAGGCAGAGAAAACACCATATGCAAAGGTCGTGAAATGTGCTGTTGGAGGAACAGAAGGAAGCCAGTGGGTTCTGGGAACAGGGACTCAGGGATACTGGGTCTCAAATGAAGTTGAAGAGGTAGGCAGGACCAAATCAGCTGCAAGCCTTAGAAAGCAGCTTGGACTTGTCATTTTGTTCATTCTGATTATCTCAAGTCAGAGGTTGAAGCGGAAAGGTGTAGTGATGACAAATAAGACTTCAGTATCAAAGAGACTTAGGTTCAAATCCTGGTTTTGATACTTACTAGCTATGTTCCCTGGTCACATTATTAAATCTCTCTAAGCCTTAGCTTCTTCATCTTTGTCAGAGGCATAAATAATGTTTCATTTATGGAGGCATTGTAAGTGTTAAACAAGAAGTTTAAGTACATACAGCCATCATGGCTGCCAAATAGCAAGCATGGCCTTTTTCAGAGTATTATATACCTCTTTTCAAAAGGAAGATCACTTTACAAGGTGAAGCCATTTTTCATTTTCTCTTCTCTTGCCAAACTTCAAGACTTTTAAGTGTACAGTTCTTAGGTTATACACACTAAATATTAGAATAGGCAGTTAGGCAGAGATTGATAATACTGATCTCTAATCATTGAATGTAGTTGTCACTGGCTTGTGATTTCAAAGTTATTTCAAATAAAAATATTAGCTGCTTCCATTTAAACTAGCTTTATCCTATTTTCCATATAAATAACTATGATGACAAATCTTAACCCACTTAAAAATGGGAAACTAAGATTATCGATTATTTATCCCTCTTTTCAGCTATATTTTTTCTCTATGGCACTCTTACTTCCAACATTCAATATATTTTACTTATTTATTAAGGTATTGCCTCAATATAAGGCTAACACAAATGGATTGGGAAAAGAGACATGCATCTTACATATATTTTTTGTTAAGTGAAATTGTTTTTGCTCAACCTGAAAGAACTTAGGAAGTACCTTCATACCTGTATCATTTCCGGACCCTGAACTGGAAAAGTTAGTTACCTAATGTGAAAACACTATCACAAGATTATAAAATAGAATTACTCCTAGGGAGAATTTTGTGGATCCCTTTGGAGATTAACTCCAAGAAAACAATGGAGGGTGGTAGCACTGGGGCTGGCAGTAGTTAAGAGAAAACTATGGTCACCATAAGTAAAATGCTGTAGGCATAGTGGCTGCAACAGCTTTGGGAGCAAGTACACAGAGGAGGTTATTGTACAGAGACCAGCATCCCAGCATGCCTGCAAAGGCAGAAAGAAAAGGTCCAGATAGATTTTTTTCGGAGTAAACTGAAACGATGCACCATGGAACCCATGAACAAGTACTGTAGGACAAGAGAGAGAACATGATTCTTAATCATAAAAGAGGGTGTGACTCTGAAAATTATTTACATAAGAAAAATATGAAAGCATTTTAGAAAGAGCCTTCACGTGTTCACTAGTATCCAGAAAGATGTGGTCTCTCTGACACATGTGAAGGAAGATTTTTTTTTTAAATGTTGAGATGAAAAGACAGCAGAATTAGATTTTACAAGATAATAGGGTGAGCGGCCAAGATAATAAAATGACATAAAATAAAGAAGGGGCTCAGTGAGCTAAGAATTTCAAGGCAACATAGACTGTACTCGCAGAACGGAAACCTATTTATTGCTGTCCTGTGATTTTTATTATGAGGTGACTCTCCCCACCATGAAATGGTGCCTCAGAGACAACAGGCAACAGATTTTGGTGTATTGGCGCTGAATTGTTCATACAGATGAAAGTCTATTTCTCAATATCTCTTTTGGGAAACAATCAAATTCCCCAACCCAGAGCAGGTACTTACATATACCTCTTCTCCTATTTCTACAGTATAAGTCAATTAGTATATGTATCATTCAGTTAGTGAAGAGTAAGCATGATGTAATCCAGGGAGAAAAAATAAACAACCATATCCACATCTTCCTTGATGTCAGTGTTCACTATTCCTAACACATTATCTATGAAAAATGTCTATTTCCCAAGCCTTGCTTTGTTCAGCATGCAACTTCCTACCTCATTCCGCACAAAGATATTATTAAACTATTGTTACTACTAACTTGATGAATATCCTATTCTACTGGTTTCTCTTAGAATTACAAAACCTACCTTAGATACAATAAATAGTAGAATTGACAATGAAAACATACACACAGTCCTGAGGGAGATAAACTTAACCTGTAACTAAATTAAGAAATAAAGGATAAGGATGAAAATGAATGCAGACATGATTGATAAACAGGCCAGAAAATACTGGTTTGCCAAATAATGATAGCATTTGAGTACTTGATAAGATTTGAGATGCAAACAACAAACAAAGGGATAAAGAAATATTTCAGCACAGGGGAAAAATTGAGGACATGATTATGCACATCGAAAGGATTCATCACTTTCCAGGTAGAGTTAATGGAAAACAATCCACATGTCTATTGGCACAAGAGTTGAATAAAAATAGTGAAGGCAAAAATGGGGGCCTTGCTTGAATGCTTATAGCCTAACAAGGAGCAAAACCACATTAGCTCCATAGCTTACAGCCACCCCAAATGCCCATTGAAATTAGTTTATAGACAAACCATAAATATTATTCCCAATTAAGTAGCTCCTATGTAACAAAGCAACAGAAAGACATTCTCAGGCATTCATGAATTCATAAAATACAGGACCTACATCTTTCAATTAAAAACTTAAAGATACACATATGCATAACCAAAAGGTGTCTGTGTGCCAGATAAGTATATGTACACATGCATGTATAAGTATATATGCACATATGTAATACCTGAGCAAAGAATAAAAAATAGGAATTCACAATATAAAAAGAGGCTTCAAAAGAGGTTAATTCAGCCAAACAGATGTTTAAAAAAGTAATTATAAAATAAACATAAAATCCCAGAAAGAAAAAGTAGAATATACATTATCTATTTTTGTGATGGGCAGAAAGAGGACAAGAGGGAAAGAAAGAGGGAACTATTAATAGAAGGGTGCATAAATCACTTTGAATACAGGGGAAGAAATTATTGTTCTATTTTTGACTTGATAATAAAAAATGCTTAAGTATAACGGTGTGTTTTTCCTGTGTATGCACAATTGGGGGAAGCAATTTGGTGATACATGTGATTTTAAGACATCCGTGCCCTTTTGATCTAGAAACTCCCTGTCTAGAAATCAGCCTGAGGAAATAATCAGATTAAAGCAAATGATATTTATCAAAATATTATTTGTGACAATATGGAAAGACTGAGTATGTCTTATTTTCCAAAACTATAGAAATAATTAAAATAAAGCATGCTTTTTTCATTCAAAGAAACACAATTCTTAAACTTTGTAAAGAATATATAATAAACTAGAAAACAGTGTAATGCTAAGTGAAAGCAGGATAAAAAACTACATAATCTCTCTCATCACTATTTAGAAAATGTATATGAAAGATTAATATCCTACAGTAAATGGTAATATTATGGGCTAATTTAATTTTCTTCTGTATATTTCTTCTTTGTCTATAGTTTTAAAAAACTATATGCTCATTACAAAAATTTAAAGTAATGGATATTACACAGAAAAATACCATACCAGAAAATAATGTTCATGAAGATTTGATTATAACTTTTAGAAAGCTTGATCTGAAATGCCACAAGGAAACCATTTCCTTTATATTATTCTAAAGCTAGACTCGTGTTTGAAACAATGAACTCCCCTTTCCACTTGCCCTCGTTAGTGTTCTGATAAAAGCATTTCACCAAAGTTAGGATTAAGGGGGCTGAAGGCGGGGGGTACCAAGTTACACCAAGTCATATTTTATGTGTTAAAAATTTTACAAAGGTACAGCATTAAAAAGACATCTGTTCCTTGGCTCAAACTTATGCAAATTAGAATCATTTTAGAGATACATTTCAGGAAGTTTGCCTTTCACTTCTTTTAATGCACATGTTTCAGGGCAATTAGTATGAAACATTTAAAGTGATTAGAGGTTTATAGATATACTGAACATTGCATGTCTTTGTAGCATAAGCCCATTTAATGTGAATCTCCTATTGTCTGAAGTAGGTCAGTTCTGAGAGAGGCCCATTATAAATGAATTCTAATGATGTGAGGATCTTAAGTATCATTCATCTTAAGTGGAGTTTAAAATAAAATCGTATATCAAAGCTTGCAGAGATCCAAAAATCCCTCCAAATAATCTTCGCATTATAATCAGCATAACTTATGGCAGAGCTTGTGAAATCCTGCCAGCAATTTTGTGACTAGTAACATAGAATCCCCAATTCACCTTTGGGCAAAGCAGCACCGGCGAGGCAGCCAGCTGTTCAAATCAACAGAACTCTCTGCAATTAGGAAATGACTAACTACCACAACAAAGTAATTTTTAGGGTGGGGGGGGGCATCTCCTAATAGAAAGGTATATCTGCATGGTGAATGTAAAAAACTTAAATAAAATAGCCACTTTGGGAATTATACAGACAAGGTAATAAATACAAAGGTGTCTCATAATTAACTGGCATCTGTACCAGTATAAATTCTTCCAAAGAGACTTTTTAAAATGTTAAACACCATGAGCAAATCAATTTAGGAGTCCCAGCTTGAACAGATCCATCCTCCTGTTGCCATGTTAGCATCAGCCGTCTTGAATTCCTCTTTTCCATTCCCTCCTCAAACAGCTGCAACCTTGCCTCTATCTAAGGCAGACTTTCTAGTGGAGCTTCCCCATTAGAGCCACTGATGGCCTCCACAAGGTGGAATCTCAGGATTTTGCTTGGTCCTTATCTTATGACCAGTACCTGTAGAACTTCACATTTTAAAACCATCCTCTTCCTCCCTGGTATTCTCTGAAATTGTCTCCCTGTATTCCATCACTCTGAGGTTCAGCATGGCCCATGCTGCTCAGTCACACTCTGGAGGTCCAATCCTGTGAGTATGGCTATTTCCCAAACAGGTCCCTTTGGATGTGCCACACACTCTTTCAAGTATGTCATCCTTCATTTCTGTATCCTCCAACATCTACCATAGCCCTTGGAACATCTCAAGCACTCAAGGGTGTGTTGAGTAAGTGAAAGAGTGAATTAATTGGCTGGATGTAACCAGGCTCATAAGAGAATCTGAGATTAGTCTATAAGTTGTCTCGGTCTTCCAAAACTTTTACTTGAAAAGGTTTTGATGATCATCGAAACATTAGGCAATCATGACAAGACAGCAGAAACAGTGTTTTTGTTTCGTTTTCCCTCTCCTCTCTCATGCACCACTCAATGTGATGTTTCTGACACCAGATGAATGGGAATCTTTCCCTATACATCAACCAAACAATTCTCCAACAGACACCAACTAGGTGTCCTATAATTTAACTCAATTCTGACACCATCTACCTGGAGATAGCATCAGCTCCCTCAAGGTAAGGGCTCACAAGACTGCTCCTGGCTTCAGACACCAATCACAAGTACCACAGTGGGCTGCCACCTATAATTCTGACCGGTCAGCTATAAATCAGGGTTCCCACCACAACCTCCTCATGCTTGATAAATTTGCTACAGCAGTTCACAGAACTCAAGGAGGCATTTTACTTAGGTTTACCCATTTATTGTAAGTGAGACTGCAAATGATACAGATAAACAGCTAGATGGAAGAGCTGCATAGGACGAGGTATGGGAGAAGGGGTTCAGGGCTTCCATGCTCTCTCCTGGCACACTGCCCTCCAGGAACTTCCATGAGTTCAGCTATCTGGAAGCCCCTTGAGCCCAGTCCTCTTGGGTTTTATGGAGGATGCATTATGTAGGAATGACTGCTTACATCAGTGGCCATTGGTGGTCAACTTACCCAGAGCTTGGTAGGTAGGGCTGAAAGTTCCAACCCTTTAATCACATGGTTGGTTCCCCTGGCAACCAGCCCCTATCCTGAGGCTATCCAGAAGCCCACAAAGAGTCTTCTAAATAGAACAAAAGATGCTCCTATCACCCGGAAAATTCTAAGGGATTTAAGAGCTCTGTGTCAGACGTTATCACTCAGAAAATAAGAAAGGTTTTAGGAACTCTGTATCAGAAACCAGGAGCCAAAGACCAAATATTAGAACAAAAGGTTCTCCTAGTACCCTATCTACAAGGATTTTAGGAGTTCTGTGCCAGAAACTGGGAAGCAGACACCAAATATATATATTTAATCCTAGCAGTTTTCTAAATTACTGTATACTCATAATTTTATTCTATTGGTACAAGCCAGAAATGACATTCCAAAGACAAGCTATTGATAATTTTGCAAAATCATTGTGTTTCTCTAATCTTGCAACTCTGAAGAAAATTTAGGTACATTGCTCATCTATGGCATGTAAATCATAGGAGCTGTCAAAAATTTCAACACAGTAAAATTCACAACCAAAATTTGCTTTCAAATGGAGAGATAACTGATAGCATGATGACTAGCAAACCGCATAGAACGAAAACATCTCTTTAAAACCTTTGTCATATATGAAAATTTCATCAATATGAATTAAAAGTGACAGAATATAGTCAGAGAGCACATGAGACCATTGAAAACCCTTGTGACCTGCTATTTGGTATCAAGGCAGTAGACTAATGCAGATCAGACTATGAGTACAGCTTAGCAGATCTTCAGAGTAAAACATACTTCAATTTGTTGGATACTGCTTAACTGTTCCCTATTATATATTTTTCCCCTTTTAAAAAAGTCCCCCAACTCTCCCCAGTTCTAGCTGGACACACTGCTTCCAAGCTAGAAATTATGTTTCCCAGCCTCCTGTGCTGCTTGAGGTGAACACGTGCCTGAGTTCAAGCCGAAGAGAGGTAAGCAGAAATGGTTTGTGCAATATCCAGGAAATCCCCAGCCTAAAGACAAGATACAGCCCATTGTGCACTCTTCCCCTGGCCAGAAATAGTGACGCCTTGGGCTCAGAGACAGTCCTACACGCAAAGGATAGCTAAAGTGATAGTTCTTAGAGCACCTATCCACTGACCCTAGTCTTTCTACCTCCCTTTGACCTAAATAAGATAGAAATAAATTCCTACTTATTTAAAACACTGCATTTTGGGCTTTCTTTTTTACTGTACACTCAGCCTATGTAACAAGTAATATAAATATTGGTCAATTCTTTTGAAAGTTAACATGGAAAACAGTGAAATACAAAGCAGCAGTCATCTCTATATTACTTGATTGATTGATGTTGTTTGTAGATGTTATAGTTTTCCAAAGCACTTTGACAACCATTCTCATTTAAGCCTTACAATATCTTTGAGTCATGGTCACCATTTCAATTTAGAAAACTAATGCTCAGATTATGGTTAAGTAATTTGCTTGGGGTAAGACAATAAAAGACTTTAAAAGTCTGTTTTTGCTCAGTTCAGCACATTTTTTCACTGCCCTAAAGAATGCCCTCCCCACAGCTAACTGCCCTCAGAGTGAATTTTATGTTGGTTAGATGGAAACTAGCTACAGAATGACCCCCTCCACCACAGCCCTCTCCACCAATTTGTAGTGTGTGTTGGGGGAAATCTGGCTAGATGCAAAGCCATAAAACAAAATCAAGCAATGAGCTTTCAGATTCGTACTAATTGGGCATCTGTGTAAGTTTGGCTTTGGTTCCACTTTGATTTTCCTGTCCTAGTGCAATGACGGTAAGGGCAGAAGTTAAGTTGTATTCTCCCATTCAGTAGTCTACTCTGTTAATAGTAATGACATAAATCTACACATAAGTTAAACAACTTTTGGTTATATTATATTTGAAAAAGATGCTCTAATACTTAGATATTCTTTCTTAGGTAAAAAGAGTTATACTTAATTTTAAGCAAAATAGTAACTATTGTATTTCTCAGCAGCCTGTATCATTTTCTTAAATATTGTTCTTATAGCAGCTTGGGAGATAAAAACATATTGGTCAAATGAAGGAATTCATTTAGGTGGAAAAAATAAGTTCGCTTACTTATTTATTTATTTTTTTCTGAGGTAGAAATAAAAACTAATTCAATCTGTCCTCAAGTTCTGCAAGTCAGTAACATACCATTTGTCAGCATGACAGTAGATTGTGTATATTTTTAAAAAGCCACCATAAAAATACAAATGACATAGTTAGCCAAGTCCTCATTTCAACCTCTATTTTTCACTTGATGGAGAAATACCAGTAGAGCCTTATATGAGTGAAAAGTCCTGGGTCCCCAGCTACTCTACATGGAAGAATTTGGCCATGGAAAGTTCAAAGACTAATTTAAATCCCAGTATTACATCCACACACAGCAGGAATTGACCAATGATCCATTGCATCAGTACACTGTACTTTCATACATTTCCTTCTACCCAAATACTGGATCACGGAACGCCATTTCACTCACCACATTATATCAGGAACCCCTGAGCCTACGATTATCAATACCATTCAAAATCTGGCCAGGTATATTCTAATTTTCTCTCCCATCACTCCCCAAAGCTACCCTGGGAGTCCAGTGAAGCCAGGCTCCTTGCTTTTTCTGAACAGGCCAAGTTATGAATTCTTTGCAATCCCAGTACCTAGCACAAGACCTGCAAATAATAGGTGGCAAGGCATTTCTAGAAACCAGTGCACTGGAATTGGGTTATGGCATCAAGTACGAAGAACACATTTATTTGCTGCTACTTACGGCTCCCATCTGTTCATCTGAGTCACCTGGTGGGCTAGTTAAAACACAGATTACTGGGCCCTGACCCCAGAGTTTGATTCAGTGGGCATGCAATGGAGCCTGAAAATTTGCATCTGTGAGAAGCTCCCAGGTGATTCTAATGCTGCTGGTCTGGGGACCACTCTGCAAATCACTGGATTATAGTAACCAGGATTAGTTTACTGATTAGCCCGATTACCACCCACTGTCCTCTTAAAGAGATTAATAAGGCCAATGTAAATAATGCCAAATGCAATTATTCTACAAATATTTTCAAGGGCTAATTATGTTCAGGCACTCTTCAAGGTCTGGGCAATACAGCCATGTACAGTGCAGACAAGTCTCTGCCTGCATGAAGGTAACATTTTTGTGAAGGAGACAGACAAAATAAGTGGAGGTAGGTGGAAAAACAAAACAGAGAAGAGGAAAGGAAGGGCTGAAGTAGAGGGGTGGCATTAACATAGACTGCTGGAGGAAGGCCACACTGAAGACATTTGAGCAAACACCTAAAGGAAGTGAGGGAACTAACCCAGGTGGCTACTCTGGGAGGCTCATTCTAGGCAGAGAAAACCAGTATAAAGGACTTTGAGGGCAGGAGTGTGTGCCAGCGTGTTGCAGGAACAGCACAGAGGCCAGTGTGGCTGGAGTGCAGAGACAGGGTGAAGGGAGGAGGATGGTCATCACAGCTGCCTAAGCTCTTGTAGGAACTTTGCCTTTTGTTCTCAGTGACATAGGGAACAATTGCATTGGGATTTGATTCGAGGAGTCAAATGGTCTCACTTAAGTCTTGAAAGGATCCTTCAGGCTGCTGTTGACTGAAGGAGTAGCAGGCAGGGGCAGGAGCAAGGAGAAAGGAGGCCAGCTGAGGCCACTGGAAGGAGATCACCGTCACTTTGACTAGGGCGGTCACCAGGAGAATCATGCTAAGTTGCTGGATTCAGAATCTGTTTTGAAGATGGAGGTAACAGAACTTCCTGATGGACTGAATGTGGGATATGAAATACAATAAAAATCAAAATAATATTTGGTTTTGGGCCTGAGCTGTTGGATAATATGCTATTTATTGACAGAGGGAAAACTAAGAAAGGGGTAAGTTTGTACAAGGGGTGTTGAATAAATTGTTCTCCTTTGGCCGTGAAGTTTGCTATGTCATTACATATGAAAGAGCAGATGTCAACCAGGTCGTTAGTGCTCAAGAATTTTGGATTCCAGTGTATAAGGATATAAACACGGAGCCATGACATCAAATGAGATTACCTGAGGAAGGAACTACACTAAAGAAAAAAGGACCCACTACTTGGAGGTTGGGAGGAGAAAAAACAAAAAAAGTAAATGAAGGAGAGGCCAGTGAGGGAAGAACAGGAGAAGGTGTTC
Source organism: Colobus angolensis palliatus (assembly GCF_000951035.1). Classification (NCBI taxonomy): domain Eukaryota; kingdom Metazoa; phylum Chordata; class Mammalia; order Primates; family Cercopithecidae; genus Colobus; species Colobus angolensis. The sequence continues at coordinate 3,021,406 of NW_012114799.1, forward strand.
TAAGAAGGTAGTGTTAAATACAATCAGTGGTCAAGTAAGACAGGCCCGCAAATTGGCCAATATAGAGGTCATTAGCGGCCTGACAAAAACAGTTTCAGTGGAGGAGCCTCTCCAAATATCCCACTTGGGGTAGAGGTTGGGGAAAGGTGAAGAATGAAGACAAAATTTTATGCCAAGGGTAGGGAGAACAAGTAAGAACAAAACTTTTTCAGAAAATATCATAAATATCATGTGATTCTTGAAGATCAGTCTTCAAGAGTTCCTGCAGCGTGAGGAGATTTTACATTTATGCACTAACACATAAACCTTGCTTGGACTTTATTTTCTAAGCCAGAAAGCATTCGTGGATGTGCAGATTTCAGTGTGTTGCCTGTTAAACTGCATTTCTCACTTACGGGCACTGAACATAAATCATCCTGGAGGAACGAACATTCTTCCTGGAGTGAGGTATTTCAAAGACTGCCTCTACTGCCTCTTGGTGGGGACGGGTGGTTCCCAGGATCTGATCACATTTATTTCTCTATTTTCATGGTAAAATGTGAAGACGAAAGTAATGGACCGGATCTGAGTTCTCCTGCTGCAGGCTATTGTTCGTATTAAGCAGTTGAACACCATTTGACTTGTCTTGGTGAAAAGAAACACTAGCTCTATCCTGTTGCATTTCCTCTAATAAAAAGGCAGCAGAACAAGTGAATCACTACAACTGACAAGCATGTTTTCCTCTTACCCCTAAATGTTGTCTCCATATGAAGAGATGTACTAAGGAGACCATAGGCATTTATTTCCCTGCCACAGGCCTTGGGAAATAAAGGATGGAGTGCCTAAAGAGACCTTCTCAGACCTAGTATTTTGCATATGCCCTCACAAAAAATAAACCTGTATCACCAATATAGAACATGAAAGCAAACCAAAAGTCATAAGGAATTCTGGAAGTCAGAAAGAAGTTTCAGTTTGATTAACAAAAGCTGCAAAACCAGAACCCAAAACACATCCAGGATAAAATTACCATGAAGATGAGGACTGAACTGGGAAAAATTGCAAGCTCAGATTGAACATAAGAGCAGGAGGGGCCTCTTGGGCAATTGTCTGTGTGATATTTAAGTATGGTATTCCACGGCCACCCCCCTCCTTCCAGCAACTAGTAGGAGAGTTTGAACTCAAGATAAAGAGCTGTTCTCTACTGAGGATTAGTTTCCATCTAAGGAGGCAGAGCCATGAGGCTGGGGTGGGGTTTTGGGGTTGGGTTCTGTGCAGGTGTGGAGGCCTCACCAGGGCTGGAATTCATGGGCACCTCCCCACAGACACTGTAGGCCTATTCAATAGAACCTGCTCTCCAGTCAGGGCTGCCAACTCAGAGGGCTTCTAATGTTATGTGGAGAACCAGGCATCCTTTCCTAGCTGTAGCCGACTTAGTGCTGAAAACCCTTGAACTTGTCCAACATCTTCCACAAAGAGGCCAACTCTATAGAAAGACACTTAGCTTCATGAGGACTGGTTAATTGGTATTTCAATGTGATGCCCATTGCCAACACCAGGACAGGTATAATGGGTATAGGTGCAAAGCAGGACCCATCTGGCTGACAATCCTTATTTCAGATCTTGACATCTGACCATGAAAAGGCCAAGCTGGAAACAAAAGGGTGGCAGAGTAAGAATGGGGGCCTCTGCCTCCTGGAAACAGGGGAATCCCTTCAGGGGGCTGCGTATATTTTCACCGTGCAGCTCCTCTTTCTAGTTTGCTATCTTAGCAAGCTCTGTTAAGAAAGAATGTGGAAAGGGGAAACAGTGGGAAAATAGCCACTCCTGATACTACAACACCCCTTTCTCTTCAACTTTACCTCCAGAGACTGAGCCTATGCCATAGTTCATTCTCTAATACTAGCATAAACAGCTTTCAGGAGAATCATGCCTACTGAATCAACTGCCAATCATTCAGGGAAGATTTTTAGGATGGTTCAAGAAGATGGAGAGAAAGGACTTATGAAGTAGAAGACACCCACCCCTGCCCTACCCAAAATAAACAGCTCAGTAGCAAAGACTTCTCTTTTTTTCCAATAAAGACACTGATGTTAAAGACAACCTGTTTCTTGGTTTCTTCTGTTCTCAACTCTAGCTTGCAATATGTGAAGTAATTTGAGATTATCCTCAGCAGTTCCACAAATGTCTCATGGTATAAAATGATTACCAATACTGTGATTAAAAAGTGCTTTTATAGGTGGTAACCTGGAGGGCTATTACCCTGAAGTAAATAGCACTGCTGTCTTGTTTGAAAGGTAATTTGAAAGCCATTTTGTTCTGACTGTGGAGAATCTGGTTCAGGAGAAAAGTTTCTTCTCTCCTGAGGGGCCAAACCAAACATGTGATGCAACATAGCTGTGGCACTCTTTGAACCTTCTCATTGGAAAATCTGGAGAGAAATGGGACATATAGCAACTTTTCATTTGAAAGCCCTTGTGCCCAGGGCCCCTGTCTCTGTGCCAGTCCATCCTTGGAAGAGCAACGGTGCAATGCAATAACTCAGCGCTGCCCATCACCTGATGGCGGCTGGTATGCTCCCCTGGGTTCTACCTGGGATGACCAAATGGTACCCTTAGCCTCCACTGAACACCCACTTCACAAAGACACATTATCCTAACAATTAGGATCTAATGCAACGATTCTCCCAGTGTGGACACAGACCAACATTGTTAGCATCACCTGCAAACTCATTAGAAATGCAAATTCTCTGGCCTTTCCCCAGGCCCACTGAACTCTGGGGGTGGAGGAGCCCAGTAATTTATGGGTTTAGGAGCCTTCCAGGTGATTCTGATCCCACTACACCTTAGAACGACTGTTCAATAGTCAAATTAACCGATCATTGCAATCATTCACTCCAGGTGTGTGAGCCACCCCTTCCCCTGCCCCCTTCCACCTCCTGCATTTTCAAGATAAATAATTTGACGCTATAGTGAATTTGAATTACTATCAGCATTGATGAACAATTCAAGGTTTCTTTTCAAAAGATCTCATTTTGGAGGGTAGAGGGCTGGGCAATCAGACCTTGCATCAGGTGAAACACTGAAGTTTAATTAAAATAATGCAAAACCAGCAATGGCTGCCCTGCTGTGAAGCCTATGTTTGTATTTAATGATGTAGGTGCCGTTTTAAAGATCAGCACGAGAGAAGTACCCATGATAAATATGATGCAGGTGCACCTGGGAGGTTACTTTTTTTTTTTTTTTTTAAGTATCTCCTCTCAAAGCCTTATGCAGCTAAAACCATTCAATGAGTGGACTATGCGCTATTTGGGATATGAAGAGACACCTGGACTCATGTAAGTTTTTTGTATTGGGTCACCTAAGATAGAAATTCCTTTTTAAAATTTACACATTTGGGATAGCAACGCAGACAGTTCACTTACCAGTGGATAGCAATTTAACTATTCTAATCCCTATTTTTCATGAAAATCAGCCACTCCTAGACAAGGCAGATGTGTTAAATCAATTTAGGAAGGCAATTTACTATGATGAGGTTGTTAAAGAGTCAAACGGAACATCAGGAAATTTATGCAAATATTTTTGGGAATTTGTTCTGAGTATGCAAATGCTATATAATTAGTTATCATGCTTTTCATGCAAAATTAAATTTGCTATAATAACGAATCACACTCAAGAATAAGGCTAGTTAACAGGAAAAGAACCCTCATTTTTACGACTGAAAGACTGCAAATTGAAGGTAAACTGCAGGTGAATCTAATTCCAGCCTTTAGGATTGTTGTTCATTCCGGTCAAACGAAACCAACTGCAACAAGGGGTGGGAGGGCTCTCTGACTCTAGACAGCACGTGTATGGACGCAAAAATCACAAGAAGTAGAAGCAATGGAGCATTCTGCTTTTTGGACTAGGCTGTCTCAGCTATCATTAGCCAGATACTCTTTTACCCTCTAATTATTTTGGAAGTACTCAGTGCTATCATTTAATATTTATCAGACTAACAAAGCCAAACTTCTATTTTGGAATATCTCTAAAGTCTAATTACTGCTCAGTCCCTTCCTGCCCCAGGCTGACAATTTGGAGATAATTCCGTCTTCCAGCATGTTGGCTCTTCCTGCCTCACTCTATAAATGTCCTCACTAGTCAGGGGACTCTCTAGACCTCCTCTCACTGTCAAAGTCCTATGTCTGCTATATTTGCCAGGATATTTAAGAATTAGGCCCTTGGCCGGGCGCGGTGGCTCACGCCTGTAATCCCAACACTTTGGGAGGCCGAGACGGGCGGATCAGGAGGTCAGGAGATCGAGACCATCCCGGCTAACATGGTGAAACCCTGTCCCTACTAAAAATACAAAAAATTAACCAGGCGTGGTGGTGGGCGCCTCCAGTCCCAGCTACTTGGGAGGCTGAGGCAGGGGAATGGCATGAACCTGGGAGGCTGAGCTTGCAGTGAGCCAAGATCATGCCACTGCACTCCAGCCTGGGGGACAGAGTGAGACTCCATCTCAAAAAAACAAAAACAAAAAACAAAACAAAACAAACAAAAAAAAGAATTTGGCCTTTTATGCCTCCTGGCCACTTGTAGCCCACTCCCATTTGGCCACGACTGGGACATTTTCCATAGCATGAAACTTTCTGTGATGACCCTGGAGAAGTCCTGAGCAAACCAGGTGAGTTGGTCACTCCAACACAATCACATGTTTCCCCATTCCCAGGCTGTTTGCCCATTCCTGTGGGTGTCAGTTTTCCTAACTATGCTTCAAATTCCTCACTGGGAGTAGGCTCAGCCCTACCCTCTAGTGCTATGGACTAGCCCTAACCCAGGAGTCATGTATGCTCATCTGCTATCCACTAAAGAAGTGGAGGCTCCATCCAGTGAGCCTGATCGCTGACCCATGTCTTGCCTTATCCCAGGTGAACTGCTCAGGAATAAAGTTGTTTCCAGCTGCCTGAGGACTGACAGAGGGCTCCCACTGTCACCTCCCCAGATCGGAGCCTCAAAGATACCAATTTGCGCCACAGCCACCCCCAACCGACCCTCACCCAATCTGTGATTAGACTCAGTGCCCTTCAGTGGGACTAGCACTTTACTTTGGTTAGGCTCAGTTACATTCTTGCTTTATACCTATTCCACACCAGATCATCGTGGAGGTCCCAGGTTTGTTACCTAAAAATACCTTTCAACCTGCTATTAAAAGTGAAGCCTGCACCTGAACATTCATGTTGTCTTTTCCCAGAGGATCACAAAATAGTTGCTATAGAATCTAGAGTTGTCAAGCACTTTGTCATATTAAGCTTACAATGACAAAACTAGGTTTTAGTAGCATGATTTTAGGAAAAAGAGGAACCCAAAGCCATACATTTGAAGACTATATATATATATATATCCCTTAGACTGAAGAGACAGACATGCTAGAAACATTTCATAAAAGAAGAAAAAAGGGGGAAGTGAATGCCTGGCTGCCCATAGAGACGTCCAGTTTTCTGCAGAGGCTGGCTGTTAACAGTACCTGACTCCACTGGTTTCAATAAATAGATCAATCACCTTGTTCTTGCTAAAACCCAAGCTCAATAATTCAATATTCCCTAGCCACATACAATGCATTTAACCCTTCCTCATTATCCCACTTAAGCTAAAAAACAAGACAAAACACAAACAGGATGATAGCCAGATGAACTCTTAATTCCAAAACAATATCAATTTAATTCACTCCATTTACTAGTACTGCCTTCTCAACCATGCCTTGTCTTAGCTCAAAATGAATTAGATAAAACGTAATATTCATGCAACTTGGCCCACATCGAAAATTATATTCCTATACAAATTTGCATGTTTCTAGTTTTTCTACATTTCATACTTTGTCTCATAAGTCATGTTGTAGAGTGTCATTCTCTCATTTGTCATTTTTGTAAAGGCCATCCTATGGTTTACTTAGCAGAAAGGCTAATAGATTTTATTAATAGGCATAGTCTTTCCAACCTGTAAAAATACCAATACTTAAGTCAAATATTTTTCTACCCACAATGCAAATAGTACTTTGCTAAAAACATCACCATTAGCCTAGGAGAATGAGACAAAGCATAGATGCAAGAAAGTTCTATGCAGTAAGTGATACAGACATTTTACAACAAGAAGGTATCATCTGTGATTGAGATCCAGAGGCAGGTAAAAATCAAACCTTGGAGAGTGGGCTTGCGGAAAGATAATTGATAAACTACATTTTACGTGATACTTTATTTTCAACACTCCCTTATGAAGTTTGCTTAATTATCTTTTATAACATACCAGTAAAACAGTGTGTCTGTCTCCGTATTACTGATGAGAAACCTTGGCTCTTAGAGTTCAAGTAACAATATCTGAGTGGGTAGTTGAAAACACAATGCTACACTAAATCATTAAAAGTAAAAGTTGGACAATTACCTTTCTAGTAATTTTCACTGCCCATACAGAATATTCTTCTAACAATTGCATTTGAGAACCTACCCTGGGGGATGAGACTTTAGGACACAGAGAAGCTATGTAGACCTTGACTACTTTGGGTCTATTTCCTTATTTATAAAACGAAGAGATGGGTTCAGATCAGTGGTTAGCAAACCTCAGCCAGCACTAGTATCACCTGGAGAGCTTGCTAAAACAGACTGCAAAAACAGACTGCAGGGCCCCACCCCCCAAGAATTTCTGATTCAGCACACCTGGGGTGAGACCGGAACATTTGCATTTCTAACAAATTGTCAGGTGAGGTGGATGTTGATGCTGCTTGTCCAGGGACCACTTTGAGAACCATTGGACTGGTCTTCAGGGCCTCTAAGATTTTGAGTATGGAAAGACAGACAATATTTTTAACTTCTAGACCAACAACTGCAAGTAAGAGTCCCCTCATTTATCCTTCCATCTATTCATTCAACAAATGGACACTTGTTTGTTTGTGAACAAGTGTGTTTTCAAATAGTTCCCAGTTTGGCTAAAAGTCAGGAAAACATCTCAATTATTTAATTTATATAATTTATGAATATTTGGCAATTTTCTTTAACTCCATTTTGTGATCATGTAAAATCAGGAAAAAAGATTAAATCAGGAAATGCACGCAAAAATTATTAAGAGTGTCTGACACAAAGAGAGATCTCAGCAAACCTTAGCTCTATGGATCATGGAAACAATTTACATATCTTATTGCACTTTTGCCTTTCACATTTTTATTCCAGCTGCTAGCATCTATCCTATTTCAGCATCTCAGGGTTTTCCTCTTTATCCTCTGCTGGAGAAGCTGATGAAGTTAGCAAGGCTTGGATCAAGGTAATGCTGAGGCAGGGATAGGCTGGGTTAAAGAGGAGAGAATGATTATATGCAAACTATACAACTGGTTCCTAACATGAGTTAATGGATTAAATACAAAATACCTGCCCTTCAGTGTGTTCCAGCTCTCATTAGTGCCGACTGCATCTCAAGGCACACCTTTCTCCTGTGCCACCTATGTCCTTGACATACAGTTGGAGCAGGAGATAGGGGCGCTATTGGCAGCCAAATAAATGGACAGAAGCAGTGTGATTGTCCGGGGAATCTGACAGAGAGGTAAATTGAACTTAATCACTGTCCCAGCCGAATCACATTTGTAAAAGCTGAGGCTCTGTGGACACCTGTTATAAATCAAGCAATTCCTAATGTTTTCCTACAAGACTTGAGCCTTTGGCTGATCTCAGTTTCTCAGTATAAGAACCATTTGCCCCACCCAGGGCTTGGCATCAACAATTTGGTATTATGTCCCAAGAAATTCCCCAAAACTCCTGGGATGGCACAAAGTTGTCCTAGCTATGTGAGTTAGACTCTGAGCTCCAGACAGAAATACTCATTTCCAGGTTCAGCTTGTAAAACTACCTGCTTTCACATATGTCTTTTGGCCCCAGGAGGTTTCCAAACCACAGCCAAAGCCTGAGATGAAAACTTAAAGAAGGCTAGACTGCATGAAATTTACCTTACCTATCCCGGCACAAGCCAGAACTGGATGAGGCGCAAACCAGGACTGCTGTGCAAATAGACGAACTCTGCCTCTGGGGATGGCTCAGGGGGATCATAAACACCCCACTTTGAGAGGGCAGGAGGCCTGAGTGGCATTTAGGTTTCTCTGAGGCTTATTTTGTGAAAGCAAAACTGACTCACTCAGAAAACATTTTAAAACTATTTACTTGGAATTACATAAAAAGTATTTCAAATGAATTTTTTTTTTCTTTTTCTTTTTTTTTTCAGAAGCAGGAAAGTCTGTTTCCTAGCCGGCTGCTGAGTCAGACAGAATAGCCAGGAAGACACTGGGAAACCTCAGCCTCTCGGAGGCCTCTGCAGTTGTGAGGCTGGGAGATGTGGTTCTGAAACCCAGGCAAGTTGCTGAAGCACAGAGAGGAATTCCCAGAATTTCCTCTATAGTTTTCACTTAGATGTCACAAAGAAGGCCTGATTTCAGCCAAATAAAAGTTTGTTGCAGGTCACACATGAGCACCAGTTGTAACTAAGGAAAAACATATACATTCTAAAGCACATACTGTATTCCAAGTACTGTTTTTTTCTTTTCTTTTTTGAGATGGAGTCTGGCTGTGTTGCCCAGGCTGGAGTACAGTGGTATGATCTTGGCTCACTGCAACCTCCACCTCCTGGGTTCAAGCGATTTTCCTGCCTCAGCCTCCCAAGTACCTGGGATTACAGGGGCCCAGCTAATTTTTGTATTTTTAGTGGAGACACAGTTTCACCATGTTGACCAGGCTGGTCTCAAACCTCTGACCTCAGGTGATCCACATGCCTTGACCTCCCAAAGTGCTGGGATTACAGGAAAGAGCCACCAAGCCCAGCCTGCCAAGTACTTTTCAAATGTATTCATTTGATTATTCACTCGAATTCTTCTGAACACTTGTTATGTGTAGTGTTAGGAGCTGTTGGATATAACTGTGACAAAAATGGACTATGCCCTTTCCATCGCTGCTGTATTCAACCTACCTGGGAGGGAGGAAGGCACTGGCATGCAGAACCATAGCTTTACCATGTTAAGCCACTTTCCCAGCTGTACACAGGGAAAGAGCCAGAGAAATTTGAACAGGATTTTGTGTCTCCAAAGTGTGTACTCTGGCTTTTGGGGAAGGACGGATCCAAACATAAAGGAAGAAGAAAACTAGATGACTCCAGCTTATGAAGATAGCATTTATATATTCCCCTGAGTGCCCACAGAAACCTGAGAATACGGTACTCTTCTGATAGAAATTGACATTCCTTTTTAGTACAGGGATTTTGAGATGTTTCCTGAGGGATTTCCAAGTACTGCAACTCATTTTTATTATTTCAACCCTAGCCTTCCCTAAGCTCTTGCATCTCTAGTTTCCACAGCCAACCATATACTGGTTTTAGGGGTGTTGCACTGCTCAAAGTTATTGTTGGGTGCATGCACTGGACATGTTATTTTGGAGTACATCAAGCCCCCTTCCTTGCGGGGATCACTCCCCCGCCAGCTCTGTGCACTCTATCTGCTCCCAGGGTAGAATCTGTGACCTGAATGAAAGCCAGTGAACACATCACATTTGCCTGGAGATGTCAAGTGGTTCAATGATGGGCACTGGACCCAATCAGAACCAATGAGACTAACACGAGAATGTCATCGCTGCTAGCCTTGGACTCCCAACTTCAGCATTTGAATACTCACTGACACCTGGACCCATCATACATTGTGTTTGGATATGACCCCCCTCTTAAAAATGCTTGCAATGTTTGTTTTCGCCTCACGTCATCAAAAAGAAGTTGTTGATGGTGTGTGCTGGAGTTGGTAAAGCTGAAACTACCCAAATGGCTGTCACTAGAGGGCCAATAATGATGCTGTCCTTTTTTTTTTTTTTTTTTAGCACTTATAGTTAATACATAAATAGAATCATGCAGCTCTCTTCTTTAATTCATTCTGGACGGTGGGCCACTTTAGGGATGAATTGCTCAGCATTTCTGTCAGAGGAACAGCAACCACTCAGGATATCATTGATTGAAAAACAGTAAGACTGGGCACAGTGGCTCACGCCTGTAATCCCAGCACTGTGGGAGGCCAAGGCAGGTGGACCACAAGGTCTGGAGATTGAGGTCATCCTGGCTAATATGGTGAAACCCCGTCTCTACTAAAAATACAAAAATTAGCTGGGCATGGTGGCACGTGCCTGTAATCCCAGCTACTTGGGAGGCTGAGGCAGGAGAATTGCATGAACCAGGGAGTCGGAGGTTGCAGTGAGCTGAGATCATGCCACCACTGCACTCCAGCCTGGTGACAGAGCAAGACTCCATCTCAGCTCCTAGTAACTACTAGGAGTTATTACTCCTAGTAGCTCCTAGTAGCTCCTAGTAACTAAAAAAAAAAAAGAAAGAAAAAGAAAAACAACAAAGCTGGTCACAGAGCTGGTAAACTGGGGACAGCCAGAGCCAGAGTTCTGTAACAGCAGAGAACAGTCCTCCCTTCCCTCAGAGATGTTTTCCAGCTCTTCATTTGAAATGCTTTGCAGAAACCTGGAACTCTGGACATTCTGGTTATTAATATAAGGACTCCTATCATTCCATAGCTCCCATCTCCATTGACTTCTACCCCATCTCTAATGACCTGTTACAGCTTTGACATCACTCGCAGAGCAGGATTTAATGATGACTCATCTTTGATACCTCTTCCTGCCTAAATTCAACAGCATCCTGGCCGCTCACAGTTGAGTACATTTACCAGAAACAGCAGCATTTCCTGGGTGCTTGCTGGAAATGCAGCATCTCAGATTCCACTTCAGACCAACTGAATCAGAATCTGGTCAAGAATCGGCTTCTAACATACTCACAACTGCTGCTGCTGCCACCAGCCTTGGAACCACATTCTGAGTAGCAGGAATGTAGACCTCAGTGTTTCCTAACCCTACTGATCATAAGGTCTGTTGGGGAACTTCTTCAAAATACCTGTTTCTGGGCACAACTTCAAACCCTTTGAATGAGAATCTTCAGAAAAGGGACTTTGGTATTTACAGCCAGCCCAGGTAGTTCTTCTGGATGGGCAAACAGAGGAAACACTGGGAATCTAATTTAGAGTTCCAGGCCGAGCTCTCAGCTGCCTGCTCTTCTCCTGCCTGAATTTGTTGCTTAACAGATGGAAGCACAATACTGCTCCCACTAGGGCTGTTTCTTTTTCCCTTTTGTTCCTCCAAAGACTTGCTACCAAAAGCTGTGTCTTCAGCATCTGGAATTGTTTTTTACCTTCTCTCTATGCAGTTAGGTAAGAAAGGATCTTGGAAGGATTCAAACCCCAATTCTAGGCAAAGATATGTTAATAGCCACATCCCCGTGGCAATGCTGTTTAATGTTAGTGTTTTGAAGACAAAAATGCAGATTCCTGGCCCTGGTTGTTCTGCAGGTTGTAGCCTTAATACACTGGTCGGTCTGAGTACATAAGTTTTCTTGAAGACTGACAAAATGCAAGAACAGTGTTAGTAATGGAAGAAAGGAATACAAATGATAACTGTCTCCATCTAGGATGTAGGAAAACAGTATTTGTTAAGGTTTTCTATATCTCTGAAAAACTAGTAAATAATATGGTTGCCTAAAATTCTTAGGATCTTTATTAATTACTTCAGTATTTTTCCTTCCTTAGCCTTGGATTTTTGTTGTTGTTGAGACGGAGTCTCGCTCTGTCACCCAGGCTGGAGTGCAGTGGTGCGATCTCGCCTCACTGCAAGCTCCATCTCCCGGGTTCACGCCATTCTCCTGCCTCAGCCTCCCGAGTAGCTGGGACTACAGGTGCCCGCCACCATGTCGCCCAGCTAATTTTTTGTATTTTTAGTAGAGACAGGGTTTCACCATGTTAGCCAGGATGGTCTTGATCTCCTGACCTCGTGATCAGGAGAATGGCCTCCCAAAGTGCTGGGATTACAGGCCTGAGCCACTGCGCCTGCCCTGGATTTTTTGTAAGACAGTAGCGATGTTAGTACCTGCAGGGCTCCTCCTGTGAAGACTAAAAGTGAACACAGTGCGTAGACCAGTGCTTCTCAGTCGGGGATGACTTTGTATCCCAGGAGACACTGTTGTTTGTCATACCTGGGGGAGAGGGGCTGGTACTGGCTGCTAGTGGGTAGGAGCCAGGGATGCTGCTAACCATCTTACAATGCCCAGGACAGCCCCCACCACTAAGATTATCGAGCCCCAAGTAGTGCCCAGGTTGATCCAGACCAAATACTCTCCGCGTCTTCAGAACTTAATGATTATCACCCTGCCATCTCTCTACCAACATCTGGCCCCAAGTTACCTGATTGGTAGAACCAGGATTTGAAACAATGTTCCTCTGCCTCCAAAGCTGTATTCTTTTCATCCCAGCATGCTGACTCCCACTGGCAGCAGACTATGGTAATTTTTTCATGTTGATTTATAGGAGGTGCTGCAAATTGCAAATCCTGTTCTCAGTCCCCCAAATTCGCTGCATATCTGCTCTCATTATGTCATTTTCAGGTGGAGAATAGAGGGTTGAGGCTTGGAGGAACTGAGGAAGCACAATATACAGAAAGTTGACATAGACTGGGATTTTTATCTATTTTGTTTTAAACAGAGCAGCTGAGCTCTTATGAGAATCAAGAGATGTAAAACTTAATACAGTTTAGGGGGGAAAGCCAAAGACTCAACTATAGAGGCGGAAGTAGAAGTAGGCTGGAAGTAACTAACAATTTCTGACTTGTCGTGCCACCAGATAGAGCTCACGGAGTCTCCACTGCCCGGGCAGTCCTTAGCATCCTTTGAGAGCCAAAGTGTTAAATATGTAAGAGCACTCGATAATGAACACGTAATTGAAGCATGGGAAAAATCAGACACTGTGAACTCGATTATGATGTGTTGGTAACAAGGAGTGAAAGCACCTAACCTATTCAGTGAGGTCTGCAGATCCATCTATAAATGAAAAATATATATAAATATTATTCAAAGGGTAGACTAGCTGCAGTGCCTCATGTTTAATTTAAAATGCACTTGCATTCAACCTCAGATGAGCAGTTCTGAAATGTCATGAAATGCTGGGAACTTTCATGGAAAGAAAAACTTGCGGCAATCATAATATTAGAATTTGGTTGCCCTAGGGTGTCCGTAATCTTAGGACAAAAAATACTCTTTATGTGGAAATACCCTGTAGTTACTAGGAGCCTTTTATTATACAGAAAAAGACAAGAAAAAGGAATTTGTTCTAAGGAGGCCTTTATAGTTTCCTTTAACTGTTTCCTTTACCCACATAGCTTGCCATTAATACTGCTCTATTACGCTTTCAGAAAGAAGAATAGAATTTTCCACCAAGTCGCTGAAGAGGCATGAGAGTGGGACTTGGGCTATTCTAAGTTGGAGGCTTCGCTGACAGCAGCCATCCAGATCTGGGTCTGCCTTCCTTTTACACTTATTAGCCATTCGCACCTCGTAGTCCACAGGCCTGTGAAGGGGGCAAGGGACAACCAGGGGACAGCCATGTGGACAGGGAGCAAGGGAGGAGGAGTTGGGGAAAGTGCCTAAAAGAAGATGGAGTACCAAGCATGCCTTAAATATCTCACAGGTTTCCAGCTGGCCTAGCCAAAAAGAAATGATATAGAGATGTACACAGGGGAGCGCCAGGTAGAATCTACCTACCAAGGACACCATTGGTCTTAATAAAGAATAGCCAAGTGTTATGGAAGAGAAAAGGAGAATAAATCTGACGAAAGTCGGGGGTGTTCAAAGATGGTCAAGGTGTTTGGAAAGAAATAGAAAGGGAGGATGGGCTTAGCAAATGAACAGACTCTAAAAGCCCACTGGAATTGTCAAAATTAAGATTAGACACAAGGGAGAACATTTGTATCATGATACATTGAAATAATAAGTTTATTAATTTACCTATCACATCCAATGCTGAGACAGATTATGTACCTTTTGTAATCCACTGAACACTCCAGAATTAAAAAAACGCTAAAGAAGACACACACCGTACCCCAAAGGTGAGAAAAAGGAGTGGTTGCCCAAGACCCCTCTTCTGTTCAACTTCATGAAATCGCCTGTGGAATCTTTTAAATAGGGATTCTGAGAGATTCTTCTGGTTTGTGAGGAATCTGAGATTCTAAAGGCTCTCCAGATATACCCCTGAACAGTAACCTTTTACCAGAGGGGCCAGTGGCTAAGACACTGTGAAAGATACAGAGTGTAATACTGAGCATTGTTTTTCAGATTTTGGAGGGAATGTGGCCAAGAAAGCAAGATTTTTTTTGTGTGTGTGTGTGAGACAGGGTCTCACTCTGTCGCCAAGGCTGGAGAGCGGTGGAGTGGTGGTGCAATCATGGCTCACTGTAGCCTGTAGCCTTCACATCCCAGGCTCAAGTGATCCTTCCAGCTCAGCCTCCTGAGTAGCTGGGTTTACAAGCATGCACTACCACAACCAGCTAATTTTTTTTCCTTTTCTTTTTTTTTTTTCTTGTAGAGATGGGGTTTCACCATATTTCACAGGCTGGTCTCAATCCCCCAGGCTCAAGTGATCTACTTGCCTCGGCCTCCCAAAATGCTGGGTTTACAGGCATGATACACCATACCTGGCTTACATTTTTTTTCTTATTAAATGTATCAATAATTTTTTTATTTAAAAAAGGGACATGTTTTCTGTTGCCTTTTAAAAATACATGTTGTGGCAAGCATATAATATCTATTAACAAAAAGAAAAAATTAGTTTGCAAAACTCTTAATTATGGCTTTATTTGATACGTAACTTTCTGCATCATATGGTATTAGTAGCAGCTAAAATATATTGAGGGCCAGGCACAGTGGCTCATACCTATCACCCAAGGATTTGGGAGGTTGAATCAGGAGGATCACTTGAGGCCAGGAGTTCAAGATGAGCCTGGGCAACATAGCAAGACCCTGTCTGTACAAAACACTAAAATTAAAAAAATTAGGCAGTGTGGTGGTGTGTACCTGTACTCTCAGCCTACTTGGGAGGTGTAGGAGGGAGGATTGCTTCAGCCCTGGGACTTAAGTTTGCAGTGAGCCATGATTGTGCTACTGTACTCTAGTCTGGGCTATAGAGTGAGACCCTGTATTAAAAAAAAGAATAAAGTATTAAGCATATACTATGTTCTAAGCACATATTAACTCATTTAATACAGACAGACATACACGCACACACACTCCTGCTGTACCATGTGCAATTATTATTCTTATTTTATTAATTAAAAAATGAGCAAATATATGTGCAAAAGTATGTGTGTGTGTGTATGTGAGTGTACGTGTAGTTTTAGGTAAAAGAATAAAAGATCTCCTAATTGTCCTTGACTGATACAGAATTCTTTTAGGCTATAATTAATATTCTTGTGCAGTGCTGATTAAGATTTTTATCAGTTCTTGGGCTAAATATAAATATTTATACTCCTTTTTTTTGACAGGTTTTAATAGTTTAAGATAGATTCGTGGAGAGGGTAAAAGACGAATAGCGAACAATTGATGGATATTTCTGAAGTTTAACGTTAATGATTAAACAACATCATCTGATGACTTAGCAACTCAAAGACAATAAAACATAACCAAATCTGTCAATTAGCATTTTCATCTTCTCTCCCAATAGAGCTTAATGGCATCTGCAAAATGCAATTTTCCACCCAGAGCTCTTTGACATTTTCTATTTCCTCCCATGTTCCTCTCCCGTTGTTCCCGTCATGACTGAGAGCAGCAACGTGTTCTGCTCCTTGGTGGCAAATGCATCACCTGCCATTGAAAGGAAAGCAATTATTGTGTCCTCGCTAAATCTCAGGGATGACTTGGGTACTGCTTTTCCACTTAAGTGCATACACAGCCAACCCAGGACCGGTTTTAAGTGGCTGAACCTTAGCAATAGCAGCTGGGCTACAGGTTGATGTCACCTGAGGTGCCCATTAAAGGTGTGGAAAGCTGCCAGACAAGAATGACTTCCAGTAACTATGACTGACTTCTCCCTAGAGGGTGTGTGCCGCATTGCCACACGCAAAGTGACAAATAATGACTGCGAAGATAGCATTTTGCCTTTATCTTCCTGGTCCTTCAGTTTGAGGACAGTGACACGGGCATGGAGGTTAGGCTGTTTCTTGGATGGGTTTCCAGCTGGTGGGAGTGGATGCTATTTACACAACTGTCAGGAATTACAATTCTTCCTCTTCCAGGCAGCTATGTTTAGCTCACATGTGTGTCACACATGTGTAGACCCCTGTCTAACACCACCATCTCTGAACCGTCAAGAAAGAAGATTCTGGGTGATGAGAAAAAGTGTACCCTCAGGGAGAGTTCAGAGAGTACCTTGGAGCTTTACATCTACTGAGGATATCTAAATTGTTTTTCTAAGCTTCAGAGTCAAGTGCCCCTACAAAATGGGCTCAGTATAACATTTCCCCTTGAGTTATTTTTAAATGCATCTTTTTTTTTTCATTGAGCTAAAGAAAATTGCCTTATAAACACCATCAATGCACCAAATGAAAGATTCCATTCTAAATAAATATGGCAAGCCTCTATTAACCAGAATCCAACTCTCTAATGCACCCAATTAACCAGAATTAAGTTCACTACCTCATTTTTAGAATAAAAAAGCAATACTTAAGAGCATATAATAATTTCAGCCAAAAAAAACCCCACAAAATTTTCAGATCTTTTTATGCAACCCCTTGTCTCAGCAGTGCATTTTCTACCTGTTTATACAGAAAATGAGTTTTTAGAATAATGATTGAGGCAATAATCATACAGTCAACATGTAAACACATAATTATTGGCATGCTTGTGCTTAAGACTTGAATGTTTTAGGAAATAATGTCCACTGTCTTTGAAAAGAAAATTTTTAAGGATTCTGAGATTAATGATAAAGTAAACAAATTTATATTCACCCCTACACCTTGGGCTCCTAGTATTCCAGAAAAAAAATAATAAGTGTTTCTTTTACCCTGCTATTTGCTCTGCTTCTAGGGGAGGTCTGGAAGCTTTCCTTCACTTCACAGATGGGTGACCCAAGGTGGGAGGTCAAATGACTTGCTCAGAGGGAGACAGCATGTCAATACCCAATGAAGGGTTAGACACCAGAGGTGTGGACTGAGCCCTTCACGGGCATATCCATCACTGTAGAGGCATACTGCTTGAAACTACTTTTCCGAAAGGTTCTCTTTGGAGGGAAAATTCTGGTCCCCAAAAAATGAAACTTTGATTACCCAGCAACAGGACTCCTTGCCAGCTCTTTTTTGAAATAAATTATGAATCTAAAACATGCCCTCGGTTTCTCTAAATTTCCCTTTAATGTTCACCGGCAGAATGAATACAACACCTCCACAAATTAAGTCTTCCCAGAATTAGTTCAGAAGTGCGCTTTCTATTACTCTGACTAGCAGCTCCCAGAGTTTCATAGGAGATCAGAAGTTAATTCTTTTCAGAGTTGCTCCAGGCAAAAAAGCAGAGGATGATAATGTATAGGTACTTTTCTCTCTCTTTTTTAGATAAATCCCAGGGCCTGAAGTCTGAAGAGGTCATTAGTCAGCAGATGGTATTATACATCGGAAGCAGAAAGGCTATGGAGTCACTGGGGGCTGGGTTTGAAGCCTGGCTTGAGGCCTTTAATGCATTAGCAATGAGTGTTAATGTTCTCTGCTTTCTTCCATGACTAGGAAAAGCCATGGCCTTGACAAGCTCAACAAACAGAGTGTGGAAGCGAAGTCACACAGAAAGACTCAATGGTCCTACGTTTCTATAGCTACTATCCACATTAGCCACATTCTGTCACCTTGTCAACCACCACGGAATTACTAGTAGAATTGAGAGCGGTGGCAATCTAGCATCTTCCTACTTACTTTCAACACTTTCCATAATCATATCTAAGTCCTTAGAGCCAATCAGACTGCATTGCTGAACACCATGCAAAAGAAAACTTCTCAAATCTCCTTTGCCAACATTTCTATATCATGTTTATTTTGCTCACCTACGTAGTGAGGGACTGCACTGGGTGTTGTATGGAAATTAAAGTGATTAACACACAAGGAAGGTGCTTGTTTCAGCTGCACATGTACTAAAACTGGAATGCTACAGAGAAGATTCGGATGGCCATGGGCAAGGATGACACCCAAGTTTGTGAAGCACTCCATATAGAAGGGAAAAAATTAAAGACACAAGGGAGGACTTTGCAACCTCCTATGTGCATACACAGATTTAGTAGAATGTGCTGTGATAAGGGCTGTAGGAGGGACTCAATTTGCTATCAGAAGAAAAGGCAAGGGAAGAAGGCCATTAATAATCTGTTGAGAGATGGTTTATTTCAATGGTTATGTGTGTGGACGCTGGAGTCATCCTGCTTGGATTCAAAGGGTGGCTCTGCAACTTAATGGTCATTTGACCTTGACCAAATCTCTCAGTCACTTTGTGTCTCAGGTTCCTCTTCTGTAAAATGGGGATAATAATAATGATTCCTGTTTCATAGGGCTTTTAAGAGGATCATGTGAATGAATATATATAAAGCTGGTGCTGTCGTATTAGATATTTCTTTTAAAAGCTGAATTGGAAGTTCTCACAGTGTGGTAAAGTATCTGTCATGGAGGGCATACCATGTGACAGATGCTAGCTCGGGCACTTTTATGTTCATAATCTTATTTAATTGAAACTTCCCAGCAAATAGATACTATCACCCAGATTTTAAAAGCTATTGATCACAAGAGTTGAATACGTTGTCTGACATTTCATAGGTGGCCAGTGGCAAAGTGGAGATTCAAGATCATGACTGTCCAGCTCCCAAGTTCATGCTCCTTCTGTCCCTCAGCACTACTTTTGACCATTCCTCTGTATCCACATATAAAAAGAATTTCCTTTTATTGAGTATATGCAGATTGGGCTTGGTTATCCAGCTGTTCTCCAGTCATAACTACTCCTTGAAGGAGGCTGCTGCCCGTTTTAAAGGTGGAATCGCAGTAATGAAGCATGGGGAGCAGCAGTTGCCTTACCAGAAAATAATTAGCAAAATTCCTGAATTAGGGTGCCCCTCACACTGCTGCAGTGCAGAAAACAGTGAACTGATTGATGTTAGATTTTTTTATCTTGGTAAGAAGGATCAGGTCAGCTCCTTTACAGCATGTGGCTGAGCTGGGTCTCTACTGTGAATCAAAGAGAATGGAAAGCCAAACACAGGTCCATTTATTTGAGGTCATTCACTACCTTCTATAATAATGGCATACATTTGCTGAGTGCTAACTGTGTGATATTCATTGTGCTAAGTGTTTTGCATAAAATGTCTTACGTTTCATATGGCCCAATGGTGCAAGCATGTTGTCGTTCCCATTTTATAAGTGCCCAAATCTAGACACGGAGCACTAAAGTAACCTGCCCAACCCTTCCTGGTATCCATGGAATGTCTCAGTGGTATTGGGATACAAATGTAGGAAATCTACTTTCTGAGATATAATCATTGTGTTATAGATTCTTACCCCTTCCACTCTTAATCAAAGCAAAAAAAAACTGACTTGAAACAAGCAAATTGCTACACTTGACAATAGAAATATAAGCCAAATCTGAATTATTAGATTGCTAGTAATTCTTATTTGACTATTAATTGGGTGCTTTAGCTGGGATGGGTGTACCTTTTCCTTTCGTTTAGTTGGATAATTGCAAGTGAAAATTTTGGATATTATCATTCATGTACAGAGAGAGCTAGAAGTCAGCAATTATACAAATCCCCTTAATCCTGTATGTATTTTACCTGCACTGTAAATCTCCTTCATTTTAAATCTGCCACTTGTTCTATAAAAAAATGTATAGGCCAAGGAACCACAAAAAAGTTAAATAAAAATTTTTGGTTAATGATATATTGATTGTGCATACATATCTTTACTTTTGCATATTCTATGTTGCCATTAAAAGATCCATTAAAAGCTGAATTCAAATAATTATTCACTGCTCACATTACTATGATAATCAATTGGCTATTATGAAAATTATTGCCATCTTTAAGAATTGCTTTGCTAAGTGAAGTAATTAGAACTGATATTTTATTTTCTATTTCAGTTCCAAAAATTGATTTTATATGCTAATCAGAGTGTGAACATTGGGACATAAATTTTATAAACAAAATGAATGGCTAGTCAGGCTTCCTACTTGACACTTTATATAGTACGTGGTGTTTTTCAAGGCATCTTGCTCTTGAGAACACACTGCTGATTACTGTATCTGTCAGGACTAGGTAGGAGAAGTTTTTCATTTTATAGAGTCTCAAGTATCTGAAATTCCAAGAATTAAGAGGTGTGGGCCTTCAATCAGCACAGAGGGTGGAAAACCACACCTTTTGTCCATTAAAATAGCCATTATTTCTTAGAGTCCGAAGAGAAAAGCAGAGGAAAGACAGGTACCATTTACCAACTGTCTTGAGTGTGCCTGGTATTAAACTCCTGACATACATGTTTTTTCTGTTCCTCATAGTTATCTGGCTAGGTAGTTTACAAGGAAGCAGACTCAGACTAGGAATTTAATTTGTGATCACACACCCAGTAAGCGGCTAAGTTGGGAATTAATCCCGGTCTGTCGGTTCCCAAGGCCACACTTTTCCTTTCCTTTAACCAGGCCAAGTGCAGACAGCTGAAGCAAATACATCTCAGCACAAGGATCGAGCTTCATTATGATTTTGTCCTTTGGCACAAATGTCTTGGTAATATTTCAAAAGAAAGTTAATGCCTTCACTTGGTTTTTATGTGATGATGAATTGTAGAGGAAGATCCAGGAAACCACAGGTTGAAGATGCATGTGGAAGCAAAAACACAAATAATATTTTCATATATATTACTGGAATTATGAGGTGAAATGAAAGGAAGAACAAATTTGGTAAAATAAAACAAGATGGTAGTCTCAATTCCAGCTCAGCTAATAAGAAAATGGGAAATTCTGAATAAGTTCCCTATCTGGGTGTGAAACAGCTCATTTTTAAAATGAAGGGTTACGCTCTTTAGGTAAGAGTTTCTCTTTTTGCTATGCTGGTGGCTGATAAGGTTTATTTCATCTCTAAAAGTGACAGGGTTCTGTTTGGCAGAGGTACATCCCTACTGGGTCTCACTGCCACAGGAAAAGAAGGGGCACTCATTAAATACTGTCACTCTGTTTTGCTTCCATGATCCCAGGTGTCTATTAGAGAGACGTAAGTGACATTTTTATAATAAATACCAAACAATGAACATTGTCAGATCCTTTAGGGGCTTGGTCATAGGTCAACAGACTTCCTATGGCCATAGCTAGAACTCAGGCCTCTTTCCAATTTGCTTTCTGATCCCCCACTCTTCTTCATTTTATCGTCATAAAGAACACAACTTACTAATATGCCAGTAGGGCAGACAATTTTAATTTTTCACATAGTATATGGACCCACACTCAGCATACCTGGGTTTAAATTCAGCTGCTGCTATTGTGTAGCTGAACTTCTTGAACTTCCTCTAAACTTTTCTGGCCTTGGAGTCCTCATTGGTTTGAGATTTCGCATGTCCTTTAGGCTCCAAATTCAGGACAACTTGAGATGCAGGCTTACAGAAGCAGTTAAGTACCAAGCTGGGGTTCTGCATTAATGCTCTGCTAAATGTCTATGCTATAGGGATGAGTTCTAATCAGACTGACATAGAAAGAATTTCCCTTCTTATAGGGTAAAATTCATACATTACGCCCAGTACTTTAGAATGGGGTTATATTTGGAGACAGGATCTTTAAAGAGCTAATAATGTTCAAACAGGGCGGGTAGGGTGGGCCCTAATCCAATATGACTGGTATCCTTGTAGAAGAAAAGATTAGAACATTACCAGAGAGAGAGAAGTGGATGCACAGAAAGATGACCACGTGAACACACAGCAAGAAGGTGGCCATCTGCAGCCAAGGAGAGGGGTTGCAGAAGAAGCCAATCTTGCCTACATGTTGATCCCAACCTTCTAGCTTTCAGAATTGTAAGAAAATGAATTCCTGTTCTTTAAGCCACTCATTCTGTGGTACTTTGTTATGGCAGCCCTAGCAAACAAATATGCTCATTATACCAATAATCAACTTCCTTGGATAGAATGGACCATTCTTAGGATGAATTTCATGCTGTAGCAGGGAATGCATATGTTTAAACAATTTTGCCCCCAAAGTTAACAAACACTATATAATATGGGCTATACTCAGATATCTAAATATTTTATTCCCTCAAGTACAAACATTTGAATCAAATATTCAAAAAGTCTAGATTTTAATATTAGCAAGTAATAGATTCTTGGAATATTTAAAGAGCATGATTGAAGGATAAGCTGAATTATATGGGCTTATTGCATTTTTTGTTTGTTGAAATCAAATATTTGAATTTAATAATTTGGTTAAGAAAAAAATATAGCAAGTTACCATCACAGACATTTGGTTTTTAATGCTGTGAGGCAGTGGAGTGAAATTCTATCTATAGAGTAATGGCAACATGCTATTCTCCAAGGCTCCCAACAAATGTTCAAAGACGCAGAGTTCCTATAAAAACATAACAGTTCTAAATGCACACGAATGATTCTGTCATTGCATTCTAACTTCTTAGTAACAGAATGTAGTAAGTAAGCATTCAGAGCCTAAGGTCTTTACTCACACACTAGGAAACTGAATCATGCACCCCCATCTTATAGCACAGCCTTCATTCTGAAAGATTAAATCCTATTGCACCATCATTAATCAATTCTTCCCATAGCATTCCAGCAAAAATAATACAATGAGTATCAGGTTCTTTTTTGGTACATAAGAAGACACGCATAGCTGATTTGCTAAGGCAGGAAGCCTGTTATATGGTGTCAAGACTAAAACTACCAAGTATTTTGTGTTTTAGTCCAAAAAGATTTATTTTCTCTTTCCAAGAGAATGTGCTATGACATATATGCTTTCTTTAAAATACAAGGCCATGGCCAGGCATGGTGACTGATGCCTGTAATCGTAGCACTTTGGGAGGTCGAGGCAGGCAGATCACTTGATGTCAGGAGTTCGAGACCAGCCTGGGCAACATGGTGAAACCCTATCTTTAAAAAATATATACAAAAATTAGCTGGGCATTTAGGTGCTCACCTGTAATCCTAGGTACTCAGGAGGCTGAGGAAGGAGAATTGCTTGAACCTGGGAGATGGAGGCTGCAGTGAGCCAAGATCGTACCACTGAACTCCAGCCTATGTGACAGAGTGAGACTTCATCTCAAAAAAATAAATAAATAAAAATAAAATGCAAGGTCCCTTTCCCATTTCTATGATCCTGCCTTATGATCAGTTACATGCAGGGAAAAATTAAAGAAATTTCAACAGAATTAATATAATCTGAATTATTTTGAATTTACCAATTTTCCTTGTTTCTCTCTCCAATAGAGAGAGAATATTTCTTATGTCTCTCAGCAATAGAGAGAAATGAGAAATTGTGTACATTTTAAAAAATGAGTGTGTCAGGAGAAAGAATCTCCTAGAAATAATGAGAAGTTTATGGAATTTTTTTCTCTTTTGATCTTTAAAAAGAACACAAGGCTAAGTCACTGGGATAAAAAAAATTCCATGAAACAGGTCCTCTGGCCTGTGAATCCATGGCCGCAGGCTATTTTTAACAAAGCATATAAACTGTATAGGTTGCTTTGGTCTTTGAAGATCTTTCAAGGATGAAATAATTCCATGACTTTTGACATTTGAGAATCTTTATGGGTGTGAAAGGGAACTAATTGAACAAGTGGGCTAAGCTGCCAGGAACAGAGATGGAGTAGCCATATTTTAACCAAGCAAAGTAATATGCTCAGTGGCAGCCATTAATTTATTTCTGCCAAGACAGATGGCCTTCTCCTTGATACCAATGGGGAAAAAATAATTAAGAAAATCTAGAGCCAGAATGGAAAAGATAGGCTGTCTTTTGACAAGGTGATTCTTCAGTTTGCAATTAACAACTGATAAAGTACTACGCATGTTAACTTTGGGGAAGAAAAGCTAGTCGTTTGAAATACTAATCTCACTTTCTTTTCAAGCTACCTTTCACTGGTATCTGCCCTTTCTCTCCCATCCTGCAAGTAGGCCATACATTTTATAGAAAACAATTTAAAAGAATGTCAGTAGATATCAGCTATAATTCTAGAAACTTCTGTGTGGTCTTTGGTTTTACATATACGGTTTCAGAAGCAAATCCAGTGGGAGTTGCTAACAGTCACATGGTTTAGCTTCTGGGTGTTAGAAAGCAAACCTCCACTTCTGTGCCCTACAGACACTCTCTTCACTGGAATTCTCAAAATATATGATCCCTGGCCAGCAAATTATTATGTTTTTAAAATTATACTAGCTGCCATACATATCAAGGACGGCTTTTCACAGGGCAAAAGGGAATCATTTAAGAATTCCATCAGATCACAGCAGTAGCAAGTTATTCACACCTACCTTGAGTTGACTGGCAATTTTTTTGTAGCTTGGAGGTAACTGGCTTTTTATTGAAATTGAGGATAATAAATTCTAGCTCTCATTATAGTAATGAAAAGCAGCTCTTGGTCTCTTCATCTTGAAGAATGTGCAGAGAACTAATTTCCCCTCAGAAGTCCTTTGCTCTGGCCAGACTACCAGAATACCATGTGTATGGTATTTCTGGTATACCAGAAATGGTATTTCAAACCATTTGGTATTGTGGGTGGTATTTCAAACATTGGAAGACTTACCCTTCTTTTCTTCCTCCTGTCTTTTCATTACACAAATATTTACTAAGACTTCATTTTGCCTTAAGTTGGATCCTCTGTAATTGCCATAATATTCTATTATTTTGACTTACAACAATGGCTCTGGATACCCCTTGACAACGCATAAGAAAGAGGATACATGACCTATCTGTAAAGATCTTATAAACAAGTTGACGAGCCAAGAGTGAGGTAATGGATGACCTATAACAAGAATCCTTGGTGAACCTAACTTGAGCGGCATTAAATAATAAAGGTAATAAGAGTTCAGAGATGGCAAAAATCCCTACTACAAAAGTAAGCAGTGATTTCTTTTTGAATGAAGAGATGAATATAAATCTTAAAAGTACATTTGGAAAACACGACATTCTATCACAGAAGCATTCCGTTCCTCATGCTTATTGCACCTGTGTTTTCTTCCTTATCTCAGCAGCCAGCGGACATCCTCAGAACTAATATTGTTTCCACACTTCTCATGCAACATTGTGAAAATGGTTTTACTTAGGTACCATTCTAGTCACTTGCTTCATACAAACCACTCTAGCTGTTCATACATCTTTTCAATCAGATTATAATATTTACCTATGACCTTGTTTTAACCATTGTCAATTCAATTAATTCCATTTACCTATGAATGAAATCACTAAGACCATTAGATCAAATGGATTCCATGTTATCTATCTTCTACAACCACATTCTTTTACCCATGAAAAAAAAAAAAAAAACACTTATTAGAGTATATATACAGCTATGAAGATGTCAGAATATAGAAATGTAAAAATGACCAACTGGGCCAGACCCAGCACCTATCTCTGACTTGTCATTCTGGAAGTGAGCAGATTGTTTCTGTACCCACACACCCGAAGGTCATGACTAATTCTCCTCACTAACAAGAACTCCTTCAGGCAGTGCTTCTAAAGGGGATAAGGTGGAGTGGGCTCTCTTTCTTAGAGGAATATAGTGATGCTCCATTAGGAAGAGAAATACGTAATTCAAAGAAACTCTTCAGGTAATTTTGATATTTTATTCAATCCATCCTCAGGTCCACACTACTGAAAATTATTACTGTATTGTACATATTTCTTCTTGATATCAAGCTCAGTGAGTACCAGACTAACTTCTCTTATCTATTATCAATCTGTTATCTGAGAATGCATCGAGATAATTCAAAGTTATCCATATTTCACAATACTGGTGTTCAAATGTCCTCCCATATTTGCCAACTGTTAAGTAAAGTAACACAGCACCCACCACACTTAACCACTCTAGATTATCCATTTCTTTTTTTTTTTTTTTTTTTTTTTTTTTTTTTACCAGTATCTCTCTACCCACACTGTAAACTCCTATCTTTCCTGTCTTTACATTTCCAGCACCTGGGACAGAGCCTGGACTTTAAAGTTGTATAGAACCACATTAAATTGCCATTTTTTGCCACTTAACCGTGGTTGCACAGTAGCAATTTCATAAGGTTCAACCTAATAATTGTAAGCCATAACTAATGAATAGAAGAATTTTAAAAAGGATCTAAACATTCTTTAGGGCTTCAGGGAAAGGAAATGGGGGAGGGAAGGAAACTAAGATTTCCTGAGATTTTGATGCAGTAGGTCTGGGGTGGGACCCAGGAAGCAGCATTTTAACTAGTATCGCAGATGATCTTATGCAGATGCCCCATGGACCGTGTTGTGACAAATGATGCCTTTAGGGACACAAAGGGAGTAGAATAAGCTTCTGGTCAGTTAGAAGGCAGCAGGAGACAAGGCTACTCCCAAATCCTCCTTTTCATGCAAATCATCTTCATCCCATCCAGAGTAAGCTGTGTGAGCCAGAGTCAGAGAGCCCTGGGCAGTTTGCATGGCTGTCCTTATCAGGTCTTACACTAGTATGCTTTTTTTCCAGAGGTATTTTGTTCTTTGGAAAGTCCCTAGCAGCTTTGTGCCTACCACTCAACAATACCCCCTTCAGCCACCATCTGCACTGTGTATATGCAAGGTGGAATCATTCAGCTCTTGCATTCCCAAGTATTCCTCATTTAGGAAAAGTGTTCTCTAATGTGCTCAGAGACAAAAGCACCCAGAGGTCACTGTGTTCTTTGTTCAAGTGGCTGCAATGTCTGAAAACACAAGGGACTTCTTGACAGATTTCAGTGTTGTGATTAATTAGTGCCCATACTTGACAGGCTAGGAGATCACCAGCATGGTCCCTGCAGGATGGTGCAACATCTCTCCATGTCAGAGCAGTGAGGGACAGGTGGATGATGATTTCCACAACTAGATGGGAGGTAGTGTAGAGTGGGCTGCAGGCTCATCAGATCTCGACTCGCTTGATCCCACCTTCTAAGGTATACTAAAGGTGAAGGCTTATTCATTGAAAATCAGCAACACAAATCCTCCAAGGCAATGCATCACAGATTGTGTGATGCACTGAAGGACATGCTGTGTTCATGACTGCATTTGTTACAATTTGCACAGTGTATCCTGCCAGGCAGTGCTCATAAGGGACAGCACATTAAAC
This sequence comes from Colobus angolensis palliatus, assembly GCF_000951035.1. Taxonomy (NCBI): domain Eukaryota; kingdom Metazoa; phylum Chordata; class Mammalia; order Primates; family Cercopithecidae; genus Colobus; species Colobus angolensis. Next base: position 3,048,562 of record NW_012114799.1, read on the forward strand.
TTATCATGTTATGTCACTGAACATATCATGCAATGAGATGAAGTATCAGCACACTACTCATTGCATATGTTTCCGAGGGTTTCCAGATTAATAGCTATCTTGAAGAATATAAAAAAAAACATAGGTTTAATGTACACATACACATGAAAGTAAGAAACATGTTAGTAGCAAAAAATGACAAATACATTGCCTACAAAAAGAAACACATGTATCTGCACATGTTTAAAAAAAAGGATAGGAAAACCTGTGCTCGGAGCAGAGGATTATCACAGAGGTCGATAGTATAAGGAAAATGTAAAAGGGCAAAAATAAAAAAAAAATCTATTGAAAAATTTTATTGTTCATATCTAAAACTGAGATGGGACTATCAAAATCTGAATTTCATCCATCCATGCATCCATCCATCCATTCAACCATCCATCCATTTACCCACCCAATAAATATTGATTGAATGCAAACTATGTCCAGATACTGCGACAGACAGGATGTAATCATATGTAAATGACATCCTAAGTTCTCTGAACTCACGGAGTTTAAATTCTACTGTGGGAGTCAGACCCAAACATATAAGTTTAAATCTGAATTCATGTAGCCGCAAGCAGTGGTGTAAATGCTGAATAAGCTTGGGAGTTGGAAGGATGTGATTTGTAGCTTTTGCCATAGTGTAAGTGCACCCGCCCTGGACAATTTCAGTCTAACAATGTGATGTCACTGGATGAGGAGTTGGAAAGAGATGTGTATGGTTAACTCTCTGGAGCAGTCTGAGTCAGCACCCTTGGACATGATGTGAAGAAGCAAAGTTGGGTAAGGGGCCAGAGACTGCAGGGAATGGTGGATCTTTTAGGCAGGTGTCAGTCATTCTTTGATTAGTGACATTTGAACAGAGACCTGAATAAAGAGAAAAGGAGTAATAAAAATGTGGCCAGTGGCAGGGGCTCATGCCTGTAAACCCGGCACTTTGGGAGGCCGAGGTGGGTGGATTGCTTGAGGTCAGGAGTTCGAGACAAGCCTGACCAACATGGTGAAACCCTTGTCTCTACTAAAAATACAAAAATTAGCTAGGCAGTGGTGGTGTGTGCCTGTAATCCCAGCTACTTGGGAGGCTGAGGCAGGAGAATCGCTTGAACCTGGGAGGCAGAAGCTGCAGTGAGCTGAGATTGCGCCACTGCACTCCAGCCTCAGCAAGAAAGTGAAACTTCATTTCCAAAAAAAAAAAAAAGGAATAATAAAAATGTGAAGCAGGGAGTTGAGGATTGGTGGGGAAGAAGAGTGAGCACAAAGGCAGCACCCAGCACAGAGGAAGCACTGCACTGCACTGCACTGCAGCAAAGGTACTCCCTGCAAAAGTGAAAACAGGAATGACCAGTTAGGGGTGGTTTGCATTCATCTAGGCAAGAAGTGCAAGCGGCTTGATGCAGAGTGGTAGAAGTAGAAGTGACGTGAAATGCTTAGATTTGGGATACATTTGTGAGGTAGACTTACTTGAAGTCACCGACGGGTTGGATGTGAAGAGGGTAACTGAGGAGTCAAAGGCGATCTGAGAAAGACTCTTAGTTAGCTTTTGCTGATAATATATACCACCATTAGATGCAATGGGGAAGACCAAAGCAAAACTTTGTGTAGATTAAAATCAAAAGCTCTGTTTGGGTCATTTTAGATTACAATTATTGACAGATATGTGGAGATGTCAAGCAGGTAGCAAGATACACAAAAGTCTAAAGGTCAGAAGAAGTCAGGGATGAAGATATATGAAGATATGAATTTGGAAGTCATCCAACTATCGATGATGTTAGTGACTATGCCATTGGTGCGTCATTTGAGGACCAATGCCTTAGAGAATTATGACAGAGATTCAGCCTTTAAGGGACCCCTGGGGAGGAGGCAACCTTTTATAGAAAGAGGTGTGAATCAGTGCCCCAAAATATCTCCTGTTAAGCTCTCCCTGTCTCAGAAGCTACAGCCTTTAAAAGATACTCCATTTTCACAGCCTGGGAAGTGAGGAGTGCCTCTGCCCGGCCGCCCCATTGTCTGGGAAGAGAGGAGCGCCTCTGCCCGGCCGCCACACTGGGAAGTGAGGAGCGCCTTTGCCAGGCTGCTGCTGTGCAACCCCCCAAGTGTGAAGTGACAGCCTTGTGTGTGATCTTTCCGCCTGCCCCAAGTTTGCATTTTCGACATTAAAGATTACTTTTAAATTAAAAAAAAAAAGATACTCCATTTTCATCATAGTCCTGTTAAAATCCATATTAATACTTACTAACAAACAAATAGAGATTTCCCACCTGTCAACCTGACTAGAGAAGTGGGTGTGTGATGTTCAGAATGTGGAGCAATGGTTCTCAACCCTCGCTACACATTATAATCACCAAGTAGATTTGAAAAATGCTGATACCTGAGACCCATCCCAGTGATTCTAGTTTAATTGTTGTGCAGTGGCGAAAAGCATGGATTTCTTTTAAGGTGTAAACTGGACAAGGGACAGGAAAGGTGGTGATGGAACCAAAGAGTTGAAGGTCTCAATAATGTTGAGGATACTTGCCAAGTCATCTAGTAAGAGAGGAGTTGTGATCTGCACGTGGGGTGATTTCATTGTGACTTTGAAGGTGGTTCAAGATGTAATATGGGAGTGGAGACAGAGTAGAGCAAAAGATCAATGGGGATAAAGGAAGTGTAGTTACTGAAGGCCAGGGTGTTGGGAAATTCCTAGGAAGTTTGGGGTGCGAGCTATGATAGCAGGAGCAGAGATGGAAGATGACTGAGCCAAAGAACCAGGAGTCAAAGACTTCAGTGACTGAGGAGACAAGAAGAACAATTATTTGAGGACAGCAAGAAGCAGCAGCAGGAAGTGTTTATGCAGGACTGAACCTGAAAGTTTCATATCCAATCAATGAGAGACTTCTGGTAGGTTTCCCTATAAATTATATTCTAAATCTGACAATTTCTCATCACTTCCACCACTCCACCCCACTCTAAGCAATGTTTGCCTCTTACCCATCCATGGAGAAGGAATAAAATGGCCCAAATATGGTAGTAGAAAGCAGGGACAATACCAACCTCAAATCCAAGCCATGCATTTGCAGGAATCCAAAGAAGTGGGCATCAACACATCTATTTGAAAAGGCTGCAGGGATGCAAAATCTTCAGAATGGGGTCTATATCCAGCAAAAGCTATTAAGTGGTATATTCCGAGAAGAGGAGAGATTGATGATGACAGACTGTGAATTTGAAAGGATTTTCAGAGGATGAGATGGGATGAGAAATTGGGCCACATACGAGTTTGCTGAGATGTGTGAGATTAAGAGATCTGGGTATTAATGGATTTCCAGCGCTGCTTAAATTGCTAGTGCTAAGGCAAAACATGTTAGGAAAGATGTGATTTGTCTCATAGCCTCTTAGAGAACAGTCCCAGGGTGATGGTCTGAAATATTCTAATTAGCCATATGGTAGCTTCCAGGGCTGCGGGTCCCTCACAGAGCATGTGTTTGCAAAGTAGACTATGCAAATAGCACTGGGTGATATGGTCATTAGACTGGGCAACAGCCCTCACGAAACACAAGGATGAGAACTTATGAATGAATGTGTGTAATCAAGCTCCATCCACGGATAGTGATGCAACAGGAGGGCCACTTTCCAGTAGAGTGGGAATCACCCTGGTGTGCATTACCGAGTAACACATCCAGTTAATGACACTCAGCTATAGCTTGCTCACCAGAAGACTTGAGTCATTTTAACAAATAGAAGACTGGGTGAATTTCTGTGAGCTCTGACAAGTACAAACTCTCTTCTTAGGCTTGTTGAGGACTGAGTGTTGTAGTTGCCTCATCACTATCGTGGACCCTGCCCTGAAAATGAACATGCTTGTTGAACCAAACATTGACTGCCACATGTGAAATATAAAACAATCTTACTCCCTGATATGTGAAATTATTTATGTTAAAAGTTCTACAAAGCTATATACATAGGGACAAGGCTGGAAGGAAATACTCCTAAACGTAGTAATGTTATGGATAATGTATTTTTTTCTCTTTATTCTTTTTGGTGCTTTTCTTAGCTTTCTACTGTAAGGTCGTAAAACTTTGAAAATTGTGAGGGGGAGTTAATTATAAAGTACAAATACTCAACCAGGCATGGTGGCTCACGTCTGTAATCCCAGCAGGTTGGGAGGCCAAGGTGGGCGGATCACCCGAGGTTGGAAGTTCGAGATCAGCCTGACCCACATGGAGAAACCCTATCTCTACTAAGAGTACAAAATTAGCTGGGCAAGGTGGCGCATGCCTGTCATCCCAGCTACTCAGGAGGCTGAGGCAGGAGAATTGCTTGAACCCAGGAGACGGAGGTTTGGGTGAGCCAAGATTATGCCATTGCATTCTAGCCTGGGTAACAGGAGTGAAACTCCATCTCAAAAAATAAAATAAAATAATGAAATAATAAAGCATAAATATTCTACAATGGCATTCAAAAGGAAATCTGGACTGTCCTACGCCATCCATGTTGTTTGGCTGCTGTCCTCTCCCTCCCCGTCCCCATTTCATTTTGGCCTCCCCTCTGACCTGTATGTATATTAGGCCCCTCTGGGAGAATTCACCAATTCTTAACAGGTGCCTTTCCCTGAGAATTGCTTTCTGACCTACAAGGCTGGGCCCACAGCACCCACGTGTCATGGCACAGCTGTGCCTTCTGACCAAATCAGCTAAACCAGAAGACAGAGTCCTTCTTTTGGCAATTTTAATTTATCACAGAGATTACAATTGGGTTTAAAATACGTGCTTGAGGCCAGGTGCAGTGGCTCAAGCCTGTAATCCCAGCACTCTGGGAGGCCGAGACGGGCCGATCACGAGGTCAGGAGATCGAGACCATCCTGGCTAACACGGTGAAACCCAGTCTCTACTAAAAATACAAAAAATTAGCCGGGCGAGGTGGCGGGCGCCTGTAGTCCCAGCTACTCGGGAGCCTGAGGCAGGAGAATGGCGTAAACCCGGGAGGCGGAGCTTGCAGTGAGCTGAGATCGGGGCACTCCAGACTGGATGACAAAGCGAGATTCCATCTCAAAAAAAAAAAAAAGTGCTTGAACCAAAGTGACAAACCTTGAGCTCTGTGGCCGCTACCTTCTGCGATGGGGCAGGAGACACAGAAAACTGTCTTGCAGAAGGGACGGGATGAAATTTAGCAGGCAGAGAAAAAAGGGATGTGGAACAGGGACAGCATTCTACCTATGATTCTAAAACCTATTCCCTGTTTTCAGACTTCTCAGAGATGTGCCATTACCCCAACATGCTTGCAGCACTTGCTGAGTGTCTGCCGCTCAAGTTAACGCCCCTCACTTTAAACTAGCAAGTTCCTGTCTCTCATCCCTTCTCTCCCTGCTTCCACTGCTGAATTAAAAATTTAAAAATTCAGTAATGAAGTAAAAATTCATTCAAGTTTCAAACAAGCGACCTTCAGAATATAATCACTTAATAAGCAGGGAGCGATTCAGTACATCTGTGTGTGTAGTTTTATTTGGGGAGTAGAGTTTAGAAATCATTCCAATAGGCCGGGCATGGTGGCTCACGCCTGTAATCCCAGCAGGTTGGGAGGCCAAGGCGGGCGGATCACCTGAGGTTGGAAGTTCGAGATCAGCCTGACCCACATGG
>NW_012114799.1:3054241-3077429 GCF_000951035.1 Colobus angolensis palliatus
GCTCACGCCTGTAATCCCAGCACTTTGGGAGGCCGAGACGGGCGGATCACGAGGTCAGGAGATGGAGACCATCCTGGCTAACACGGTGAAACCCCGTGTCTACTAAAAATACAAAAAATTAGCCGGGCCTGGCGGCGGGCGCCTGTAGTCCCAGCTACTCGGGAGACTGAGGCAGGAGAATGGCGTGAACCCGGGAAGCGGAGTTCCCAGTGAGCCGAGATCCGCCACTGCACTCCAGACTGGGAGAGACAGCGAGACTCCATCTCAAAAAAAAAAAAAAAAAAAAGAAATCATTCCAATATTATATATCTCTATGCATTTGTTTTATTCATGTATCTACTATGACAAAAACACAAAAAACTGCATTTTTGGGGTGGGAGTAATTTTTGGAAATTATGAATAACGAAGTTACAACCCAACTACAGGCAACATTACCATGTTTTCACATCCCCAAAGGCCCTACTCCCAACACTGTGGCCACCATTAACCCACACATCATACTACAATTTATAAGCTATTGATCACGAGAAATGCAGGCCCAAAAAGTGGCTCAAAGCAAAAAATAATAATAATAATAAAAAATCTTTTTCTCCTGACTTCCCCCTTCTCCATGCTATAAAATACAATGCAGACAACATTTTCCTGCTGATGGTTCATAAGTGAAGGACAATTCAATATCCAGTAAAGGTGATTTATCTTATCAAGACTGTGACCTGCTGCCCAGCTGGGAAGGATTTACAAGGAATAAGAAGACACATGACAAAGAAAAGCTGAAGTTTAGAAAATTCCCAAAGACATAAAACAAATAAGGAAAATAAGTAAATACCAAAATATTTCTTCTTAGAGGTCTTCCAATACTGGTGTATTCTCTCTTATGCTGAGTAATATAAAATATGTCCTTCCAAATATAACTCTCAAGCACTTTTTTTTTCCCAAAAGCAGTTTATTTTGAGCACACAACCTTCTCTACTTCACACTCCTTAACAATCTAAAACAATCTTTTCACTGTTTTTTCTTTATCCACAAAAAGGGGATATTTTGATCATTTTTAGGCAGTAAATTCAAGTTCTATATTCCCCCATTCTGTAGCATTTGGCTTAGGGGAATCATTATGTTGTTTCCCTAGAAGACAGAACATAAGGTGCGTGAATTTGCTTTTTCCAGCCACTACTCTGGCTGCCCTAGGTAGAAGAGAGTTTCCAGTTAACGGGAGGAAAACTGCACATTAGGAAAGCCTGCCACAGTGGGCCTGACTTCTGCTCTGCACAGCAGCACATACCTGATTGACACTCAGCCTCCCCTTCTCCCACCTACCTGACCTCCTTGTGTTCCTGGATGAAGCGGTAAGAGTGCCGTCTTCCTCGAATTCCCCCAGTGCTGTCTTCCTCTTATCTCCCCTTGATAAAGTGGAGAAATGAATATTCTGCTTCCTAATGAGAATACTCAGTTTTAAAACATCTTCTCCTTCCCTAGCACTGCAAGTTGCTGCCATTAGCTTGTCACGCTTGTTTTTTGTTTGTTCATTTATCATGGAAACTCATTTCTTCCACTTTGAAACCATTAGGTTCACATGTTTGACATTTTATAGATCCTCTTGGCAGAACCTCTTGGAAAACACAAAGAAATAAGTCCAGAGTAGCCCATTGGCTTTAAGTCTTAAATATCTCTTCAGACAGTTCACTTCCTTGCAATGCCTCCATGCTATTGTACCCTCAACTCTTGCCTGGTCTATAGAACTACCCTCTTCTCTGAATTCTGTGCTTCCAGCTGGCCTATCTCTTACTTACTCTCAACAACCAGGGTAAGTTTAATTATATTTTTAAATTTTAAAATAATTTTAGACTCACAAGAAGTTGTCAAATTATGACAGAGATTTCCCTGTACCTTTCACATAGATTTCTCACTGATAACCTTCTACACAACCACAGGCATAACATTCAGGAAATGGATATTAGTCCAATCGTATCAACTAAACTCAGAGTGATCCTACAAAAATGCAAACCTGGCTGGGAGTGGTGCTTCATGCCTATGATTCTAGCACTTTGGGAGCCTGAGGTGGGAGGATCACCTGAGCCCAGGAGTTTGAGATCAGCCTGGGCAACATAGTAGGACCCCATCTCTACAAGAAAGTTTAAACATTAGCTGGGTGTGGTGGCACACACCTGTAGTCCTAGTTACTCAGGAAACTGAGGTGGGAGGATCACTTGAACCCAGGATTTTGAGGTTAAAGTAAACTATGATTGTACCATCACACTCCAGCCTGGGCAACAAAGAAAGACCCTGTCTATAAAAAAGAAATGAAAATATATAAATAGATATGCAAACCTGACCATACCACCCCTCCCCTACTTTGCTAAAATGTATCACAGCTTCCCATCACTCTTAGAATAAGGACCAAAATCCTTAATCTGATTCACAAATAGTCTGACCAGCACTTTGGTTTGGCCAAGACAGTTTTGATTCTCACCTGCTGTGCCAATGAATGATCCCATTTCACATGTCAGCACCCTCAAAATTGTGGTAGTTTGGATAATAAATTATGGCCATCCTACAGTGAGCTCTGGATGGTCTGGTCCTGCCTACACAGACCTGTGGCTTTTGTTTTACACCTGTCCCCTTCTTGCTCTGAGCCCCTGTGACATAGACCCCCTTTTAGTCCTCAGGATGGGAGGAGGATGCACAAAAGCCAAAAGACCTTTGCCCATGTTGTCTCTGCTTGGAGAGAATACCATTTCTTCCACCTTTTCCCTTCACGCCCTCTCCCTCCCTCTCCTTCCCCCTTCACCTGCTCAGCTCCTACTTGTCCTAGCTCAGAGAAATCTTTCACAGACTAGATCACATCTCTCTATTAAATGCCCTCATACACCCTGAGCCACATCTTTGAATTGCTTATTACAGTTGTAATTTGACATATGTATCTATACATGAAGAGTGAGCTAAAAGAAGGTAAGGGGGAGTATTTGTGTTTGTAGAACATCACATCCCCAGAGCTAGCAGGAAGCTGGTGGACAATTACTTCATAGTTATCAACTGAATGGATGACAGCTTAGTTGATGCGTTCATAAACAACACAAGCAAATTGGTTAATAGCTTCAGGAAAAAGGAAAAAATAAATAAAAACCACTCACAGGGCCTTCTCTGCAGACTGGTACCCCTATGGCCCATTTAATGATTTAAAAGTCAGGCTTTGGAATAAGACAGGCCCAAGTGTGAAACTTGGTACCTGTAAACTGAGGAAATTTATGCCAGTAATATAACTTCTTTGAGCCTTAATTTTTTTCATCTGTAAATCGTAGTGGTAGGAGTAATGGTAATAGTGTTAATAATAATAAAGTCATCTACTCTATAGATGTCTTATGAGGGTTGAATGAGAAAGTGTACTGTGCTTAACACACACATCATTAGGTAAGTGTTAGCTCTTATTACTATTTGGCTAAAAGTGTCTCAAAGACATCATTTCCTCTGTGTCTAAGATGATTTCCTTGTTTCCTAAAAGACATACAAGGAGGAGGCAATGCTCTTCACTTGGCATGGCTCCCTCTTCACCTGTGCCCCCACCCCAGGACTTCCCCATCCTCCTGTGCTATCCTCCTTGCAGCAATCCAGGCCAAACCTGGGTGTCTGCCAGACCCACTCCTCTCTCATGCCACACATTGCATCTCAGGAAAGCATGTCTGCTTTCTCTTCAAAATACATTCAGTATCTCGCCACTCCCCATCACCCCACAACCACCACCTCCATCTGCCAGCTCATTGCAACAGCTTCCAAGTGGGCCTCTCTTGTCTAGCCTTTGTCCTTCAGAATATCCTCAACAGGGCAGCCAAAATGATGCTGTTAAAATGTAAAGTACGTCATGCCATTCCTTTCCTCAAGCCCCTCCAAGGTTTTCCATTTTCTATGAAAAAAAAAAAAAATGCAACTGGCCTCTGGAGGGGTGACAGGACCTGCAACCTGCCTCCTGTCTTGGATCGCCTATAGCTCATCACTTCTCTCCTTCAGGTATTCCCTCAAGGGAGACCCTCTCACGACCACCCATTTAAAACCTAAATAACCAACAAACTTCACACTCTGTATCCTCCTCCCTGTTTTATTTCTCCGTAGCATTCATCACCTTCCATACATTTTTGTTATTTTCTTGATAGCCCTTCTCCCCGACTAGAATGGAAGCCCCATGAGGACAGGGATTTTTGTCTGTTCTCTCCTTGCTGTTCGTCTAGCATCTGACTCTGTGCCTGACACGCAGAAGGTGCTCAATAAATATATCTTGAATTAATACACAAAAGAATAAATAAATGTACAAATGCAGGAGGCATCAGTGCTCCCAGAGCAGGAGCTGTCCTACACATACAATTTGGGATATGTTATGAGGCATAGACAAGAGGTCTGAAGGCCTGTCTAGAGTGTGTTGGGTAGAGCCACAGAAAGAGGAGAAAGAATTAGCTGGGGTGGGCTATCTGTTAGACTCCTGAAGGCTACACAGACTTGGCCCTGACATTGGACTTGCTGAGTGGCTGAGTGTAGTCGAGGCATGGGGATGGGTGTACTGAGGGCTGAGCATGTACAAGAGAGCGTGGGTTCACATTCAGAGAATGCTCTGACCAGGTGGGCCTGCCAGACAGAGATTTATATGGACGGCCGAAACTCATGGAGATGTCTGCTGGAGAAGACTCAGGACAGAAATCCCACTGGCCTGAGGGCTAACATGAGGCAGTTTTAGTACTAGCCAAGCTCATTTCCTATTGTCCATTTGAATGAAATTTCCAGAACATGTACTGAGAAATTGGCTCACGATACATTGTCCAGATGTTGGCAAAATAAAAGCCAGAAAGGAATATTTAAAGTCAGCTGTTTCTCTTGTGACTCCACAGCTCTTTTGCCAAACATGCAAGCTTGTCTTGTTAGAAGCTGAAGCCTGAGCCAAGGTCTTGGGTGGACAGGACTTGAAGGAATCTTTGGGCCATATTCAAACAATCTTGGACTGAGTCGTGGACACTAAATTCTCCATTAGAATACAGCTATTCACAAACTCAAGGAAAGTGAACTGAGAAGCAAAAACTCAGAGCATTAGTATTGGAACCTTGTAAAATCAGCCTGCAAATCTGAGGAATGAACCACATTAATGTCACCAAAAGGCAAGAAGCACATATGGGAGGAAGTAATGGGATTATCACCTACTATCTGAGGCAGAAGGCACTTTGGAGTCTTTAAGACTAGAAGATACCTTAGAGACCCTCTGCTCCCAGTTTCCCATATCCATCTCTACCCTCTATGAAAGCTGGTCAGAGAGGATAACATCAGGGCATTTGCTGAATATTGAAGTCACATCAACCTGACTTCTCCTCAATTTGATATGAACAGGAGACAGGGAAATACTGGATAGAGGAGGATGGTTCCCCAGCAAAAACCCCACCCTCAAGCATGGAGACCCATGGTCCTAAGTGGGAATAGGCATTTCTGTTTTTGTACCCAAAAAGTTGCCTTTTGGCCTGACATACACCCCTATCCTGTCACATAAACCCCAAACCCCAGGCTCCAGAAGCAGATGAGTAGGCAAGAAGAGCAGAACAGTGGAATTATGCAGCAAAGAAAGAGAGAAGAGGAATGTCTGAACAATGAGAGGTTCAGCTGGGGGTAGTCGGGGAGGAGTTCAGCCGCTGGACAGTGACACTCCAGGGGAAGATCTTCTTCCCTCTCCATCCCCACTTCCAGCTCGCCATCAATCCCACTAAGAGCTACCTCCACCACTCAATAAAATCCCCCGTCCATCCTTCAAGACCTGCTTCTTCCAGGATGCTGGACAAGAGCTCAGGATACAGAAAGCTGTCACACTGGCCCTCTATCCTTGCAAAAAGTGAATGGCAGGGCTAAAAGGACACAGTGTAACACATGGCCACTTGGGCTCCTGCACCAGTCTGTCTGCATGTTCTCCCCCATCCCCTAGGGGTTTGGGCAGTGAGGCGACAGAATAGGAAAGCCACAACCCTGTCACACATCTCCCATTTCAAATTCTTATTCCCTATATGCATTATATAATACTTAACTCAAGCTTCTTCTTTAGAGACAAACTTCCTTTCCTATCTCTGGTAGATTAGTTATCTTTTTCCTTTTTCTTTCCCTTTTCTCTCTCCTTTTTTGTTTTGTTTTGTTTCATTTTGTTTTGTTTGAGACAGGGTCTCTCTATGTTGCCCAGGCTGGACTTGAACTCCTGGGCTCTAGCAATCCTCCCACCTCAGCCTCCCAGTAGATGGGGCAACAGGTGTGCACCACCATGCCTGGCTCAGTTCTGTGTTTGATTCTTGCCTACAGGGTCCCCTGTTATCATTACACATCATGTTTGGTTAAGGAACAAAATCCCCATCAGGCTTGGCCTGGGGAATTCCTAGGAGTTGGTCTAACACATCACCCAATAGATAAGAAGGTTCTAAAGAAGGGAATTAAATTGTCTAACATCAACCAACTTATTAATGATGGAAGCAATTTCACAGCTCAAACCTTCTGATTCTTAACAGAATACCTCTACCAAAATTATGAGGATAGGTAAAATATATTTACTTCTATTTTTTAGTTTGTGCACAAGACTATATATAACTTCTAACACATTAAGACATTATAGTTATACACGAAACATCCTAAAATCTTAGAAAACAATGCTTGGTCAATAGAGTGCCAATGCATATAAGACACACAAAAAGACATTCTGAAGAGGATGCTAAAATTACCAGAATCATTTACTAGATATATTCTGAGTTTCTATATGATGTCATCATCTTAGTAGAAAAATAAAAAAATTCCAAGTGACTAACATGGTGTGGAATAAAATATTTACACTTTTTAACATTTGTATTTAAAATATTCATTTGAAGCCTTCACATAGAATCAAAAATAGAAATTTAATAGTTCATCGACCTTTACAACTTCTAAAATTGTGGACAGGAGAATACAGATATTTTATCCAAATGAAATCATAATCTTTTCGTAGCTTAGGTTTTTCTCTGGCTTGGTTTGGTAAGCGCCTGTTACTTTACACGAGTGACTGTAAGTCTATCTTAAACTGCAGCCATTGCCCTAAAGAAAATGTTTATGGCCTGACTGGAATAATTGTATTCTCCTATTAAATATCACTCCTTCAGGGTTAGTTACTGTTGAGTATAAATGTGTCACTTTATATGCAAATAAAATGTCCTGAGATTTGAATAAAAAGTTCTGCATATACCTACTGACAAATCAACTTATTATGATTCATATCAGCAAACAGAACTTCTCAAGATATAAGATGTTAATATTACATACAACAAGAGAGTTCTTTCCTTGAATTTTGTTTTCAAAATGTTCAGATACAGCTGGAAATGTCTTTCCTCATAGCTACAGCAGATTTTGGGTTTGCATTCTGAGTTTTATTTTGAATCAAAAGATCTTACGGTATTGTGATTACTTATTGCCAACGTCTTTTTTTTGTATATCTTAGTCTGACCTTGACTTGTCTTCAATCCTTTTCCCATATACCCACATACCTGGGAAAAATCAACTTTTTCTCAAATACTCTAGTGCAAAGGCCAACTCAGAGTTGAGCTTTTCCAAGAAGCCTTCTTAAATTCGATCTAGGAAAGCATAGAGCTTCCTCAAATCTTGCATGTGGAGTATAATCACCTCACATATTTGTATTGTCTTTTTTTTTTAATCTATCATCCCTGAATTTGATCCTTGAGCAAAAGTACCCTCAAGAAAACTATCATTTCGCTGTTTACATTTGAAGGAACAGTGTTTTTGTTTTTTGGTTTTTCTTGAGACGTGGTCTCTATCTGTCACCCAGGCTGCAGTGCAGTGGTGTGATCATGTCTCTCAGAAGCCTCGGCCTCCAAGGCTTCAGAGATCCTCTCACTTCAGCCTCCAGAGTAGCTGGGATTACTGGCATGCACCACCATGCCTGGCTAACTTGTAGATTTTTGATAGAGATGGGGTTTTGCCATGTTGCCCAGGCTCCTGGGCTCAAGCAATCCACCCATCTCAGTCTCCCAAAGTGCTGGGATTACAGGCATGAGCCACCTTGCCCAAGTAGGAGCAGTATTCTTACATCTCAAATCCATCTCAGATCTGTGTCTTGTGTTTTTATTAATGACCTCTCAGGGTACTGTGCCACAGCTCTTCAGAAAAGCAAAGCAAAACATATTATGTGTATTTGGGCCCTGTCTATGCAGAGTTAGTAATATGAGACAAACATGGATGATTTAAGGGAGAAACTACATAAAGCATTTAATCCCCATTGTCCCCACTTTCCCTACAGCTCTGCTGTCCTTGCCTAGAGTTGTCAGAGGAAAATGGGAGAATGGCATGATGTTGAAAACTGAAGTCTGATTTTCTGGCCAATCCATCTACTTCCCTAGAGTTAAAGGATTCATAGATGAATGGGAGCTGGAGGACTGTAGGAAAGGACATCTTTGGGTTATATCACCAAATCAATACAATACTGTATGTTTGGGAAGTTCATTGCTTTTGTTGAAATTTTGAGAAAGCCCAATACCCAGAAGCAAGAAAGTCATTCACTCAGAAGTTAAAGATAATACTTACACTTTTTGAGAAATATCTAAAATTTTATTATTGGAGTCTATTATACTTCTTAATTAGAATTTAGGGCTAACAAGAGATATTATAACACCAATACTTGCATTATATAAAGGAGGCCTTTAAACTACTTTCTAGGGAATTCAGAGAGCCATGTTCCTTTTCAACATTCCTTCTCATGCAATTCAAAGACAATTGATAGCTAGGAAATGTCAAGGAACCAAGATTCTGGACCAACTTGAAAAGCAAGACTTGGATAAATGGCATTATGAGATATATTTGCACTAATGGTTTCAATTTGTTTCAAGTCTGTCATCCCTGCTTGATTGTAATTTCCACAAGGGTGAGGCTCATGTCTGCATATCACCCCTTATTTATGCTCAGAAGGGTCCCTATCATCTAGTGGGCCCTCAAAAATATTTGATGGATGGTTGAACAATAAATGAGTGCATGTTTGCCTGACTCTCAATATTGTTCTATTTCTTGCAGACTCTTCCAAAATTATAGTCACCCAATACTTATTCCTGTTAGTTGGGTCATACACACACACACACAGAGGCTAATGTGAATATAGGGTCTTTCATTGTAGCCTTTAAAATAGAATAAATTCCTATGTGTATTTAATAACTTAGATTTTTCTGCTTGGAAGCAAATAAATGCCGTAAATCAGTCCTAAAGATTAGAATAATCTCTGTAATACAAAATTCAACCAATTTAGTTAACATTTTAATGTTAACAGGATATAGCTAAGATCACCCTTAGAATAATGAATCTATGTAAAGATCTTCATGGATAGATAAGCTACAAATGGGTTTGCATGAAACTTGTACTTACCTCTGATATTTGGGACAAAAGAGATGGGCCACTAGAAAGGTTTCTGCTTTAAAAATGGCCTCCTTATCAATCTCCTTGTTTTTAATCTTGTGCCATAAATTCCATTCTTCAAAATGAAGTCAGAGTACCTATTATATCTAAAATGTAGCTTCCTTACTTAAAACACTTCAGTACTTCAGTAGTTTTATTGTCTCAGAGCAAATTTTTGGGGTCCTTTCGTTGGCATAAAAGGCCTGACCTAAACTGTGTGTTCCTTTCTACAGATAGAATTTCATTTCATTTCAATCATTGCCTTGAGCTATGTGCTCTGGTAATACCAAAGAGCTGGTGATTACATTGCACTAATTCAAGCCTCTACACTTGTGCTCATGCCATTTCCTTTTCCTGGGGTGTGGTCCTCACCTGCCTTCCCCTTGTGACTCCTTCTCCCATTAAGACTTATCAAGTCTCCCCTAGGAGGTATTTAAAATGGCCTTCTGCTATGGTCCAATGTAAGTCTGCATGTATTTTATTATTTGCTGCATTACATTGAAATTAATCAGTTACATATCTGTTTCTTACTCTAGACTCTAAGTATTACCATTACACATATTTATGGTTATCTTTATGGTTCTGGTACCCATTTGGAAATCATTTATTATCCCAATAAGATTAGTAAGTGTTGAACCAGGCTGGATGCAGTGGCTCACACCTGTAATCTCAGTGGGAATTTGAGAGGCCAAGGCAAGACAATCGCTTGAGGCCAGGAGTTTGAGATCAGCCTGGCCAACATAGTGAGACTCCACATCTTAAAAAAAAAAAAAAAAAAAAAGGCCAGGTATGGTGGTGCACGCCTCTAGTCCTAGCTACTCAGGTTTTGATATGGGAGAATCACTTGAGCTCAGGACTTCAAAACTGCAGTGAGTTATAATCATGTCCTATGTCCCAGCCTGGACAACAGGGCAAGACCCTGTGTCTTGAAAAAAATGTGTTGAACCACATTGAGAAAGTAACATTATCTTGTTCTTTTGCCCATCACTATCATTTCAATGTTCTGTTGTGGCCTCGGAGTTTCCAGAAAGTAACATTCTCTTTTCTTATGTGAATTGCTGAACTAAACTACTAATATTCTTCAGAATCATAGAGTAGCAACACTATAAATGGCTGTTAACAAAAGCCATATGGCTGACACTGATCTGTTACTAAGTAAGATTATACTGAGGACTCAGGTGGGAAAAATATTCAAGAATTAGTTAGCTTTGCGTGCTAATAGTTATAAGGAATAATTACAAAGAAATGTGTTAAAGCATCTCAGTTATGTCTAGTAGTAACTAAACATTATACTATTTGCATATTTGGAGTACTTCTACTTTTTTTTCAACTTGAGAACTCAAGCAAGTTTTATACATTCATAAAAATTTTTAAATTATTTCTTTATTTCAATTTTCAAGGCCAATGTATTGCCTAGAGAGACTTTCTTATAGTTGTTATAAACTCAGAAAAAGAAAGATTTATAAAAGAAAGGCTGACATTCCTTTAACAACGGTAGTTTTAGCAGGCACCTTAGTATTAGCAGACATTGTGGCTCCCAGTCTCCAATTTCCAGATAATGCAGTGACTTAAAGAGTCCTCTCTAAAGTGCAAAGCAGGCAATCTTTTTTGTCCTTTGTGCATTTCTCACATCTTACAATTGCCCCACTTCAATATTCCTGTGTGCCACCTACCCCCATATCTGTCTCACCCTATATCACTATTCTTTATAATTTATTCTGAGCTTAGTTTTGTTACTACACTGAAATCTTATGCATAATTATGTGAGGTTGCTATGGAGATTCTGTGTGATTTGTCATGAAGAAAACCTATTGTGTTTGAGATAATTCTCCATACTAATGACTCAAGAATCCATTTTTTTTGCCCGTATTTTCTCTGGGATTATAACCAACTGCATACATTTGAATACCTATAAGCAAAAGTTATTTTATAAATAACATAAGCAGAAAAAAGTTATTGAATTCACCATTAAAGTGAAGCACTTTAGTGCAACTAGTTCAATTTCTCATGATTTAGAAAGAACTTCTAATATAACTCTTTTTGAATACTAGCTGAACTCTTGCCTGAATCCTTTCGGAAGAGACCCTGAAGAAGTTATTCTATAATCACATCTCTTAAAATTCTGTCACTAATAATATATATTTGGCTATACAGTAACTTGAAAATGTAATTTTGCAGAATCTGTGAAACTATTGTGCAAAATTAAGAGAAGATATATCCACCTTATTCAAAAATATTTATTCATAATTCTTCCACTATACAGAAATTTTAGAGGTGAGAACTGAGGGCGAAATTGATTATTTGGCATTAGTCAAAGGCAATTCAGACTAAAGACTGTGATTGAACAATAGAAGATAAATATCACAGCATATAACAAAGTCATGATTTTATACCTCTCTTGCCTGACTGCCCCACCACCAGCCTAGGAGGAGGAAAAGCATGAAATATCATGAGACAATGCACATGAATCTCTCCTTTAGCCCCCAGGTCAGCAAAGCTAATTTCAGGATCATGATCGATTTTTAGAGAGAAACATTCCCAAGTCAAGTAGGGAGAAGGTTCCCAAGCAGGCAGAAGAGAATTGTGATGAATTCAGCAGCTTGTCATCAGGAAAGTGGCATCCAGAGGATAAATTTAGAAGTTAAGAAGTGAAATCTCAAATCAAAGGCAGACTAATTATAGAAATATTTTCTAGGCAACTATTTGTCTGAAAACACAACTAAATTACCAATGAATTCTGGAAAGAGTGTGTGGTTTTCACTCATGATAATTTGTTGCCATGGGTACCCAGTGTAGAAATCTAACAGGAACAGAGATAGCAAGCAAGGTGAGGAGAGAGAGGGACTGAGTGAGATGCTCTGGAACAGGAAGATCATAGTGTTTGCGTGACAAAGGACTTCAATTCAGTCGACTATCTGGTAAGTCTGGTCAGCAAAGGAATCCTTTCACTGTCCTCATGGGAGCACAGTGAAGTACCTTCCTCTCAGAAGCTGAGAATAGTCTCTACTGGACATGCAAGTCAGTGTCTGAAAAGTATCAGAGCAGGTGATAGATCTTAAGAGATTATTATCTATACTCCAGTTGAATCAAAGGGAGAGGAGTTTCTGGAAACAATGAATGATCATTTAGGGAGGAAAATGGGAGAACGCTTTTGTAAGAATACAAAAGGAAAATAAAACCTGCCTTAAAAGGCTGGTGAATAGAAGGTCATGGCTAATCAAATTAGAGCAGAGAAGGAATTTAGCTTCAGCAACTGGAACCAATACATGGTTTGAAAGTTTTCCCATTTAAAAAAAAAGTACTAGCATATAGGGATGACTCACATGACAGGTGCAAGAAAGCAATGGGCAGACACAAGCAGGAGGCAAGGGCCTATGCTGGTGACTGGAGAATTCTTACTGAGGTCTTTAGAGGAAGTCATGGGCTCCTACCACAGGGTTAATCAGAAGTTGTGACTTTTCTAAGATAATGCATCAGAGATGAGAGGAGGAGCTTCACCAGCCCACAACCAACATCCCCTACTTCCAATTCACAGAAACTTGTAGTGAGATCTCCCGTGGCTTTGGAATTCTGCATAGAAAGCTAAAGAATGTGAGAGCCTAAGTAGCCATGTCCAGTTGAAGAATAGGTAAAAGGGAAACGAGGGCAATTTGGAGAGTAAGAAGATGTCAAAGTATTTGGTTGTCTTGATCAATATTCCCCAAGCAGAGCTGCAAAGATAGATCCTTAGGGATTTCCTCATGACCCAAAGTCCTATTTTCATGGTTTTACAAAGTCTCAATAGATATCTTTAAACTTTTAATCTCATTTTAGCATTAAAATAAACACTAAGCATATTCTAAATGCATTAATGAATAACCTTTGACTGAATACTGCCATGTGGTCCAGTGTTCTTTGAATTTTTATTTATGATGCTCTTGTTACAGTGAAGAAAACAGACTTGAGCTTAATGGATAAATGGTATATTTCTGTCACAAGAAAAGGTCAAAATGATATAATCACATGTTAAACTAATAGTTTGTAGCTTGATGGGTTGAACATTGGAAAGACGATTGGGTTGTCATCCATTACAAGCGTCTACAGGACAGCCAAACTCAGAAGAACCTACTTCTAGTAGAAAAGACCATTAACAAATATGCAAGTTGCAAATAAGTCTAGCAAATGTCTTAGCAAAATAGCACCATCTGTCATATTAAATCCAGTTCATATGTTTGATTTTTATTGGTTTTATAGTTTTGAATTTGTAAATTTATTTTGGTTCTGCAGTTAAAAAGAACTATAAGCATAAGGAGTGTATGGAAGGAAGAAAAATAAGGAATTGAGAGAAGCATAAATTTGTTAAAAAAAAAAAAAAAAAAAAACCAGTGTCAAAAAGTCGAGAGTATGCCGTGGCTTACAAATACTGATGCCATCTACAAGGATGTTAGGTTAAGGCTGTGTTTCGAGCCAGATGAGAACAAGGATAGGATTGACTTATTGCTTGAAGCCGATGATGTAATGCTAATAGAAGCTACAGAGAAAGCAGAACCATCATCTTCTATATTGCTTCTACCTTTGCTATCAAGACAAACGATCACCACTTTGAAAAGAAGAGGAAAACATGAAGCCCACGGTAAATGAGGAGATCCTACCGGAGATCAGCAAACTGCTTTGCATAAATCCAAGTCTCAGCAAACAATGACACCCTGGAGTAATGAAAGGACTTCAGCTGAGGCTGTGGAAGTTTGCTGGCAAACTCTGGGGAATCATGATGAGTCAGAGAGACCCCATATTAAGAACAGGAAATTGTGTTTGTTTTTAGAACACGTCAGGAGTTTCTAATTTCCAAAATCAAAAGAAAAAGCTGCATTTAGAAGTCACAAGTCAGTTTTTAGTCTGGTTTTCCTGCTCCCTCAAAAATATTTCTAGAATGCAATGTTTTAAAAGACAGTGTGTGTCCATCTAGAAAACAAATCAATGGTCACTAGGAGTTACAGGGGCTTCCTAAGATAAACTCCCATTCATATCTTTTTGGATAAAGGTAACAAGATTGAGAGGCAAAGCGAATCTGGATTGCAGCCAGATATGTAATCACGTATTTCTTTTTTTGTTTTTTGTTTGTTTGTTTGTTGAGATGGAGTCTCGCTCTGTCGCCCAGGCTGGAGTGCGGTGGCGCCATCTCGGCTCACTGCAAGCTCCGCCTCCTGGGTTCATGCCATTCTCCTGCCCCAGCCTCCCGAGTAGCTGGGACTACAGGCGCCCGCCACCTCGCCTGGCTAGTTTTTTGTATTTTGCGTTTTAGTAGAGAAGGGGTTTCACCGTGTTAGCCAGGATGGTCTCGATTTCCTGACACCATGATCCGCCCGCCTTGGCCTCCCAAAGTGCTGGGATTACAGGCGTGAGTCACCGCGCCTGGCCAGATCACGTATTTCCTGATAACCAAGAAGCAGGCTGTAGAAGTGGGGACTAGATGGTCATTTTGTGAGGTAAAATTGAGGAGGTACAAGGTGGTTGTTCTCTGCCTAACAGCTGTGCTGAAATAGTGTATAACGAAAAGCCTGGGCTTGAAGTCAGAAATCTGTGGCTCAGTAACTCTTTGCCACTGACTAGTTCAGGGGTCCCACAAATCTAACCCACTGCCCATTTTTGTAAATAAATGTTGGAATACAGGCACACACTTTTTTTTTTTTTTTTTTTACCTATTGCGTGTGGCTGCATTTGTCATTCAGTGGCAAAGTGAAGTAAGTAGCTGCAAAAGAGACCATGTGGCACACAAAGCTATTTACCATCAGCCTATTTACAAAAACAGTTTGTCAGTTCCTTGACTAGTTACATAAACAACTAGGATGTTTCATAACTTCGCTGACACTCATTTGCATCATCGACATCAATCTACATTAACAGAAATTGATTACTATAGCATAGTGCTTCAAAGGCATCTAATAAAATAATATATGGGAAAGCTCCTTATGGATTGTAGTGAGTTGTACACAGATAAGCCATGACTTATGATCACTCTGGCCACTGAAAGATTAATAGCAATATTTTCACTTTAAAGACATGCCAATCTCCAGTACAAAGAAGACTCTCAAAAATACTAGATGGACTTTTGGATGAATGGATAGATGGGTGGACAGATGAATAAATGAATGAATGATAGTAGTAATTATACCTCACTTATCACCAGCTGCGTAGCAGAGACACATACTGTTGTAGATGTATCACCTTGTTTAAACCTTATAACAGACTTGAAACATTATTTACATTTTGCTTCTGAGTGAAAGATTTAAACAATGACAACATCATCAGAAGCAATAACAAACATTTGTAAAGGACTTATGACATTTAGCCACCGTGATAACTACTTACCAAATATTATTTCATTTAATCTCTCAATTACCTCATGAAGAAGGCCAAGGTGGGTGGATCACCTGAGGTCAGGAGTTCAAGACTAGCCTGGTCACTATAGGGAAACCCTGTCTCTACTAAAAATACAAAAAATTAGGTATGGTGGTGGGCGCCTGTAATCCCAGCTACTAAGGGGGCTGAGGCAGGAGAATTGCTTGAACCCAGGAGGTGGAGGTTACAGTGAGCTAAGATCACGCCATTGTACTCCAGCCTAGGTAACAAGAGCAAAACTCCATCTCAAAAAATAAAAAACAAAAAAAGGATGTCCTGGCCAAAGGCAGATGACACTTGAGGCACAAGCCCTACTTCCAGATGCCAAACAGGTTTTTAGTCTCTGATACTGGTTTGGAAATGGCCTCCTGGAACACTGTCCAAATGGGAAATGTGAGGCTTTCAGGACTCAGAGTCGCTAGAGAGGATGGTGAGGCATATATGCTGCGCATTGGCTAAACCTGTCCAGTACAACTGCATGTGGGTGCTGGACTATGGTTTTTCTCCCTCATTTTCAGGTAGCTATTTGTCGCCTGTCATATAACATCATTAATAAGAATAACCATGTCATTTCACACATATATGGTACTTTATACTTTTCAGGGTATGTTCACAGAATGGTCTTAGCTGATCCTCAATGCAGAGTGAGGGGAGGTGGGAAGTGACTGAAGCAGCTGTCCTGGGTTAGGAGGGTGGGCTCTGGAGTCAGATCCCCTGGGTTTCCATCTCAGCTCCACCGCCTACTAGTTGTAGATTATTTACTCCACACCTACTCAGGTAGATTATTTTATCTCTCTGTGCCTCACTTTCTTCAATTGTATAATTGGCATAGCAATCCTATCTATTTAAGGATAAATGAGTTAGCATATAAAGCACTTAAGACAGGCTTAATCATCATCATCATCATCATTATCGTCATCGTCATCTAATCATCATTATTATTCCATCTTTATTGATGAGAAAATAGAGGTTCAGGAAAGCTAATGAACTTCCTAAAATCATGCATCTGGTAAGTGGCAGAGCTGGAATTCAAAACCTTGTCTTCTTGACTCTGAGTTTTTAACCATCAGACACTGAGACAATGGATTTGCATTGACATGACTAAATTTTCTAAAGATAAATGTAATGTCTTAATTGAAATAATTAAATATTCTTGACTCTGAAGTGCTCTGACCTGATAACAAACTATAAAAGCTAGTTTTTAAAAGACGTTTTATTTTGAATTAGTTTTAGACTTAAAGAAAATTTGCAAACATAGTACAGAATTCTCTTTGTATCTCTCATCCAGCTTCCCATAATATGAATATATTAAATAAAAATGACACAATGGTGGGAACCAGGTAGTTAACATTGGTACAATGCTATTAATTAAACTAATGATCTTACTGAATAGCACCAGCTTTTCAAACACTAATTTTTCTGTGCCAGGATCCTATCTGAGACCCCACTTTCCACTTAGTTGTCACTTCTTAGTTTCCTTCATTCGCTAACAGTTCCTTAGTCCTTCCCTGGGTTTCATGTTCTTGACACTTTGGAAGAATATTGATTAGTTCCTTCGTACAATGACTCTCAATTTGGGCTTGTCAGATTTTCTGTTTTTCGGAATTTGACTGAGGCTGTGTGATTTTGGCAAGAATACCACAGAAATGATGCTGTGTGCTCAACAGATCACAGTGGAGCTCGTGAGGTCATTGTGGTGTTTGGTTTTGTTTTGTCTTGAGACAGAATCTCACTACTCTGTCACCCAGGCTAGAGTGCTGTAGCACGATCTTGGCTCACTGCTGCCTCTGCCTCCCAGGCTCAAGCAATCCACCTCAGCCTCCTGAGTAGCTAGTACTACAGGGACGTGCCACCATGCTCGGCCAATTTTTAAACTTTTTATAGAGATGGGGTGTCACTATATTGCCCAGATTGGTCTTGAACTCTTAGACTGAAGCAATCCTCCTGCCTCTGCCTCCCAAACTGCTGGGATTACAGGTGTGAGCCACCATGCTTGGCCTTTATTATTTGTTTGAACAGACTGAAGTCTCAACAAACTGACAGGTATCCTAGCTATAAACACGCACACACAAACACATACACAAAACCTCATGAGAGTTTTGACTATGTTAAGAAACTCCTGAGAACCACAAGCAAAAGTAATATCAATTCTGCCTTTTTCTCCAATGGCACGGTTACTGAAATAAGTACTGGTTAGCAGAGGCTGTGGGCATCTGGAGTTTACTTCCTATTTCTTACTGTTTCCCTATTAGCTGGTGAAGCACATTGCCTGATAGAAATGAACTCTTGGTGTATGTGTATCTGAGCCCCATATGACAAAGCCAGCTTGAATCATGCTCCAAACACTCATTCAATGCCTTGTATAGGCCAGACTAGACTCTGGTTGCCTGTCCTACCTATGAGCCAGGCTCATTGGATGATAAGCACTAGAAAGAAGGTTTTTCTAGAATTCCGCCATTCTACTTTATATATATATATATATGTGTGTGTGTGTGTGTGTGTGTATACACACACACATACACATTTTTATATATACATATATTTATATATATAAAATATAGATTCTATATTAAGATTGAAAGACATAAGCCCCATGAAAACAAGGATGGCTGATTTTCTCACCTCTTGCTCTGCTTAGCTATAGTCACTTCAAAATTGCAGTTGACTACAAAGAGCGTTTGCTATGAATACATTGAAGGCCATTGCTTTATTCAGGTGGACATAATTACAGAGACCATAAGGAGACTCCCTTTTATTTATTGATCTGACTTCTATAAGTTTCCTGGATTTCAGTATTTTTCTTGTTAGAGATATACTATCTGAAAACTATTCAATTTGAAATGCGTCCACTGTACAATTCAGTCACCTCGGAAAAAAAGCCTTTAGTAATTAAAGCAGCCATGGCGCACCCGCTGGCACTAAAATATCCTTGGAAGATGTTTGCCATCAATATTTCTATAGAAAATGCCTTATTCAACAATACGCTCTTATTATTTCAGTTACAGACACTTGTGTAATAGCACACATTTAAAATGCACACTAAAAGAATAGGGGAAAATTGATGGTTTGTCTTAAAAAGGAAAAACCTGCAGAATTGGGAAAAATCGTTTTGTGAGATTTTTTTGAGAGTTGTAATTTTTTGAATTTTAGACAACCATTTCGAGTAACAATGACCATTCTGAGAGCCTATCTCTGTAAATCTTTTATCAATAGTAAATAAGTAAAGAAGATAAACTCAGATATTGATTAGATCATATTTTTAAATATTGGTGATTTAAATCTTAAATAAATATTTGGGGTGTTGTTGTTGTTGAAGACAGAGTCTTGCTCTGTTGCCCAGGCTGGAGTACAGTGGTACAACCTTGGCTCACTGTAACCCCTGCCTCCTGGATTCAAGCGATGCTCCTGCCTCAACCTCCTGAGTAGCTGGGATTACAGGCACGTGCCACCATGCCCAGCTAAATTTTATATTTTTAGTAGAGACAGGGCTTCACCATATTGCCAGACTGGTCTTGAACTCCTGACCTGAAGTGACCCACCAGCCTCGGCTTCCCAAAGTACTGGGATTACAGACGTGAGTTACTGCACCTGGCCTTACAAAAGTATTTGAAGCAAATATTCGCAACTAAATAAATATGTTTGGGTAAAACCTTTTCCAATGCTTAAAACATTATAACGTGCCAGAAAAATTATACATAGTTAATAAGAGAGTATTTGTTAAATAGTAATTTTTGATTTAATACGACTCAAGATCAGAACTTAGACTTACAAAGTCATATGGGGAGTAAATTTGTAGAACTGTCTGGAGGATAATCTGAGGTTGCAAAAATTTTAAAGTATATGTGTGACACTTCTATTTGCTCAATTTATCATAAGGAAATAGTAAAACAAAGTTACAGTAATGCCCATGAAATTATGCTCACCACAGTTTTACTTATCATGTAAAGACACTGAAAATGACGCCAATGGCCCAAATAGCGATTGATGATAAACTCTAAGACAAGTAATCTCAAGTCCCACACCTTCAACCTTGAAATAAACTTGGACTTCCACAGACTCTTTTTAAATGCTACATGTGAGCTGCTGTTATCTGACCAGAAAAGAAAACCAGAACAAAACAACCTCAGAAACATCAACGACAAAACCCTTCCCAGCCTAGGAACGGTGGCTTTCCCTGCCTGGCCAGCAGCCTGGGTGACAGTGGCTGCAGACCTGACCTCCTTGGTACCATGAAGCCTGAGAAATTATTGTCTATTTTCTGCAGTTGTTTTCACAAGGCCACAGAGCAGAGGTGACCTTGGGGTGGGGTGAGGCGGGACCTAGCAGACTGGAGCTCTGGGCTTCCCCTTCAATGAGAGTGACTTGAATTTCATCTCAGCTACAATTGGTTTTCTAGGTAAGATTTTATTTGAAGATGCTTTCTAAAGCCATAAAAAGAAAATATAAGTTTCAAAAGCACTACTGTACCACCCAACAATTAGTTGTTTTTGTTTGTTTGTTTGTTTTTTAATGAGCTCAAACCAGAAAAACAAAGTGCTTCTTTTAGTTACAAGGATTATAGATCTCATAAGTCTGGAACAGGACTACCATCTCTTATTCAAACCCCTTCGTACCAGATGAATTTCAAATACTTTGTATTTATTAGATAGTTAATATAGAACCTATAAATTATGAAACACCCCTAGCAAACATGGAGGCAGCAACTCATACTCAAATACATTAATAGTTCTCAAGTGAGTCATATAAAAATTCAGCAGTCAATATATATTTCTATTCTTTAAAACACATTTTCCAAGAAAAGGACTATGTATACTTTAATATTCATACAATGACATAATTGGTGCAGTGAAAATATGTCCACCTTATATTGATAAGTGGGAAGTGTCGCCAAAATTTTTTTTCTATTATTAGATAGATCCCTTACCCAAGTGTGCACATGGATTTTAAAAATATTCTATGTAAATGGATAAATAACCAAAATGTTAATAGTGCTTAATTTCAGGTAGTGTAAATTTGCTGATTTTTATTTTTATTTTATTTTTCCTTTTTAAAATGTTTCTGTATGTTTTTAACAATGAGAAAGTATGATTTTTTTGAACAGAAAAAATAGAACTCTTTACTCTTGGTGAAAAATACAATTATCAGCAGTTTATATGTAATTTAGTCCCTCAGGACCCAAGTGATTAATCTAAAGTCACATTGCTAAATTGGAGAAAAACTGTGGTTGGACTCAAGGCCTTTGACCCCAAGCCTTGCATCCTCGCCATTTCTCCAGGCTACATTTTGAAATGAAGCATGAGGGATGGCCCCTGCCTTCAAAGTGCTAATGATTAAGTTGAGGAGATAAGAAATATAACTAGGAAGATTTGATCAAACATTACAAGATGCTATCTATTTCAGTAACTGCTGCAAATCCTTTTGGAAGTAGGAGGGTGTCATCTAAATCTCAAATAAGAGAATGCAGTATAATATTGTATGACACATATTGCAAATTCCTATGAATTCAGAGGAGTAGAAGACAAAACTTAGTAGTCCCAGAGAAGGCTCTACTGGTAAAAGATATGCTCTGAAAAGGTTAAGGTCAGGAAGGATATTTCCATAAGGACATACCCAGACAACATGACCACTGATGGATGGTAGAAATAGTTCTCTGCATATGCTAGAGAGTAGGAGAACAGGACTGGACAGGTGGAGTAGGCATAGTTCATGGAAGGCTTTGAAAATGAAAAATAAGAGGATGATTTAGAAATGATGCGGAAAGAAATAGGAGCCATGGACAGCTTTCATCAAGGGAATCACAGGCGGGACAAAGGCACTTAAACTGCATGAATGTTCTAGCAGCGGCATGTAGGGTGGATGGGCAGGGGAGGATGATGTCGTGGAGGTCAGGTGCAGAACTATGGAAGCAATGTCTGATGTTGGGCAGTGGAAATTCATAAGGAATCAGGATCAGACGTGGAAGCAGAAGGCTGAGTCACAAAGATACCAAGGTTTGGAATGGATGTCTCTGAAAACAGTCATCACCTGACAGAAACAGATGGTTTAAGATGAGGTTCACTATTTTAGAAGGCAGAGCAAAGAGTAAAGAAAACATGAAGTGCTCTTGTTCGTTAAAGTTATAACTGTTTAGCCATGTAAGTTTGAGCACTAAGGCCAAGGAGCTAGGTTCAAACTTTCAGTTTGCAATGTGACTTGATTCTGTTCTGATGCATCAACTATGCTGCTCTCATTTCAAGCAACTATAGCAAACACAGGGGGGTTAAAAATAGGGAAGACAGACAAGTCAATACCAATTATAGGAAAACTATTTTATAAACAAGCAAAATTCATCCAAATATGATCAAGTAAGAACATGATCTTACATGGCTTAAATAGCATCTGAATGTTTTCTTTTGATTTATTTGTGCAAGAAAAAAGAGAGGTTATAAATATAGACAATGGATGAAAATACAAGTGTTACATCTTCCCTGTGTCTGCTTAGGCCTTCTATATTTTGCTTGAAGTGTTTTTAAAGAAATGATTTATCTTCATTCCATCTGCCCTGTCAGAGACACCTTGGTTGGGTCAGAATGGCTGGTTTAGCTGGGACCCCATTGCCTCTGAACCTTTAAACAGACAGTGCTTTGAATTTCATTTCAGAGATCAGGTGACATCCAAATCCACTTAATGTGTAACTGGTATGGTTTTTGATGTCACTGGAGACCTTGATGAAATTACAATCCTATTAGTCATGACAGGGGAAGACAGGAGACCTTAGGTGGCTAATGTTCCATTCATAACAAGAAAGAGCCATTTAGCATTTGTAAAGGGCATTGATTTCTGATAGTTCCCTAAAGAACAAGGCT
This sequence comes from Colobus angolensis palliatus, assembly GCF_000951035.1. Lineage (NCBI taxonomy): Eukaryota > Metazoa > Chordata > Mammalia > Primates > Cercopithecidae > Colobus > Colobus angolensis. Next base: position 3,076,888 of record NW_012114799.1, read on the forward strand.
CAAGTGAAGAAATATGACCAGAAAGAGCTTGGGAAAGAAATGATAGAAAAGGCAAGATTGCATTTATCCAAACAGCTTTACTCTGTACTTTTTACAACTTCACTTGAATCCGAAGAATTGAGTCTTCATGTAAAAGTGGATATGAGGAAGGACAGGAAGGACATGCTCAGCTACACAGAGATTCTGTTACTGAGAAATCTGGGGAATTATACCATGCCCTTGATTGATGCCAACGAGGTGCCTCTAAATATAAAGGGTAAGTGGAGGTTATGTGGAAAAAGGGTTTTAATCTGGGTGATAAATTGCCAGATTCCATTATGCTTAATGAGTCTCATCAATGCATAGGTAGACTCAAGAAAATAAGACCTCTTTCAAAGCCTAGTATAAACAAATTAGAGGAATTAATAATAAAAATCCTGTTAATGTGTATGCAATTTCAAGATGTTAATGAAGTCAATTTAAAAAGTTTGCCTAATGTATTTTATTGTTTTGCATTTTTTAAAATAAAAATACCTGATCATCAAAATAGATTTGTTCTTCAG
>NW_012114799.1:3077479-3158700 GCF_000951035.1 Colobus angolensis palliatus
CCCCCCCCCCCCGCTGCCAAATATATCCTATGTAAGACTTAAAGGATTAGATTTCCCTTGGTTTACTCTTCTCCAGGGAGGGCCCTGCTTAGAAGTTATGGGATATGACAAAGGGAGTGTTGAAAGTCTTCAAACATATAAAATGCTTATTGACCTGAAAGTTACAAATGAGATTCATTCAAGCGAATTTGCCAAGTTTCATAATATCCTAAGCAAATGGAGACTACCTGAAGAAAAAGGTTCTCAGTCACCTGCCTGGTAAAACATAAATCTCGTGCTTCTCAATATAAGGTCTCAGGTAGGAAATAAGAAGCAGGGTCTACAAACATCGATGTGTGGCTCAAAACAGAAGTAGCTGCCTCTAATCAGCTAAGACCTCCAGTCCCAAATAACAGAGAATCTGCTGGGTTTGCACCAACAAATTTTTGTGCAATAAAGCACCAGTCATGGATTAAAAATCAGACTCTCACTTCTTGCCAATTGAATTCTTTTAAGCCATCATTTTAAAAAGAATCTCGATATTTAAGCATATAATCAAAGCATGTGGGAGATGAGAAAAAAGGTAGCCCCTGTTTTGTAGCTAAATCCCTAAGCGAGAAGCACAATCAGACATCTGTGCGTATTTAGATTTCCATGAAAATGAATGCCATGTGTTCCTTAATGCAACGTGAAATAACATAACTCATGGTTTTCGGATGGCACCCAGGGCCATGGACAGTGTAATGATGACCGCTTCAGAAGTTAGGAACAAACTTGTGTGCACTATTACCTAGATAATATTCACAGTGTCTGGCACAGAGTAAGCACCCTGTAAATATTTCTTCAACTCTGAATGGAAGAGTGAGTTCTTTCATATACAATCTGCTATGTAAAGTTTGTACATCCTCTGTTTTATTACAAAAATAATATATGTTCTCACTCACATGTGGTTTAACCTCTGAATCAATGAAGAATGTGAGCCACTCCCTCCTTCTCAATTTTTTTCCTTCCTGGGCTGCTCATGTGCTGGTTCTACCTCCATACCTCAGTACTTCCTTACTGGGCGTCCCCTTCAAATTACTTGTTGCCATCCCAACCCTGTTTATTTTCTTTTACATTTCCTAATCAAGGATTCATTGAGTTGTATGACTTCAATAAATGCCTGTATGCAACTATGCCCTGAAATATTTACAGGCTTATCGTTACACTAGATTCTGTAAGGGATAATACAGTTTAGTAAGAAGTGTACTCATACTCAAAGATAAATGACAATTTTATGGCCAAATGATTGAAAAGATGCAGAACTATCATTAGAAAAGCAAGAGTCCTGTTGTTTCTGGCAAAGGATGTGAGATTTGAGTGGTCCTTGAAGGATGGGTGAGAGTCATATATGGAGAGCTCAAGGAGAGGCTATCAGGAGGTCAACTATTACGAGCAAAGACAGTGATGATGGAAAAGTATGTGGCTGGTTTGGGGTCAGTGAGATGACTGCTGGGTCTGCCTTGAAGGTTTCATTATAGAATAATGGGCAATGTTGTAGGAAGGCAGGTGGACCCACTCTGGAAACCCTCAAATGCTTGATTAAGGAATGGATTTTATCCCATGGGAAAAATAGAACTATGTGGGATTTTAAGCTTGTAAAAGACTTAATAGGATGATCAGCTCCCTGTTTCCTACTGACTAGGAGGTTCTTTCTCAACATCTCATCACTGCAAGTCCATTCCAAATCCCATGTTTCCTTTTCCTTTGTCTGCTGGCTTAGTCGTTTCTGTCAGTGTCAACAACATTTTTCTTGGACTCAAAGGCTGTCATCCCTGAGAACATCTTTGAGGTTTGTCTCCAACTTTAACACTATTTGAGGGGTCACTGACCAAAAGCAGTTTGGTAATGCTTTAAATAAATATATATTCCTAGACCTCGTTTGAGACCAACTGAATAATGGTAGATTTTAGGACCCAGATTTCTACCTCTTATAGAATGAGTAAATCTTTGCTAATGGTTACTTTTCCTTTCAAACATCTGTCAACATTCTCATTTCTTTTCAAACCTACTGCAGTCACTGTAACTCAGAACTTCCTTATCCTTGACTAGTTACTACGACAGGCACCTTCTGGGTTATATCCTTCACTCCAATATCAGCATCTTCTTTACAGAATTCATTTGGACTCCAGAATAGCAATATATTCATAGTTCAGATCAGTGGTACTCAGATGCTTCAGTGGAGGTGATTCTAATGCAAACATTTCCTCAGTAGGGAAATAAAATATTTAGGTATACATTTGGCAAAAATATATAATCCTTTTTTTATTTATTATTATTATTTTTTTGGTTGGGGGATGACAGAGTCTTACTCTGTTGCCCAGGCTGGAGTGCAGTGGCATGATCTCAGCTCACTACAACTTCTGCCTCCCGGGTTCAAGCAAGTCTTGTGCCTCAGCCTCCCAAGTAGCTGGAACTACAGATGTGGCCACCATGCCCGGATAATTTTAGTAGAGACCGGGTTTCACCACATTGGTCAGGCTGGTCTTGCACTCCTGGCCTCAGGTGATCCATCCAACCTCGGCCTCTCAAAGTGCTGGGATTACAGGAGTGAGTCACCACGCCCAGCCAAAATATATACATAATATCTATAGAGGAAAACTACAACTCTGATGAAAAAAATTCAAAGAGCTCAATAAACAGAGAGATATTCCATGTTTATGGATAGAAAGACTGAATATTGTCAAAATATCAGTTCTTCCAAACCTGATCCATAGATTCAATGCAATCCCAATCAAAATCCCAGCAAGTTATTTTGTGCATATTGACAAACTAACTCTTAAGAAGTTTATATGGAGAAACAAAAGACCCTGACTGGTGAAAAATATTGAAGGAGATTAATAAAAGTTGAAGAACTGAGACCACCTGACTTCAAAATGCACTACAGGGCGACTGAAATCAGGACCTTGTGGTACTGGTGAAAGAATAGACAAATCGATTAATGGAACAGAATAGAAAGCACAGAAACAGCACAGAAACAGACCCATATAAATGCAGTTAACTGATCTTTGACAAAGAAACAAAAGAAATACAGTGAGGAAAAGATAGGCTTTCCAGTAAATGGTGCTGGAACAAATGGACATCCACATGCCAAGAAGTGATCTAGACACAGACCTTACAACCTTCACAAAAACTAATTCAAACTGAAGCACAGATTTTAATGTAAAACACAGAATAGTAAAATCCTACATGTAGGATAGTAATGGTACAATCACACTCCTGGGTATTTACCCAAAGGAACTGAAAACTTATGTCCATACCAAAACCTGCACACAGGTGTTTACACCAGCTTTATTTATAATTGCCAAAATTTGGAAGCAACCAAAATGTTTCTCCATAGGTGAATGAATAAACTGTAGTACATCCCAGGCAATGGAATATTATTCAGCACTATAAATAAATGGGCTATTGAGCCATGAAAGGACATAGAGGAACCTTAAGTGCATAGTACTAAGTGAAACAAGCCAATCTGAAAAGTACTGTATGATTCTGACTTTATGACACTCTGGAAGAGGAAATACTATAGAGAAGATGAAAATTCAGTGTTTTCCAGGGGATAAGGAGAAAGGACTGAGCACAGGGGATTTTTAGAGCAGTGAAACTACTGTATATTATAATACTGAATATATGTCCTTATACATTTGTCCAATTCATAGAATGTACACTAAGAATGAACCCTAATGTAACTGTGACCTTGGGTAACCATGATGTGTCAATGTTGGTCCAACTGAAACAAATGCACCACTCTTGTGGGGGATGTTGGTCATGGGGAGAAGTGTGTGTGTAGGGCAGTGGGCATGTGGGACATCTCTGTACCTTCTGCTTAATTTTGCTGTGACCTTACAACTGCTCTCAAAAATGTCTACTAAAAACAAACAGAAAACAAGCAAAAACCCTACTTTTCTCTGTGCTGTTGGTCTTCAGAGAAAGGAGCGGCATCTTCCAAGTACACTATAGCAAAAGTCTCACAACTAGAGAAGTAATCAGCCTTAGGAAAGCACTCACTAAACTTTCTGCCCAAGGCCAAATTAACTGTCTTTTTTGCGCTCCAAAATACTCAGAAGACTCTTGAAATTCCACTAAGTATAGAACCCAAAGCCAATTTGGATTCTGGATTTCAAACAATTCCAAGTTCACAAACTCAGTCAGTCTGTCTCTGTGCTTTTCTTACAATGGGGATGCACTGCCAAGCCCTGCTGAAGACGGTGGGAAGCAGTGCTTATCTGGCAATGGAACACCTCCTTAAAATGAACTTTTTCCAGGTTGAAAATCCCCTGTTTCAACTTCTACTATCATTTGAAGTGGCAAATACAAAAAGAACACACTTCTCCCCACAATCTTGTCCTGTCTTTGGCATTTTAGAACTTACCTACCATAGTTTCTTATGTTCCAAGAAAATTACATTTTTTTGGTATTCTTCTAGGGTGTTAGTAATGTCATGAGAAAACAAAGTGGGTTAGGGATGAAGAGAACTGTGACATGAGCCATATAAAGTAAACCTAGATTATATTTAAATGTCTGAAAAACTGGATAATAACCCAAACTGGATAACAAGCCAATAATTTTTTAAACTTTAAGTTCATGGGTACATGTGCAGGATGTATAGGTTTGTTACATAGGTAAATGTGTGTTATGAGGGTTTGCTGTACAGGTTATTTCATCACACAGGTGTTAAGTGTAACATCCATTAGTTATTTTTTCTGATCCTCTCTCTTCTCCCACCCTCTGCCCTCTGGTAGGCACCAGTGTGCATTGTTCTCATCCCCATGTCCACATGTTCTCATCCTGTAGCTCCCACTTATACGTGAGAACATGAGGTATTTGGCTTTTTGTTCCTGAGTTAGTTTGCTAAGGATAATGACCTCCAGCTCGATCCATGTCCCTACAAAGGAAATTATCTCATTCCTTTTTAACGGCTGCATAGTATTCCATGGTATACATGTGCCACATTTTCTTTATCCACTCTATCACTGATGAACATTGATGAAACCAACATTTTTAAGAGTAGGTGTATAAATGAATATAGAAAGTCAAAAATGGGAAAGGGTCCAATGCTTGAAAGACCAGCACATGGAGGAAAGAGAGGGCTTCAGAGTGGGTCCAATAAATTCATGTCAAGGAAGCCAGCTCTGGCAGGACCAAGTGCCTGGCTAGGTGTACAGGAAACAAAAGTGTGGTGGCATCACCAAGAGGGTCTGGGCAACAAAATCAGGCACAGGTACAATAAATATTCAACAGACATCTATTGAAAGAAAGAACGAATTTATGAAGATTTAGGTATCAGAAAGGAGGAATTAACTCCAATACATGATGGCTGTCATCTCAATTCAGAATATTCAAAACTAACAAAATCAACACATCTATGAAGACAATGGTATCAGAAATTGGAAATAAATTCCAGTGAATGTTGACTAACATCAGAAACTCAGTATGTTCACACCCCACTAAAACCATGTTGGTGTGGCTTCACCATTCAGCCACTCACACAAACTGGGAAACTGGGAGTCATCCTTGACTCCTCCCTCTCCCCCATTTGCCAGAGTCCCCATGCCACCAAGTTTTTGCTTCTACATTCTACATACACTTGAAATATTGCCCCTTCTTTCTATCCTCATAGCCACTGTCATTCAGCTCTGTTTTTATCAACTTTCACTGAGACCGCGGCAATGACTTCTTCATCACTGTGCCCAGCTTGGCTCTCATCCCTGCTACCACCACTCCCCAAACTGTGGGCTGGTGATCTTTCTAAACCACAGAATCGATCACGGAATACCTTTGCTTAAACCCTTCTGGTGACTTTCCCCTGTCCACAAAATAAAATTCAGAGCATTTGGGCTCTAGGTGTCTTTCCAGTCTCATCTCTTGTCATTTCCCATCTTGATCACCCTGGGACTAGAACTATGAAAGGCAGAATAACACAATTGCTAGGAGCTGAGCCACAGCAGCACTAGATGTTGCCAGTAGCACCTGTGTGACATAAAGGGGATACTGTCGCTGGGATATCCCATTCCCGTAGGAAACTTGGATTCCTTTTTCGATGAGTACAGATAACCTTACTGTTCTGAAGAGAGGCCCAAAAGAAACTGTGAGTACTGTATTCATTTGTGGGTACGAAAAAAATGTCTGAGGTATCAGACGTAATGATTTTGGAGTTCCCTGCATAAAAGGTATTAGGAGAAACATACAAAAAAATTCTTACAGATGAGTCCTGTTTTTCTGAGTCATCACATTTTTTTGCTATACACTGGACTCTCTCATTCATCTCTAGCCATCCGCCAGACACCCATATATAGCTATGATTTCTTATTTTAGGTTAATATTACCAACATGATACATAATCAAAATAGAAAATCTGCCAAAAATTCCAAACTGTATAACTATTCATTTCAAAGCCAAATATAAATTATTGTGATTAGCCAAAGTTTCAAATCATTATGTGTATCAATGGATTCTGAATAGCATATGGGCTGGAATAAGTATAGTAAAAATGACAGAGCAAACTTCTTGAATTCTTGATGAATGCTGCAGCAAATAATTTTGCCAACAACCATACTTCTTAGACCTCATTAAGCAAGTACGAAGAAATAAACTATTCTATTACCATTCCTCAAATTGGAGAAAAAAATCTAGGAGGAAAAGCCAGGGGAAAGCACCCAACAAAAGCATTTCACCTCAAAAGCTCTAAGGTAGAGCAATTTGAAGTTAGAAAAATGGGTTTCAATAACACCTTTGGTTGATTTCTGCCTAGCTAGGCTTCCGGTGACCCCCTAATTTGCCTGGAAATAATGCAGAGACCACCTACTATGTGCAAAGCAGTGTGACATTTAGAACAAAGGTGGCAGAATCTCGATGTTCAAAAGAACACATAACACATGAGGTAGGGGACTCAGAAGAAGGAAGTGAGAACTGGGCTCACTTCCATTTACTTACCAGGCTAGGGATGGAGCCAGCTGAGGGCTAAGCCCCCAACTGGCCTTGGAGTCATGAGACCAGGAAAAGCCCTGATCCGCACAGGGAGCAGTCTAATTGGCTGGTGGCAGGGCTGCTCTCACAACCCACCCCAAACAGTGGCAGTCACAAGCGAGCACAAGCTTGGAAAGATGCAGGGCTTCCCAGGTGTGATATATGAACCACTGGTTTTTGTGGAGGATTAGACAGTCCCCATACAAATATACCTTAATAGCTATATGCTGATGTCTGTATATATTAGAAGAAAATAAAAAATAAAACTAACCGATTAGCCTTGTGATTTGTATGCTAAGTTTTAAAAAGCTGACAAAGAAAAATGGTAAGTAAATGATAGTACAGATCTCACTAGGATATGGACACACCATTAAGATTATATCCAAATGAGTGAAGTTTAGAAAAGCCTGGACTAGACCAAAGAGATAAGATAAAGCAAGTCTATGGATTGAAAAAAAAAATTCTAGGGCTAACTCTGAAAAAAACCTATATATGATACTCTCACAGATTTTTTTCCTGCCTTTTAGATAAATTACAGACACTAAACAATCTGAATTATTGTGTAGATTATCAAAGTTTGTCAGGATAACCAGTTTGGAAAACCTGCATCCCACTTCTTAGCTTCTATCTGCCAAGTTTTGCATCCAATTGCTCCTTCCACGGCATCGTGCAAATCTCAGGTGGGGTGTCGGGTGAAGAGTAACAGGTGTAATTAACCTGCCCACCTTCCTTCCCAAGTCTAGCTATTGTAGCAGTCTGGGAGAATCCCACAGCCAGGGAAACGGTATCTAAGGGAAAGCAGCATCTGCCACCTAGGAAATCAACTGAAAAGAAGGAAACCTTCCTCTGCTCTGTCTCACCCCAATTCAGAACATCTTAATTGCACAGAGGCTAAGTTCATTAACTGCTGCTCAACTGTTGTCTGAAGATTATCACATATTAAATGGAAAGCCTATATAGTCTTCACTCTTCTGATAAAAGTTTGTAAGAGTATTTTTCCAGAAACCCAATCTGAAATGATTATGGAGTGGTGATTTGTTAAGGAGCTTATCCTGCCAATGTGTATGTGGGCAATTTGTTTCTAATTATTTCAATAAATGAGCTTTATAAGAAATCCTCATAATAAAGTAACTTATGCCACAGAAGAATAAATCCTGGTGCTCTCAATATCCAGATAATGTAACCACGCTATTAAGCACTGCCTCGTCAATAATGGTAGTCTTTGTATAATGATAGCACTCTATTTACATAATACACCAAACAGTGCCCAATGCAAAACAGGGTTTACATATAACATTAGTTGAATTTACAGCATGAATTCACATTCCACGTTTGCATTGGTCAGAAAACATTATTTCACACTTCACTGCTCTAACAAATAAATTAATAAAGCTCACCTCATTTCCAGTAAATCCCGACGTGCATACCTCACGATTCGAAATAATAATGACCTCCAGTCTTGTCCTTGCATGTCCTTTGAATCATTCTCGGAGAGACAATCACTTTCCGGACTACCTCGCCCTGCATCTGAACTCCAGATTGTTCAAACTGGATTCTGGCCCAAGCTAGAGAAGTCTCAGGGATTGTGACGGTCTCATCATTTTATGTCAAGTGAAGGGAGGAAAGTTACCAGGATTTTCTTGTTTTCCTTAAAAATTCACAAAATACCAACTCTCATCTTTCTAGGAGAAGGATTCAGTAAAACACTCCATGCCTGTATCTTTACTTGAATTGTCAGCTCCATGTGGACAGGAACCATGCATGGCCTTCTCATTTATTCACTTTTCTATCCCTTAGTACCTGGTACAGACAGATGCTCAATGTCTGACACATAGTAGGTTTTCAGTAAACACTTGTGGAATCAATGAAAACCTTATTAATATTACATCTCAGATCAGAGAAAATGATCCAAGGTAATGTTAGCACACTTCAAAGTGCAGTAAAATGCAGCTGTCATTTATTTATCAGAGATTTCATACCCATCCCTGTGTAAGATATTCTGTGAGAAGTAAATAATAAAAATTGGGATTTGTAGTCAGATGAAGGAAAACAGCCCAACACAACTGAAATACCAGCAACTGAATACACGTATGTACATAATTGGAAAGACGTTCATACTATTACAATATATAACTGTCAAAAAGCAAAGTGCAGAAATATGAGAGAGAGAAAGAAAAAAATTACTTTTGGCCCCTCTGAATCTCATTCTGTGGGGCCTAAAAGCAAATTTCTTCTTTTACAAAGAAATAAAAAGATATTTATTTATTCCTTCTATGATATTTATTTGTATCTTTATGTGCAGACAGACAGATGAATAAGATTTATCCTAGTATAGGAAAAGTCTAAAGGGCATACATAAACCCGTTCAAACTGTTTAACAGTGTTATTAAATCTAAAAGGCAGAGTTTGGGAGAAGATTTTTTTCACTTTCTAGTTTATGCATTTCCACGTTGTCTAAATTTTTTTATAGTGAGTAATTTTTTTTAGTAAAACAAAACAATTAGAATTTTTTTAAGTTACAAATAACTAACTACATTTGTGGCATATATTGAGTGTTTTAGGAGCTCAATAAAACTTTAATTGTCTGGAATGTAATTAACTAAAGACCTCATTCAACCAGTATTTTCCCTCCACATTTTACCCTTAGAAAAAAGAAGAAAAGCAGATATAAATAAATTCATATCAAGAATTTATGGAGCAGTTGTATTTTTCCATAGTAAGTAGCTTTAGGGTCTTGTCTAACTTCCAAACATTCAGCTCTACTTTATCCATCTCCATGTTGTCTGTACAATGATGAGTGTTGTTTAGAGCTTTGCTACTCTATCTGTGCTGCCAGGCAAGCACCTTGTCAGGATCTCGGACCCAATAAGACCTACTGAACCAGAATTCCTGGAAGTAAAGTCCAGGAACCTGGGTTTTAACAAGATCCCTAGGTAATATGTTTGCACATTAACTTGGAGAAGCACCAGTTTAGAAGACTAACCCCTGAGTTCCTGCATAATCCTCAACCTACAAAGGAAGATTTATTTTCATCAGATTGTCCATTTAAAAATAGAAAAGTAGACATTTCACATATACTGCAGGAAGTGCTAAACAATGTTACCCATTGAACAAAATTAACTAGACATATATTTGAACCCCTCTTATCCCATAAAATTGTTGGAAATGACATTAGAGCACAACACAGTAAAAGATAGTCAAAAATTTCAGCTCCAGAACAAGTCTGGGAAAGTTGAATCCTGCAATTACTTGTTTTAACCAACAGATAGTGCTCACACATTGGCAGGGAAAACAGAAGGCCAGATCTCAGAATGAAGATGACAAGGCATGGCACTTAGGCTGCTGCCAGTCCCCATTCCATACCAATGACAGACATCGTCAATCAATTATGGTGCTTTCTGATCCCACCCAAGATGCTGCACCAGAATCCTTCTCAATGGATATCACAGGCACCCATGGCTCATGGATCAAAGTTAGCATTTAAGAAGAAACATTTCTAACATCCTTATTTAAAAACTGCTGGACATGATAAGTAACCTGATTAAGAGATAAATGGAAGATGAGTGATTTAAGTCCTCATCAGGTGGGCAAACCAAATATGAGAGATTCAAAGTAGCCAAGAACTACTCCCTCTATCTAGAAATGTATTTATTCACCATTCCTCAAACTGTTTGTTTAGTGGAGGCAAAGATTAGAAATTATAATCAATGAACATTAGAGCCAGGAGGACTCTGATAGACTTTCTAGTTCAACTACTTATCTTACACAGGGGGAAGTATCGATCTAAAGAAATCACAATGGCCAAATCCCATAGCTAATTCTGGCAGAATCCAAGTGGGAATCGATGCTTGTCTAACCAGGATTTCTCCTATTGCACCAAATGGCCCCTAAAGCCATAGCAGCCACTGGGAGCATAAACTGGAAACAAATATGCATGTGGATTCAGAAACAGAGAATCACATCACCCCTAGCTCTGGGGAAAAACCAAACTCATGTAGTGGTGGACACGCTCCTTGATAAGAGGCTATAGTCAGCCACCAGGGAGCTCTGTGCTGAAGTTTGGGTAAGCCACAAAGGGGAAAGCTCCTCCAGAGCCCCTACACAGTTACTTCTAAGAGACTTGTGTTCTTAGATCTCCCCAAGGTATTCCAATTTAACACATTCAAAATCAAACTCATGATTTGCACAGCACATCCATGCCAGAACAAGAACAAACCTAATCCTCTTCATCTGATAGTTGTCTTTGAATAAAACCGCTCTTCACACAGTTACGCAGGGCTGAAGGCAAAGAGTCATTCACTCTCAAATTCAATGAACATTGTCATCAATTATATTCTTAGATATCTTGGGGATCATCCTCTTCTCTATACCTACCCCATTACTATGGTAGTCTTAAATACTCTCACCTCTTGCTTAGTCTTCTGCAATAGCTTGTTAACTGATCTTCTCACACTTATTATGTCCCTCCCTCGAATCTGTTCACCATACAGTACTAGAGTGACTTTTTAAAAATTAGAATTGTATGCCACTCTCCTTCACTTAAAACTATTCAATACCTTCTCATTGGTTTTAACATGACACTCAAGTCCCTACAGGATCTGACCCCCATCTACCTCTCCTGCCTCACCCCTTAACTCTCCCCTAACACCATACTGGTCCCCTCTCAGTTCCCCCACTCCTCACAATTCCTCTGACTGCAGGGCCTTTACACAGGCTACATCCTCTTTCTGGAGCTATCTGCATCCTGCATGTCTCAGCTCCAGACTCACTGCCTCCAAGAAGCCTTTTCAGATTCCACTAAATAGGTTTCTTCTCACAGGAAAGCACTTACTCTCTCATGCATAAGCATTTGTTTTCTTAGGAGACTTTCATCTGCTAATAATTACTCATTCACTGGGGCATGATGTGATCAATGTCTGTCTCCTTACTCACCATCTCATTCTCTGTAGTCTGCAGAGTTCATGAGAGCAGGAGAGACGCAAGAATCTTTGTCCTCTTTAGTTCATCATTTTATCCTCAGTGTCTTACCAAGGCAACACACAGTAGACACCCAATAAACATTGAATTGAATGAATTAAACAATGAAGAAATAAAAGCCTGTAATTTAAGCATAAGCCATGGCTTATGCTTAAATAATTATTCACAGTTTCCAGGCACACGTAAGGGTGATGCACTCTAGAATTTCTGAGGGGAAGTCGCTTGTTGGCTATTTCATTCAAAAAATCCACCTGCACACCCTTGCAAAATGGCATCTTCTTGAAGGTTGTATATATCCTCAGATCCAGGCCAAGCCACTCCTCTAGGTTCAGACATCCTGCCGTAATCTCTTGTGTCTTGTCATCTCAGACTGATTCTCCCACCCAGATGTCACACCTCATAATTTGAGGCAGAAATGCCAAGTACACAGGTACCTGAGTTAGTCCCAGGTAAGGCATAATGAGTAGCCTGAGAACTGTTAGCAAGAGAACAAACCAGGGAAATGTTCCGAACGTTTTGGTATGTATTAGAGACTCGACATGGAAGAGCAGAAAAACAGTGTTCTCTTGCTCTATATCATAGTCTTGAAGCAATTTCTGACATCCAAAGCTGATAATTAACTGGGCTAAATGATCTACCTATTTCTAACTTGGGCCACAGCCAAGTGGATCACAGTGTTTTCATGGTAGTTAAAATAATTCCAAAGTATAATCTTGGCTTGTGGATACATTCAGGTGGGTGCAGGCCCATGAGTTCGCCCACTCTCTTCCCCTCCCTCTCCTTTGCCAGAAGACTCCAATGTTGAGCAATAAACTCTTTTCACACAGTTACTTTGCTTTTACAGAGTGGCCATCTAGTGGCTTGTTTCTTCAGTCATAGACTCCTGAAACTGAAATGAACCTTCAGAATACATTGTGCCAAGAGCAGAGCTTCCTGGCCACCTAAGTAATATCTTGATTAGAACAGGCCTCTCTTTGGAGAAGTGAAGCATCCCAATTGACTCCTCAGCACTGAAGCAGCCTCCAACCCCACTCCCAAAATATACCCCCAACTAAGGATGGTAGGTAACGTTCACGTGGTAACACTCACCTATGCAAACAAACAGGAAAAGAAACTACCCTGTGTCCCGTGGGCAATTCCTGGCATGCCAGCTGTGACCCCAGCCCTCCAGGCCTACTGTGGTCCATGCCTGTGTATATTTCGCAGGACAAGTCAATGCTTGGTACCCTTCAGGCCCTAAGACAAGAAAGACTCCTTCCAGTGTCTTCTATTGTACAACCGGAGACTATTTTAGCCTCTGGGAGTCTTCTGGGTACTAGCCATTAATGACTAGCTCCTTGACTCTCCTGTTGAATGTGGCTATTATGTGCATACCAGGGAGGAAAGCTTCCTACACATGACCCGATACCCTGGAGGAACGCAGGCCCATTTCCACACTAGTTCCTCCTTTTAATCCAGCTCCTCAGATCTAATGCTTTCCTAGGCTAAGATCTTTGCCTGGTTTCTTACAGAAAATGCTCTTTCTAATCTTAATTTTCCCCTTTTTCTAAAACTATAACATTTCTCAGTTTTCTTTTGGCTCCTTCCTCATCTCCCCAGCCAGGACTGGCATCTCATCAACGTTTCATCCACCTCTAATCTCCCCTAGAGCAGTGGTTCTTAACCCTCGCTGCACATTAAAAGTCACTTTGGGAATTAAAAATAGGCACCTATTTGCAAGCGTGTGTGCGCTTGTGCACACCGTTATCTGTGTCTAGGCTCCATCCCAGAAAAATTAACACAGGTCTTTGCAAGTGGGGCTTGGTCACGGATAATTTATAAAGGATCTTCAGTGATTCCAGTGTGTATTCAGGGGCAAGAACCACTGCCTCAGAACTTGTTTACTTAACGATACCTTTTAGTGTTAATTCACACATGCAGAGTGTATTTATTGGTAATATATTCATTTTTATTAAGAATTTTGTATGCACCAAGCATTGTGTTGGGCACTGGAATGCCTCACTATGTAGATATAACCTTCTTGGATGCTGATGTTCTGAATATTTCCATGTTCAGCCCTCCTGTTCTTCCCACTTATACTTTCTATCTTCAGCCCTCCTGTTCTTCCCACTTATACTTTCCTGAGAGCCCTTTGCCACATCATCATGCCAACTACCATCTATTTTCTGAGGAACCCTGAGGCTCAAGCTTGGGAGCTTGTTTGGAGGTTCTAGCAGGGAAGCATGGCCAGTCAGATATCTTGGATGAAAGAACAGTCCTCTTCTATTGGGGAAGACTGTTCCCTTCAACCCACAGTGCAGCTTCAGGAGAGATGCACATGGAGCGGTGAGGGAGGAAGGGGACAACTGCCTAGGCAGCCAGATCAGCCGAATCAACCCTGGCCATCAGCGGGGGACAGATATCATAGCCAGATCACCCTCACATTCCCAAGTCTAAGTCTTGAGTCCAGACAGCTATGCTGTTACTGAGACTATAGCATATCTGACTACATGTAAGACATGCTAGCTTTAGTGACCCATGGACAAATCAGACCCATATGTCAAAATGGAATATTTTAACTTCCCACTGAGTCCTCCTTCTCTATCCTCTTGGTGGCCCCACAGTCCATCTGGTCACCCAAGTTTGAAATCTGGGAAATCTTGCTCCCCAGCCCTCTTCCCTGCACTCCCACTCCTCATCCTCTAAATCTAATGTTGTCTCCAAAACTTGTGTCCCTAATCCAGGCCCTCACTATTTCTCTCTAAGACCGCTGATGGGTCTCCTGCCTCTAGTGTTACTAGCTACAGTCTAATCTTCACCAGAATCACCAGAGTAAACTGCCTCAAGGGAAAATGGAAGCATGTCACAGCTTTCTGTTGCTCACAAGTGAAATTTAAGGTCCTTACCTGGCACACAATGCCTTCCAAGATCTGGCCCCTCTGAATTCTCCAGCCCCTGCTAGAATGAATCGGGAGCCCAAGATTGCTATTACAGCAACACAGCAGGGGTTACAATGTCCCTTTGCCAGTTAGGCTTTCTTACACCCACCCCCATGGCTTTTATCATGCTGTTTTCTCTGTCTGTAAAGCTCACCAACTCACCCCATCCCACATACACACACTGATTAGTTGTATTGCCATTAGTCTCAGTTACATCTCAAGTTACATCTACAGTTATGGGCTGCATGTGGACATTTGGGTCAATGACAGACCACATATTCAATGGTGGTCAAATAAGATTATAAAACCATATATTTACTGTATCTTCTTTATGTTTAAATATGTTTTGTTAAATAAATACTTACCATTGTGCTACAGTTGCCTACAGAATGTAAAACATAACACGCTGTAAACTAAGGTTTGTAGCCCAGGAGCAATAGGCTACACAATAGAGCCTAAGTGTATAGGAAGCTATATCATCTAGGCTGTGTAAGTACACTCTGTGATGTCTGCATAATGACAAGATAGCCCTAATGATGCATTTCTCAGAATGCATTCTCATTAAGTGACATACGACTGTATTATAAGACTTTAAAAACAGTATAATTATGTGTCTTTGTTTCTGTATTCCCCATAGATGGTGAACTCCTTAAAGGCAGTGACTATAACTGTATTGTTATAGTTTTTGTTGCTTTTTCTTTACATATTTCAGCACCTAGAACAATAGCTAGAACATCTCAAGTACTCAGATGCTTATGGAATAAATAAATGGAGATATAGATTCCTTCCCTTAATAAGTTGAAAATATTTTTGTTTTTATATCCATTTATCCAAGTCCATAAATAGTTTCCTTTTCCTCAAACTCATATACACTCAGAAAGGCCCATTACAGTCAATTACAAACAAGGCAATTTAATTCAGTGTTGGGAGTATCTAGCTCACTGTAATGTTCCAAGAATATGGAGGGATCCTGTATATTACTGAATCATAATACTGATGTACGATGACATTCTTATAAGGCAACGGCATCTAAAACTGACCCCTAGCTTCCTATAATTTGATTGCTTTCAGAAAAAGTACTCAGCAGAGAACTGAGTCTAGATTCCTATCAGTACAGAAGCCAGGATACACAACCCATCAAAGAAGACTGGTTTGCTGAATCAAGAGCCACAGACCGATTTGACAGCTCCATATTCAAACTAACCAGCTCTTTTTGGAAACTAGAATTTTGGATGTTATACCAGAGATGTGACTGAGTAGAACAGAGCTTTCCAGGGGATGAATAATCCATTATGCTTATTTTATTGGAGATCCAAGTTGAAACCACTGGGCCGTTGAGTAATAAACTCAGTGTGACCTTGTGAAAATCCTACACCTAGCAGCATTTTGAGAACTTGTTTGTTCTGCCACTTCGTTCCAAGTTGTTTGAACTTTAGTTGAGCACATGAAAGCTTTACAGTTATCAAGTGTGCTTATATATGCATGTTATTTCATGTTGATCCACACCTGCCTGGTAGCCATCACTAGAGGCCCTGGAAATATTCAGAGAATCACTGAAGTGTGAGTAATAGTTAATTAAAAAAATTCTTGCAGTTTTAATTACAAACAAAAAGCAAGCATGTTTCAACTTTATCAAATGGATCTGGAATATCCAGGGAACTGCTGCTGTTTATAACCACACATAAATTATATTCATCTTTCACACTGAGTTAGTGCAGCTTACAGATTGATATATAAAGCAACGAGTTCCAATATTTATGAAAGCATGAGTTCTACCACCTGTTTCAGGAGTTCTAACCCAACCTCCAGAACAAATACAAATGAATAAACAACTATCCTTACCCTTCCTGTCCCGGGGGTCCTTTTGTTCTCTAAGTCATGTTCCTATCTATGAAGCAAAATGAAGGACTACGAACAACCTTGGTGCCATATGTATTGGGAAGGAAAATTGCTGTGCTTTGTCCAAAGGCAATTAGTGTTAGGAAGGAATTAAAGAAGCAAGCCAATATTGGAGCTGCTCTTTCCTTCTGAACTGTGACTGCTAGAAACCATGACAAAAAATAATGTCAGAGATTCTTATCAGGGATCTTGGGTCCCATTTGCATATTCTTTCATTCACCACTTATTTTGTAACCAGGCCTTATACTGGCATTCAACACACAAAGACAAATTAGACAGACTCCTGCCTTCTTTACAGAGAAGCTTCCTGCACAATGGGTGGTTCACATAAGCAGTATAACGATTTAGTAAATGTGAGAATGGAGACATGCATTATTCATTCACTCTTTCAACAAATATTCTAGCTTGACTTTTTAAAGTCAGATGCTGTATTAGGTACTAGCGAACTAAAAATAGTTCTTGCCCTTGAAGTGCTTATGTGATGTGTCTGTATGGTAAATACACAATTATAATATAATGAGATTGGGGTATGGTAGGCCAAATGCATGGAAGCATCTAGCAGAGTCCCCCATCTCAGACGTGGAAGTGAAGGAAATCTCTCAGAGGAGATGGACTATCCAAGACAAGAGCTAAGAAAGGGAGGGTACATCAGTCATTGCAGGAGGCAGGTGTGGGGTTGGAAGGCGCTGCAGGCTGCAGGATCTAGCACCAGCACGAAAGTGATGCACTATAAAGTTTTCTGGATTAAAGTCTAGATTGTAGTGTTCATCCTAAAAAGTTTTTTATAGCAAAGCTTTGGATATTATAACCCTTTAGCATAGGCTTTGGAAATTATCCATATCTTTCAAAAGAATGAATGAATCAATACATAGTGATGTTTCTTTACAGTAACCCCAGGAACCATTTCGTTGGTTGAACTTCAAAAAACACAGAACACCAAATTCAAACACATGAAAGGAAAGGAAACCAAATTCATCGAAGAAGTCACCAGGAAAGAAGACAAAAGTAAAATGTCCTTGGCCTTAAAGACAGTGGCAGGAAGATAGAATCAAAGCTTTAAATAATGTGTGAAAATGCAAAACCCATGGTTTCGCAGACCTCAGTGGATGGAAATATTTAAAAAGCAGACCTGGTCTCAAAATAATAAAATTGTGCATTTTCACCATTGTTCTTAACATATTAAGTGAGGTAAAGAAACTGTTTAGCAGAATGCTTGCCAATAGTAAATATTCCCTAAATGTTAGCTACTATCAACATCTATGAGACACCAGTTAATAATTTATGTAACACATTAGTTTTGCTAGAAAAAGCATTTCTCATTTAATAAACAAACAGTTCAGACTAAAACATGAAAGCTTTCTGAAAGGGTAGTGAGGGGACCTGGGCTCGGGTATGTGAGAAGCAGTCTTCCAGCTCCTGTGTTCAGGGTACACTCCACCTGAGAGAGATGGATGGGCAGGAAGGATTATGTAACTAACTCAACATCATCCAGAAAGTCCTATTCACAGAAACACCCTTCAATGATATGAGGGCAACTCTTCTCAGAGATAAGGGCCAGGGCTGAAGATTTCCTTGAAAACAAAATATCCAAGGCTCATTTTGGTCAGAACAGGGAAGACCAGATATACCTTTACCATTCAATGACACTGGTTATCATTTGGTCTTAACGGGGTTAACATGCAGGAGAGACCTCCCTTATAGTCATTATTTAAGTTTTATATTTAAATATTCTGAGTGAATTCTTGGAATTATCAGAACATTATACAATAGTTCCTAGAAAAAGTATCCTATACACATCCAAATACCTTTTATTTTCCTCAAGCCCCAACTGTCACATACATAGCAAAGATACATTATCCTGCTATGTTTTTTTAGAGAAAGGGTTTCTCTCTATGTTGCCCAGTCTGGTCTTGAACTCCTGGCCTCAAGCAATTCTCCTGCCTTGGCCTCCCAAAGCACTGGGATTATAGTTGTGAGCCACTGCACCAGGCCTATTCCTCTATTCAACATACATTTTAGCAAGTTTCTTTCTCTTACCATCTCCTTCACATTTTCTTTCTCTTTCAACTTTACCATCCACTGCCTTCGAGAATAACACAGAGAAACTCAATCACCAATACACATAAAATCCAAGGATATGGACAGCAAAGTTGGCAAGCTGAAGAATGCCATAAAAATTCTGCTTGTAGTTTAATCAAGGTAAAATTCAATGAACTTTGTCCATTCAAATGAAAGGTGCAAACAAAATTGGCGACCATAAGTAAAACTAAGAAAAGCATAAAGCAAAATTGGTAAGCATAAGCATAAAGCTAAATGAACAAAGTGATTGCAAGGACTTTTTAAATTTTCAGGGACTCCATTTACCTGACCTCAGCTCTCCCAGCCAAGCTGACCCCAGCTCGTTTTCACCAAACAAGAATGACTTATCCTACACTAATCCTTTCCCTTCTCAAAAGCTGCAGTGGCCCATAAATGCTTCTCATATCACATTAAAACACCCAACATAGAATTCAAGGGTATTTATCCTTTGCTTTTGAAGATGCTAGTTGAGACATATAGTGTATTAGTTTGCTAGGGCTGCTGTAACAAAGCATCCCTTGGCTTGTAGAAGCATCATCCTGATATCTGCCTCTATATTTACACGGTGTTCTCCCTGTGTGTCCAAGGTCCCCCTTTTTCTAAGGACATCAGTCATATGGGATGAGGACATATTAATGACCTCATTTCAACTTGGTTTCCTTTATAAAGACTCTATCTCCAAACAAGGTCACATTCTGAGGTTTAGGGGTTAGGATTTTAACACATAAATTTTTAGAGGCCACAATTCCACCCAGAACACACAGTGCTCTATTTGTCATTATTATTATTTGGCGGCATCTGTGGAACTCTAACTATAACGGAAAGGACACATACTTGTCAGATAGACTTCGATTGAAATTCAGCTCTGCTATTTGCTCTGAGCTTCCTGACTATGTGAGATAGAGATAAAATCCCTATAATGCAGAATGGTGTGAAGATGAAATGGGGAAGCAACTTCTGTAAATATGTAAAGACAGACCCTTCCACATTTCACCCAACTGGAATGATCCATATCAGGTCTGAACTTTCTTCTAATAAACCAAAGCATAACACAACATAATCAAACTTGTTTGCCTATTCCAAAAAGGAAAACCTGTACGATAATTCATAAAAATCTCTCAAATCTGTTTAAGACTCTGAACACTCTCTCTTTCTATAACCTTTCTTGTTGGTTCATTTACGGCTACTTACCCAACTCTATAGAAACCAATCTAAATCAATCTTTCTTATGGCATCTTTTCATGTTTGAGTTCATCTGACCGTTTGATCACAAGCCCTTGAAATAGAAGAACAATGTATTCAATGATATAATTAAGTACTTGAAATATTTTGATATAATATGTGAAAATAATTTCTGAAGACAGCCTTCATGTCAAACACCTTCTCTGCGTAATTCGTTGATAATTTAGGGAACTTTGAAGTGTATCTTTGTTTCCCAGACTGTTCTTTCTCACTGACTTAGTGTCCACTGTCTACTACCACATGTTGCCTCTGTTATCTTTATGATCAAAACCTGCATGCAGAAAATACACAGATGCATTTTGGGTGTTAAGTAATAAAGTGCTCTGGGCTGCTGGGTCATACTGAGCAGGTTGTCGAGTGCACAGGGTGTCCCCAAAACACAGGAGATTTTCATATTTATCATGATAATTCTTTAGCAGATGGTTGCCAGATCTGTTTTAATATAAGTCTGAATGTTACAACAATTTTCTACTCTGAATAGTGTTTTATCTAATTTGCATAGGGCATTGCATGGGCTAGCCTTGGCCTTGCAGCTGATAAATCTGATATGTAATTCCCCTCAAGAGATTCTCAGGCAAGGAGATTCTAAGCCAGAGGAAGGAACTCTGTGCATTTTCTGGCATCAGCAATGCTAGGGACTGGTTTGGGGAGAATCTTTTGACAAGTCCTGTATCAAGGAGTGGCCTCCTCTCTCAGTGCTGGAGAAAACTGTAGTCAGGCAGGCTCTAGGGTGGGTAACGAATCTGCCAGCATTGCATGCTGCTCATGAGAGAGATGGAGGAGCTGAGGCATGGAAAACGTGCTGCCCTGGTGCTACTGCATAAGATCAGAGACCTCATCCCTAGGGAATTGACAACAGCATCTTCTTCACTTATATCACTGCCGAATCATCCGGAAAATAAACTCAAACTCATCAACAAGAAACTCTCAACAGGAGAAACAAGAGATATAATGTAATATTTTGCACACATCTGTCACACTGCTATATGATAAATACCTTGGAGTACCTAATGTATGCGGGGCTTAAAAACTAGATGATGGGGTGCTAGGTACAGCAAACCACCATGGCACATGCATACCTAGTAAACAAACCTGCATGTTCTGCTCATGTATCCCAGAACTTAAAGTAAAATAAAAATAAAAATAAACCTTGGAGTGGTGCATTTTAATACTTCAAAAGGAGAGTTCATTTTTTAATCATCCAAATCATCTCAATACAAAATATTAATAGCAACCGGACCAATGACGATGGCCAATGGCCTCAGTATGAACCGTATTTTTAAAAACGTAATTAGCATAAGAAGTAGAGGAAAATATGTCTGTTTTTAACAAATGCATATTCTGGTTGGAAAGCATAAAAAATAGCAAACAATAAAACTTCCTGGGTGGCAAAATTGCGTGATGGATCAACATTGACATCTTTGCAGAAAGATTTAAGGGGTGATTGGGAGCACAGCCAAGCAGATGGAGACTGTGTGAAAGCAGAACCAAGTGGGAAGGCAACTCAAGCTCAACAACTCCTGAAGCATGGGAGGGCAGAGAACCCTTCAGCTGAGAGGCCCGACAGGGTGTGAACGCTTGACTTCAACTTAGCCCATCACAGGCACCAGGAAACAGCCAGGGTGAGAACGCTAGGGGAAGTTTATAACGCAGAGCTTGGCTGGGAATTGGCATCACAGACAATGGTGGAAAGTAATGGAAATGAAAAAAGAAACATGAAACATCTGAGAAAGGAGGAACCCTGTAGAAATAAAGAAATAGACACCTATCACAGACACGGAGGCCGCTGCCCGGAAGATGCATTTCCTTTTAGAGTGCGCCCTGGAGCCTTGAGACAACATGCTCTCGCTCTCCATTTTACACAGCGCTGATGAGGTTCTGCTTATCATCACAACTTTGTAACACAAGCTATAGAAATACCGGCAGAGGAAGAGGTGGGCCAAGGAAACAGTGAAGGGCCTGGGACAGGAAGAGGTGTGGAATTTTTTGGGGAAAAGTAGGGGAATCAAGCTATGGAGGACTATGGCAGGTAGAGTAGGTCCAGGGTCTTCATTACACAGGTTAAGAATGACTCATTGACCCTAAGATTTAAAAAACACACACACAAAACAGCTGTCATTATAAAGTTGGAGGAAGGCCAGGGGGGCAGTTGAGGGCAGGGAGAAAAGAGTTTTAAGATTCTGCACATATTGATAGGCAAGAATTCAAATTGTGAAAGCCAGCTTGAGCATTTTTGGGGGGCATTTTATATGAGATTTGAAATTTTGTCTTCTTCTGATGTTTAGACTGAAGAGAAATTCCCTCCAATAAGAACAACTTTAACAGATTATTAAAAGGGACAGTGTGAAATCTTCAATAATATTTAGAAATATGTGCAGGAGAGCTAACTTGATTCATTCATCACATTTTCAAGTAACTGGTGTGGGCTCCATTTCTGACTACATAACACAGTACAGGCAGACTTTTGTGTATTAAAATTAATGAAAAAGTAGGGGGGACTTACGGGTCTCAGTAGTTCTCCCAATTTAAATACACTTAAATAACTGTGAAAACTGGTCAGTTCACACATAAAATCAGGCCAATTTCAAACAGAAAAGTTCCATTGATATTGACCACATTTTTGGCTCCTATTAAATTGCTACATAAATACATAAAGCAGGTCTGTAATACTATATGTCTGCAAAAACATATTTTTGGCAAATAAAACTCATTCCATTTTTTAATCTCAATCTTCCTTGCTCAGTATTCTTAAATATACAAAAATTGCGTTTGGTTCTAAATATCCAAATACCCCCACTCCCACACATTTTTTTCCACATTGTTCTTATCCATCCTTTTCTTTTATAGATTTAGGCATAAAATAGCTTCAGTTAATGTGAGGATCACAATTTTTAATCTCCCAAAATCTAGCTTCCCATTGTCACCCAGAGCAACATCTGAAGTGTAAATGTAAGGGATCAGTGATTGTCATGGGCTGAATGGTGCCCGCTGCCCCTGCTAAAAAAAGATATGCCCATGACTGCACCCCGGATCCTGAGAATGGGACCTTATTTGGAAGAAAGGTCATTGCAGATATAATTGTGTTGAGGATCTCCAGATGAGATCATCCATCATCCTGGATTATTGGTGGGCCCTAAATCCAAAGATAAGTGTCCTTATTAGAGGCAGCAAGAGAACAGATCTGGAGAGAAGAGGAGAAGTGAGAAGGAGAAGATGACCATGTGGCGATGGAGGCAGTGACTGGAGTTAGGCAGCCTCAAGTCAAGGAATGTATGAGCCACCAGAAGGAAGCTGAAAGTGGCAAGGAAGGGTTCTCCCCTAGAGCCTTGAGAAGGGGAGAAGGCTCAGCCCACCTCACTGCAGGCAGCTGGCCTCCAGAGCTGTGAGAAAAATTTCTGTTGTCTTCAGCTACCAAGTTTGTGGTAATTTGTTAGATCAGCTCTAGAAAACTAATACAATGATTAAATGGTATCCATTCATTTTTAAATTTGCTTTTCATTAAGTTTGTGGCCCATATATAAAATGCTGATTTTTTTCTTGTGATACTGTGATTTAATAAGAAATATTTATTTGTTCTGTATCCCTGCTTCCTGGCACAGACCTTCTGAAGCTTCTAAAACCTTGGAATTTCCTGAGTGATGGGAAGGAGAGCAGCAGCTTTTGTTATTCATAGAAAGCCCCTTTCTAACTATACCTGAGTTACTCTGATGAGGTGGCTCTTGGCAGGTCCCTAGATAGTTTCAGGATGGGACCTGGTTGTTAGAAGAACCAACCATGAAATTAGAGGGTTGGAAGGCAAAATGGGCTAGAGATTCAGCTAATCATCAATGAACAACAATTTAATCAATCATGTCTATGTAACAGAACCTCCACAAAAAAATCCTAAAGGACAATAGGGTTGGGAAAGCTTCTGGGGTGGTGAACACGTTGAGGTTCTGGCAGTGTGGTGCCTCCAGAGAGAGCATAGAAACTCCATGCCTCAGCTCCTCACATCTTGCCTAGAATCTTTTCCATTTGGCTATTTCTAACTGGTATCATTTATAGTAAACTAATAATAGTAAGTTAACGCTTTTCCCTGAGTTCTGTGAGCTGTTCTAGCACATTATCCAACCTGAGGAGTAGGTCATGGGCATTCCCAGTTTGTTGCCTGTCAGTCGTACGTGTGGGAGGCCCAGAACTTGTGGTTGGCACTTGAAATGTGGGCAATCTTGTGAGACTTTGATGCTAACTCAAGGTAGTTACTGTCAGAATTGAGGGGAATCATTGGACATCCACTTGGTGTCTAGAGAGTTGGAGAACTGGTCATAGGTGTGGGAAAAAAACCCACACATTTGGTGTCAGAAGTGCTGTGTAAGTAGAAACCAATCATCATAGTTGGTATCAGAAGTATTATAGGAGTAAAAGTAGCACAGGTTCCTTAACTTAATTTCTACCAAAATTAAAAAAAGGATATTGTGTTCCCTTACCCTGGCTTCCCAGTCAGGGCTCCAACCTGGGCTCTCATAACTTCCTCCTTTTCTTTTTGACCTTTGTTAGCTTCCATTGCCCATGGAGTCAAGTTTATTAAGCTCCCTTAGAATGGCAAGGAAATCCTCACTTACTCTCCAAACTTCTCTTTTCCTAAATCTTCTCTTGGACCTACGGTACTTCTCTAGTCTGCCTGTGGCTTCCAAACTTGCCTTTCATGATCTCTCAAGACTCAGCTCAAGGGATGACACCATAAAATCTCTTGTGCCCTTCCAGGGACTGTCACCCTGTCAGCCTCCACTGTCACCCATACAGCATCATCAAGGAAGCTTTAAAATTTTGTGTCTTCCTAAATTAATAATCTCTGAGTGGTTTTAGTTAGGATTTCATCCAGAGGGTTGGATTATTGTGGAAAAGAGGGAAACTCAAAATACTTAAAATGCCTCAGTGCTAAAGAAGAAGGACTCGGTGTACAGTTTTAGTGAAGACAAGCACTGTGCACTCATGCTTATTGATGGAACTAAACACAGATCCAGAAAAACTCTAAAATAGGGCCCTGAGTGCCTGGTCTTCCAGGGATGAGGAAGAGAAGACAAAGAGGATGGATAACAAGTGGAGAAAGACAGGATTTGGTAACTGATAAAGAAAACTTACTTTCCTTTAGATTGTAGAGAGGGAAGAGTTGCAGATAAGAGAAGAGATAGAGGTCACAGGTAATAATTTAATAACAATGTAAACTGTAAGGCAAAGCTCTTTGGTAGCTGATAGGGTTTGGATGTTCTGTTCCCTCCAAACCTCATGTTGAAATGTGACCTCCAATGTTGGAGGTGGGCCTAGTGGGAGGTGTTCGTAGGACTGGATCCCTCATCAATGGCTTGGTGCTGTCCTCTTGATAACGAGTGAGTTCTCATTTTGAGTTCATATGGGATCTGGTTGTTTAAAAGAGCCGGGCACTTCCTCCTTCTCTCTCTTGCTTTCTCTCTCACCAAGTGACATGCTTGTTCCTCTTTCACTTTCTACCTTGATTGTCAACCTCCTGAGACCCTCATCAGAAGCAGATGCCGGAACCATGCTTCCTGTACAGCTTGCAGAACTGTAAGCCACAATAAACCTATTTATAAATGATCCAGCTTTAGGTATTCTTTCACAGCGATGCAAATGAACTAACACAGTGGAAATACATCCTGACTTACTTACCTGGCCACATTTTTCTGTTAAGAATTTCTAGTGAGTTTGGAGCAACAGAAACATTTTTTTAAATTGTGGAAGTAATTGGCCAGAGTTAAGTTTTATGTCCCAATGAAGAAAGATTCCCAAGCCCAAGGTGGCACACCACTTATCTTTGAATAGCTTTGAGAAAAAGAAATCTGCCACAAAAAAAAAACAACGTGATTCATTGATTGTACTTCAGACAGTAAAGAAAGTTCCAGGGTATGATTTAGAAAGTGGGTCTGCAAAAACTCATTTTCAAGACAAATAATGTAAAACTAAGTTCGCTAGGATTGAGGCATTCATTTTACAAAGAAGTAATTATGAGTAATTAAAATGTCATGCATCAATGATGATTAGTGACAATCGGCATTTCCACAGTGTTAAAAAATGCAGAAACTGATTTAATTAAATTTACTTTAGCCAGCACCTCATAAGAGTAAAGTAAGTGGCCTGTGGCGGATAAGCATGGCCACAGGGTGTAGCAAGTAATTTCTTATAAGTTTTACTAAATGTATTTAGTCCAGTCAATGATATTTTATTGAGTTTTGAAAAATTTGGATCTCTAATGTTTAACACAAGACTCAAGATGACTATATTTCGTATCCATGTGAAATGTACTAGATTTTCAGGAAAGTCCATGTATTGATGTAATTCGAGAACTCTAGGCTGACACCAGCTTTAACGGTGGATGGTGCAAACTGCTTTAGTTACTGAGGCCTTTCCTGTGACCACCTTTGCAAAGTGCTGCCATGGAGACTGTCCCCACTCTGGGCATGTTCCCTGTGATGCTCCAAGTCCCATCTGACTCCACCAGTCCCGAATTCCCTTCTGAGTAAAAGGTAGTAAAGATGGTTAGCATCATTTAAGTCTATCCTTATGCCATGAAAACATTTTACTGATGTGTTTAATCAGTGGGGTTCCCATAAGCTGGTCTGCAGTCAGGTGGATGCGTGTGTGTGTGTTTCTGTGTGTGCGTGCACGTGCACATATGTGTGTAGGTGAGTTTTCACCAGTCATACCTGAGCCTCTTGACTGCCATGTGATGAGCCTTGGCCCCTGCCCCTCAGCTCAGCAGCCCAGGCTCTGTGGCTCCTGATCTTGCCTACACACCTGGGTAGCCCACACCCTACCTTCTCCAGGCCTACAAACTCCAGCTATTGTGCTGCAGCTTCCCTGCCTCCCCTTAGAATATTCTGAATTGAATGAATTAAGAGACTGGCTTCCAAGTTTGCTAACATACTTACCTGAAACTACATTTTGATCAGGACTGGGTAGAAAATGAACATTTGGGCTCCCTGTCCTATTGAACTGGTGAAATACAGCCCTAAGTTGAGCAATGTAGATCAAGATCACAATTATATGCAAAACAATATTATGAAATAAAACTTTGTTACAGTATTCCCCCTTATCTGCAGGGGATATATTCCAAGACCACTAGTGGATGCCTGAAACCTCAGACAGTACTGAACCTTATATATATATATATAAAAAACTGTTTTTTTCCTATACACACATACAAAGCTATGATAAAGCTTAATTTACGAAGTAGGCACAGTAAAAGATTAACAATAACTACAAATTAAATTATAACAATCAATGCGCTATAATAAAAGTTATATGAATGTGGTCTCTCATTTATTTCTGAAGTTTTTCATTTAATATTTTTGAACCTCAGTTGACCACAGGTAACTGAAACAGCAAAAAGTGCAATTAGGTAAGTGGGGACTACTGTATTTTTTTATTGTAAAAGCAGAAAAATGATACCATTTTATACTTGTGTTATGTCAGGGAAAATTAGTCCATTGTCTTTCCTGCAAATAACTATCCTTTCCTCTTGACTTTTGGGATATTCATGTCTTTTCTTTTACTAAGTGATATTACTAGCAGATGGCCCTGCTGCTGCCTTCTGCTCCTCAGCCATCATTTTTACCCCTAGATTAGAGAATGAACTTCCAACTTTTCCTCCCTCTGTCAATTCTCCACCAGCATTAAATGAATAGTTAGATGTGTGATGAGATTAGTGTTTCACTCCCTTGCCTCTCTTCCAATCTCAGGCTTCCCACTAGACTTAGAACTAGACCTAAACTCTCTAGTGCAGCCAATGAGGCCAAACAAAACGTGGCCCCTCCTATAGGGTTACATCTCATTATTCACAGTAGTTATATTTCACAATGTCATTGCGAACATCAAATTAGCAAATCCTGAACCATTGCTCCTAGGAAAAACACTGAGTTACGTTTCTCCAAGCCTAGGGTCACAACATTTTTGTCAACTGACCAATACATAACCTTGTTTTGTGTGTGTTTCTCTTTAAAGACACTTTATTTAGCATAGAAAGTTCATTCATTAGCATTGGACTCCTGGTCAACAGCACTATAACTCATACCTGAGCAAAGCTTATCTAATATATGTATTTTCCAGATAAGGCACATCACAGCCTTCATGCACTTAGGAACGCCAGACAGCACTTCCGCACTACTCTTTGGGGCCATTTTAAACAGCGACATCAACCGAAAGCACAAAAATGTGAAAAATGCAATACTAAGTAGACCTCAAAAAGGATACTTGTGTATAGTATGTAAGTGAAACCAGAAGGCGGGGCACAGTCTTGTTCAATCTCAACTGGGGACATGTGCACGGGGAGACTTCAAATTTTTGCCACACTATGCCTGCAAGTGATAGCAAAAGCACTGTGATGATTGATTTTAGGGTTACAAGTGAATTCCAGTGAGTAGGCAAATTCATAAAGAGTCTGAAAACAGTGAGGATTGACTATTTTTCTGACTTTATCTTCTACAGATATCCTTTGTGTTTGTTACACTCCAGCTACACCGGTCTCTTTGTTTCTAGGCCATGTCCAGCTCATTTCTGCCTCAGAGGCTTTGTACTTGCTGTTCCCCTTGCCTGGATTGTACCCCCGACAAACCCCAATCTCCAGAGGTCTGACTCTTCCTCGAAAGAGCAGGGGCTTGTCTCTTCCTCAAAACAGAATCCCCAGCATCTGTGAGAGAGCCGATACCATAGGTACTCAATACATAGTTGGTGAATGAATGGCAATTGTTTTCTTAAGATGTCCTTTCTTGACAAAATAGAAAACATAGGCAACTCTTTGACAGTATTCAAAATTCAGGGGAATAATTTACAGGTCTGTATAATCCCCGAATTGAAGATCCATTGCTTGTGAAAAGCACCCTCTACAAAGCTACAGCCCATCATCTTTTCCCAGCATGTGGGGATTTTATTTAATCACACAGCCTAACATGTCATCAATAAATCAACAGCAATGTCTCACATTGGAAGCATCCCTGGAACAGTTAGAAGAAGAGTCTTTAGGCAGTTTTACCTGAGTATTGATACAGATTGCTATCCTCTTAACTACCAGAATAAAGACACTTTCCTTTCATTTAACTAAGTTGATTTGCACTAACAGAAAGAATCATTTTGATGCGTTTTGGGGAGTGCTTTTGGAGAAAGATAAATGTGAGAAAAGTTATGCAGAAGTAGGCTGCAGGGGGCTGCTTTGGAGAAATGGAATTGAGCCCGAGTCTCTGAACTGTTGTAGGTGAGAAGAGACATGAAATATAACAAGGAAGAATAGAGAGGGCAAGGGGAAGGGCTTCAGAAAAGAACCCTCCTGCTTTTTACAGTTTTGCCCAAGGCTGGACCTGTTTCATTCATTCTTAGTGTGGCATCAGTTTGTTAAAAACAAACCAACAAAAAACTTCCAGGAAGGCAGGGAGGAAGGGAGGAAGGGAGGAAGGGAGGAAGGGAGGAAGAGAGGAAGGGAGGGAGGGAGGATAACAACTGAAAAACAGGGAAAAGAGATTAATAATTTATTAGGTAAATAAAGATCAAAGCTAGGAATCTGTCTGGGGTAGGAATGCAGGTACAGCTTTCTGCTGAGTAAATTCAGTTCTCTCACATATTTGGCCACACACTGTCTATACTGTCCCATTCCCAGAAAACACTGACTTCGACCACAGTTTAGCTCCCCTTACAGCAAAGCAGCAAAGTCTATATTCAAGCCCCACCTTGCCCTTCCTTCCAGGGGACCTGCATTATTCCTATCAAACCCAAACCATTCTCTCTATCACTGTGGCTGGGGACAGACTTCACTGGTTAGCACAGTTTTCAACATGAATCCAACCTTCTCACTTCTCTTTTGTGCTTTCTTGTGTCTCAGCTCCAGCATGGGGAGCACTTGCAGAATATCCCCATAACTGGGAACATCTGGTTTGCCAAACAAGTGACCTCATACGTGAGCCTCTTGAAAGCCCATGAGCCTGAGTCTTGTAATGGGGAATGCATATCTGCCAGGTATGAAAGATGAAATGAGGGCTCCAGGAATTTCGTCTTAACTTGCAAGGAAGGAGGATCTATTGTTCAGGTGCTGATCAGTGCAGATTTTCAGGTTTTCTTAGGAACACAAAAATGTTTGCTCTCAGGAGAACTATGTTGTTTTCCTTGAGGGCTTGTCTGTACACAATGGAAGCAGAGAAACCAAACTAATCCTGGTCCCTCCTGTTGACTTCTTTCAAAATTTGGAGTGGTTTCCAGTCCAAACCAGATTGGCCCAGGCTTCCATTTAAAAATAATCCACTTACCACAGCATTCAAAGCAATTTGGCAAGCCTAGGAAGAAGTGTGACAGGAGGATGGGTGGGTTGGTTGGGGGAGGCAAGGCACGGAATTCATTTTTGTGTACCCTCCTCACATGGTGCAAATGCTGTGCCGGCCACTTAACACGCTAAGCCCAGGGCCTACTGAGAATTGTCCAGTCCTGCGAAGCAGCATCCCTCAAGCCCCCAGGCTGGCTGGTTTGAAATCTGTGTCTCCCTTGACTATCACGAGCAAAGACACCAAGTAAGCGCCATCTCTGACAGGGCAAAGCTGAGAAAACATTACAACAAAAACACAATCATTCCTTAAACTTCAAATCAGAAAACAATGAAGAGAAATTCTTGTTAAGCTGTCACTAAAAACAAATGTCCTGTAATTATTTACAAGTGGGCTTGATTTTATAGCTGTTGTTTGGGAAGGAGGTAGACAAAGGGGACCAAGGTTAGCCAGCAATAGAACAGGTAGGAAAGTCTCATAATCTTAGGTGCCCTTTGACTTAGGGTGCCTACACTAAAAGGAACACAAAGACAGGCCATGTGCCCATCTTTTCCCCATCCTAAACTTTGTGATCTGGTCCACAGCCCTCATTTCACAACTGAAAAATCAGAGGGCCCCGAGAACTTCTGAGGTTTCCCTGGAGTAGTGCAGTCCACTGGGGAGCCAGGGCCTGGGTCTGGTCTTCTACTGTATTTTTCTTTCTCCTTCCCACTGCTGATTTGAGGGCAAACCATCTGATTGGAGGCATGACAATGATGAGGAGGGTCACAGAGGCCTTGAGCTCTCCTCTGTCCTCAAGGCTCGAGGCACAGCGTGTGCTAAAATGGAACAGTGGACCTAATACTACGGCTTGTATAATGGATTTCTGGATGGCATAAATTGCGTTCACTTTGTGTGCAGCATTTGTTTTTTCAACACTCTCTGAATGTTGTTCCATAGTATACTTACATGCTCCCTGAGACTGAAATAATTTCTACTGTCCAAGACTGTAAGAGCCTCAAGGCCAAGACCTACCCCCTCTACATTGCTGACTCACCCCCATCCCAAAAATGTAGAGCAATCCACAAATATTTACTTAATGCTTGAAGAACTGATTGCAGTTGGCATCATGCTGGCGACTTGGGGACACAGAAAGGCCCTGTTATTTAATTTAGAGGGTGAAAGACGATATTATTTGTTCACGATTCTCCTTTCCCTCCTACTCCTGCTGGTGAGAGAAGTCTATACCACCTCCCAGCTATGCTGACTTTAGGGTTTGCCATGGGACTCGCATTGAACAGTGAAACATGAGCAGAAGTAATGGTGTGCCAGCCATTGGCAGAGCCTTTCTGCTGCCCCTCCTGTGGGCCTGCCTCTACCTTGAGAACCTGGTGCCCCTGAACAGCAGTGGGGCTGCCACTGGAGTCTGGGCACTGAGACAAGAAGATCAGAGGAGCAGACCCCAGCCCATCCTGAAGTCTGGAATCAAGCCCAGCCACACACAGCAGGGACCCAGTGGAGCCACAGCTGACACACAGGACCATGAATGAGGAATAAATGTGGAATACTGTAAGCCACTTAATTTTTTCCTGGGTTCTTACCACAGTAAAAGCTAATATATGGAATCTCTCTTAAAAGCACATTTGCCATAGAGCTGAGGTGCTATGAATCAATTTGGTCACACAAAATATTTAGATTCTGTTTGGCAGATACTGAAGCAACTTGACCTTGCTACTGAGTTATAATGAAAGCAAACCTCAGACCAGATTTCCCTACACATATGTAAACATTTATTAAATCAATGTGTATTAGCACAGGCGTAAAAATGGACCTTACTACCTGCTGTCCCAGCTCAGGAAAGTCCCAGCTCTCTGTCCCTTTAGTGTCTCACCCACCATCTTTACTGAAAGGTTTGCTAGAAGCAGACACTAAACATCTCAGAGGCAGGATTCTACTGTTTTTATAGGCATTGGGCAATTAAAACTCTTTGCAGCAGCTGGGCGCGGTGGCTCACGCCTGTAATCCCAGCACTTTGGGAGGCCAAGGCGGGTGGCTCGAGATCATCCTGGCTAACATGGCGAAACCCCGTCTCTACTAAAAATAATTAAAAAAATTAGCTGGGCATGGTGGCGGGTGCCTATAGTCCCAGCTACTTGGGAGGCTGAGGCAGTGAACCCGGGAGGCAGAGCTTGCAGTGAGCCAAGATCGCGCCACTGCACTCCAGCCTGGGCGACTGAGCAAGATTCCGTCTCAGAAAAAAAATAATAAATAAAATAAACTCTTTGTAGCAATGCCTTTACAACAGACTTATAGGAATCAAGATTCAGGTGACTTCCCTAGAGGAGCAAGTCATGGGTCTTGCTGGATTTTTAAGCCCTGTTCGTGCCACAGTGGTGAATATCTCTAACATGTAGACAGCAGAGATACAAGTTGAGACCAGGTACAGACCTTGTCATGGAGAAGTTTACAGAGTTGAGCAGGGGCTTTTGGAGCCCAAGGCTAGGGTTCATGATGGGCTTTAGTTGTCTGAGAACACCCTAAAGATCAAGGGGTGTGTGTGCATGTGTATGCAATGTTGTAGGAAAAGGTCTAGGTTGTTCATCAGATTTCTAAAGGAGCCCATGACTTAAAAAAGGCAAAGAAATGCTTTCCCATGGGATCTGTAAGAGATGACTCTATAACAAATGTATTTACTCAGACTTTGCTATGGAGGATCAAACTATAGACTATATAAGAATAAACTTCTAGTTCAATGACCAAAAAAGGTTCTTACACATAACTATGGTAGTTAAGAGGTTATTTTTAAAATGTCCTCTTAACAGAACTAATGACTAATAAAAATGGTACTAGACATGTTCTAATGAAGGAAACTCCACGCCACACCTTTATAAAAGTCAGTCATAGACTCAGCAAAGCAAAGGCTCAAGGTTGCTTTGATATGCGACAATGCCCACAGGGTAATAGTAGCAACTCCCAAGTCTCATTTTAATCACCATTTGCTTCTTTATGCCAAGTATGAAGTAGAATGGGAAGAATTTACAGCCATGATTTAACCATCTACTGCTCATTGCTGGCTCCGTTACTTAGAATAGACATCACATGTAAGATAGTAAACATACGGGTAGCAGAGACGTTTCCCCCTCAAACTGTCCAAGCCTGTTCAACAAAGAGCATAGCTGATGTCAATGAAATTCATGGCCCCAGAAGTTATGTGTTATTCATCGTGCGGTTTTCATAACCCCCTGCTACATCCCCACATATCCCAGTTTGAGAAGCACAGGCTTCGCTTCTCTGAGGTTTAGTTTCCTCCATATACTAAATGGGAATAATCACACTTACATCAACAGGTTCTTGGGAAAATTAATTGTCATGTATTGGTTCAATTCTATAACATAACCATGCTGCCTAGTACCTAGCAGGTACTCAACAAATATTAAAATCTACTTCCATTCCTCCATTCCCACTTGCCATCCAGCTCTGTGCTTCTCAGAGTGGTCCCCAGAGCTGCAGCATCACAGTGAGCTTCTTAGAAATGCAAATTCTCAGGCCCACCCTAGACTTACAGATTCAGAAATTCGGGGGGTGAAGTCTAACGAAGTATGTTTTAATAAGTCTTCTGCATGATTCTGATACATCCTAAATTTAAAAACCACTGATGCACATAAATCATTCTTAACCATGGCTATACATTAAAATCATGTTAGATGCTTTTAAAAACTACTGATACCTAAACTCTCTACCCACCCCAAGACTACATCAGAATCTCTATGGGGTGAGGGACTGGGAGCACTGGTAGTTATCAGCAGGTCCCCAGGGATTTAAATAATTGAATTTAAAAGGGAAGTCCACTTCTCTCCCCTTGGCAGTCTGCACTGGATGCTTGAAATCCAATCAACATTGGGTCTCTTCTGAATTCAGACCTGCCACACCACTAACCAGCTATGGGACCTTGGAAAAGTTTTCTATAATTCTGTCAGCCTTGTTTTTTCACTTATAAAATGAGGATCCTAATGATCCATCTTACATCTTCTTATTTTCCAATGGGAACACTGAATTCCAAAGCTTTTGTCCCTTGCCCATGTCATATATAGCAGTAGTAGCAGACCAGGACCCAGCCT
This sequence comes from Colobus angolensis palliatus, assembly GCF_000951035.1. Taxonomy (NCBI): domain Eukaryota; kingdom Metazoa; phylum Chordata; class Mammalia; order Primates; family Cercopithecidae; genus Colobus; species Colobus angolensis. Next base: position 3,111,968 of record NW_012114799.1, read on the forward strand.
CTACCATGTCCTCTTCTGCAGAGAGTACTGTGTATGGGTGTGGGGCAGAGAAACATCTGGAGCCCTGGAGTGGGTGTTGGCAAACTTTATAATATTTTTGGCATATGTATTGGAAGGGAGGGCTTCCAGCTAATGACTGGGGAATGTGCCACTAAGAAAGGTGAGTGCAGGACTTGCAGGACTCAGTCAGAGCTGTGTGGGGTGAAGAGAAGGATCTGCAGCAGGATGAGGAATCACCGATGAGTGTACACAAGGATAAATACACTATTCGTATTCCACTGGGGCTGGTGGAGGGGCAGGCAGCTTTGGTTAGGACACTTGGAGACTCTGAGATTTCAGAGTAAAATTGGGAACAGGGCTTGGAAAAGCTAGGAGCAGCAGGAAACAATGGGGGGCGGGGAGGGGGTGGATATCTTTGTGCACTCTGCTCTGATTGGGAGGAAAAAAAGGAAGACCCAGGGATGATTTAGCTATTTATCTTGCTTAGTAAGGGTGGCATAAGCCCAACAATCCACAAGCTCAACAGTGTGGAAGTGCAGAAAGGAAGCATTTAGCTCTAGCAAAACTCGACTTTGGGTTTATTAAATCTATTACCTTTATTTTTCTTCTCCTTCCCATGATCCCTCCCCATGATGTACACACACTTAAGAATCACCATGTCTGCTTGGTGAGAATGATTACTCTCATTTGAGAAGAGGCTTCAAACTAAGCTTCACTGTTCCTGCCTCCAACTCGTGTTCATCCACATATCAGAGATAAAACGAAGGGGAGGAGGCAGCTGGCTCTGCCCTGAGGCCCACTGATGGTCACAGTAGTCACTGTTGTGGAGTGAATGTCTATGTACTCCGCAGATTTATATATTGAAATTCTAGCTCCCATGGTGATGTTACTGGGAGGTGGGGCCTTTGGGAGGTGATTGGCTCATGAGGATAGAGCCCTCATGAATGGGTTTAGTGTCCTTATAGAAAGGGACCACAGAGAGCCCTCTCTTTTTCTGCCATGTGGGGATAATGAAAGTAGCCATCTGCAACCTGGAAGAGGGTCCTTACCAGAACCTGACCATGCTTGCCCCTGATCTCAGACTTCCAGCCTCCAAAACTGTGAGAAATAAGTTTGCATTTTTTAAGCTACCCAGTCTATGGTACTTTATTACAGCAGCTCAGACTAAGACAGTCACCATGTGCAGTGTGGGTGCAAGGCTCTGCCCCACATTTTCTTTCCTGATTCCAAATTTCTTATTCTGACCTTGGCCTTCATACTCACAAGACTCAGGTCTCTCATTAATGTGCTGAGATGCCTCTTCCCACCTTCTGTCATTCAGTATTGACCAGGAATGACCTCTACTGTGGTGACTTCAAAGGCAACAAGACAAAAATTAACTGGACAAAAGTGAAGACCTTAACTTTTCCCTGTAATTATTATAAACCAGGAGGAACTCTAGAAGTATGATTTTTATCCCAAGCTTTCTAAGACTTTATTGGCAACTTTTAAATCAGTATCACAGAGGCTTTAAAGCCATTTATCCTAGAAAACTAGCTTTTATGTCAAATATTTATTTAAAAAACCTCTGTAGTTGTAATCCCCAAACTATGACTCCCTTTATCTAAAGAAACATTTGAGATTTCAAAATTCTGGCACAAACAAATAAATACCTTGGGTACCTACCACCTTGAAGTGTACTACAATGGTTTACCTTCTGCAGGGAGGGAGGGAGGAAGGAGAGGGAGCAGGGAAGGAATTTGAAGAAAGCAAATGTGTGGGTCCTCTGAGTCCAGAAGGCATGTCATGGGCCAAAGCCTGCAAGTCTGGCCTGCCTGGAGCAAACATGCAGAGCCCACCAAGTTTGAGTAGAAGCTGAGCTCACCATGTGGGTGTGGATGCACAGTGGGAAGAGATGGTGCAAGTGTCAGAGCACAGGCCCAAGCCAGGCACACAGCCATAGGCACATGGGGACTGGTCTGCAAACTGGAAGACTGGACAAGCATCCAGGAAGGAAGTACTAGGAGAGATCAATCCTCTAGTAATGGTGCAAATGGCTTCTTTAGCCTCAGCTGTTAGGACACAGAGGCATGGGCTGCTCCCCTAAATCTAGACAGACTGTAATGTACACAGATTGCAAACAGAAGTAGTGAGCTAGACTAAGGCTAGCCCTCAAATGTGTTGTGACTGGCCTGTACAGAGTTTAAAAGGAATGAACTGGTAAGATTGGTGTATCATATCAGTGTCAACATCCTAGTGGTGATACACTATAGTTACGTGTGATGTTATCATTAGGGGAAGCAAGGAAGGGTACCTGGCATCTTTCTGTATTATTTCTCACAACTGCATGCAAATCTACAATGATCTCAAAACCAGGTTATACAACATTTTAATGAGCTAAACTTCATAAATCAGAAGATGTCACAATTTTTTAAAAAGTTCATTTTCCAGCTTCTCTTGAGAAGTTGGAAGATCCGGCAGCAACAGGCCCACCCTGTGTTCCCACAATAACATGTTCTCTCGTAACAATCAGAAGAAGCAGAGAAGCATCTGATGCCTTCAGACAGGCATTACAATCTTCATTTTGTCCCCTTCTCCATCCAGCCTGCTTCACTATTGATGTTATTTGCCTGGTCCCAATGGACATTAAATTTTTCTGGTTTCTATATGGAGGGACAGAGTTAAAGATTTGGCCATCCGAGAGGTCATCAGAGTTCACACAATTTGTCTGGAGTTGGACACTACATCATGAATAAGAACACAAGGACACCTCACTATCCCGGTGCCCTTGGGGCCTTGCACATAATAGCCATCATTATAGTATTCTCCTACAGTAGAAGAACCACTTAGGATGGGTTCCAAGAAAAATCAATGACATACTAAATGTCACGCCACAGCAATTTCGGTCATAACTCAGGAGCCACATAAAATACAGTGAGTTCTTAAAGTCATAAATACTCTGAAAATTATTTATGAAACAGGTATTAGGGTAAGGTCTAATATACCAAAATTGGAAATACCTAGACACAAGGTTTAATTGGAACTCTCCATATATGTGCAGTCTATGACTCCAAGACAAGGTGCCATTCCAAATGGAGTCTGTCTTTTCGTTTTCTGAGGTTAAAACATTTTCCACATTAGAAACCTGTCCCCTTTGGTTTCCACATGGTAAATTACTCTAGTGGAATCATTTACCCCAAAGGCAATGCAGTGTTCCCATTATTACTAAGCAGCAAAGGGCAAAATAGCCAATGGGGCAGAGACAGGGAGGATAAATTCAGGTCATTCTTGTTGCACCAAAAAAAGCACTATATTGACTCACAGATTTAGATACATATCTGTAGTTATTAAATGATACTTTGTACAACCTTTAGTCTGCTCAATATATGGTCCCACCTCCCTACACCACCTCTCACTATGCACATTCTTACACATTATACTCAGAAGTTGGCATTTTTCCTGGTTAGGCCATTCTAACAGTGGTGCTTTCTCTGAATTTTACTATGAAAATTAGATTTTCCTCCCAAGGAGTCTATTAAGGGTGGAATATTACAGCACACAAACTAATAATAAGGAGAAAGCATGGTATTTTTACATATTCCTTAACACATGAGTTAACTTATCAGGAGAGTTAAATTACATTTAAAATTCAGGGGCAGATGTAGATCCTGGCTAATGGTCCTCCCAGTGGCCTGAATCAAGAATTCACTGACAGGGCTCTCTCAGTCCCGCCCTAGTGTTGAACTTTGACCTGCAATATGCTCACTCTATGCTTAGTTGTTTTACAAATTGTAAATACACAGGCCAAGCTGCTGCTGTCCATTATGTCCCAGATTGATTCAGTTTGATTACTCAGGTTAGTTCAACCCCATCGCCCCCCGCTGATGCTGCCTCGGTTCACACTGGCAGAAATGGGGTTATTCATGTTGCCATTTGTACCATGTCATGACCAAAGAAATTATATCCTGGAAATTCCTTGCAAAATGCCTGTAGTCTGAGATTTGGCCGTTGCCAGTGGCCACTAATCTGACCACAGCTCACGCATTTGGAAAATTAAATTATTAACGTGAGATACTCACTCTACTGTATTGAAAGTAATGGCTATGACATCCAAGCCAAGTCGTTTCATATGAAACACAGAATTGCTTTGCGTTGTGTGGGGCATCAGCTGGACTCTGCTATAAGGCATCTGGTGACGCCATGAGTCCTCTCCAAGTTTTCTACTGCAAGCCTGTGACGGCCAGCTGGCAGAGCAGCTGCAGGCCCAGGTCACTTTGGGAGCCAGCTGACCATACTCCCTTAGATAATACATTTATAGGTCAAAGGAGGCTCTGGCTCTCACTTTGAACAAGTGTGTCTGGTCACCAGGGGTTCCATTGACCACTGGGCTGCAGAACGTGCACATAATTTGCAGCTTCCTTAATTAAACTAAACCCCAATCCCCAACATAGAGCTTGACCTCAAAGTACTATTTTTATTTCTTATTCAAATGCACTGTCACAACCACACATCCCCTATCTGCATACAGAGGGCTCTCTTTCTGAGGCTTTTGAAAACAACTGTTTTCTCTTTCCATTTTTTGAAATGATGCATTTATTTTGAATAGCTGTAGAGTTGCAGATATATAGACAGAGATCAAATACCATTTTGATTCCCAGAGGTGAGTTTATCTGAGCAAAAGTAAAACCTATTGTGAGTGGTAGATCATAAACAACTTGTTCGGATTTTGGTGAAATAAGTGTGTTAGAACAGTAGTCACATGGAATAAAATATTTCTGATTTCCATTTAGCGATGTTTCTCTTTGCTGCTGAGAGATGTCAAGTTTCTGTTTGGCTCTGATAAACATCAGGTGTCTCCTACCTCTTCATAGTTTGGCAGCTTATTATACATTAAACAAATATCTAGAAAACACCTCCTTTGTGCCGGGCGTTCTGTGGAGCTCTGGGTGTAATCAGCATTAAGACAGATGAAGACTTTTCCTTCAGAGAATAAAACTGGTGGAAATTCTGCTCTAGTCATCCTTTCCTAGCAAAAACATGTGTCCTGTTTTCCAGATTCCAAGAGATTGGAAATTTCCCACATGGGCTTAATAGAGATACCCTTTGGATTTGTTTTTCAGCAATCATTTTTCAAGGTAGAGGGATGAAAATGACATTTTTCTGAAACAACTTTTTCACATTCACAAAACTACCTTCATGATTTCTGAGAACCTGGCAGCCGTAAAAGAGAAAAGAAGCTGTTCCTCTGTGCTCTTTGTGAAAAGGATCACAGCAAATGGAAACTTCAGGCTTCTTGAAAAGGCTCTAGTTCTGAAAGATTCAGGTTTATACTCTACTGTTAAACTAGACTTTCAGAAATGAGGGCTAATGCTCAACTTGGCATTAGAAATAATCTGCTTTGGCATTATGTAAAAAAAAAAAAAAAAAAAAAAAGGTAGGTTCACATTGTACTGAAATAGCCCCAACCTGTGGAATTTTTAGAGGCTGTTTTTGTTTTTACCACGTCAAAGCATTTCTACTAAGCTCAGACTCACCATTCCGAGCGTAGGGTGAGAGGCAGCTCACGCCCCGGACCAAATGAGTTTATCCTGGAGAAAACTCTAGTTGCAAAGCAACATGCAACTTCCTCGAAGTTTGGAAAAAGAGGCTTCCAAGTGTAGCATCTTTGTATTTTATGAAACTCCTTTCCCTGCCAAACATTTGGTTTTGCACGCATCTGAGGGTGGGGCAATGCTTAGAATGAGGGTGAGAAACACAAGACTTAGTAAAAGCGTTGCCAGATACTCTGCTTTTGAAATGTTGCTTAAAATAAAAAACACTTTTCTCCTTACTCTTCGATATGAATAATGAAAATATCGTTCTTTTTTGCCCTGGAAGTTATGTTAAAAAAAAAAAAAAAAAGGCAGGGATTTGTTTGTTTCCTTCTTTTAAGGACCACAGGCAACTCTTCCATTTGACTCATTTGGCTCTTTTTGATTATTGGCCCCGACACGTGGAACATTGCTCAGATCAGTCCTAGAGGGCCCAGAATGATCAGCTCTCTCGGTATCTCATTTTTGGCAATTCAAAGGGCAAGTTCCCATTAACCCCAAATACCTCCTCCACACCCCTGGAAGACATGCACTTCTCTCCCACTAGGTGAGCCCACAGCACTCCTAAAGACGGCGCAGCCTGGAATCAACCCCAGGCCCACTTTCCCAGGTTGATTTTGTGAGCACAGTGGGTCAGTCTGGCAAGTGACCGTGAACTGCCAGAGCAGTGGCAGGTGTCCTTCCCAGCAGAGAGCTGTCGAGGTGCACAATGTGGGAAATATGCTAATCCGAGGCGTTGGGATGGGAGCCCCAGGCTTTGTTACCTCTCATTTGAGAGGCCTCAGTGTGCTTTTGACAAGATGGAGCTATTGTCCTCCTGGGCCTCCAACGGGAGGATTCAGAGGAGAACCACAGTGTAGATCAAAGGATGGAACCACAGGACCTGGGAGCAAAGGCTAAATAGTCCTGGTATTATTTTGCCTGGAGAAGAGAAGGCTGGAGGTGGGGTGGGTCAAGTAGGCCATAATGGTGAAAAAGCTATTATGTCGTGAATGTGACCAGCTGTTCGACATTTTGAGTGAGAAGAAAAGGCGTAGGAGAAGATGAATGTAAACTGCAATGTGAGAAATTTGGTTGACATAAGGAAAACATTTCAAACAGGGAGCGCTGTTAGACGCTAAAATTAGTGACAGAGGGAATACATTTCTTAGATGAACTTTAAAGCTGTGATTTTTCAGTCAAGAGGTTTGAAGGCAAACTTGCCCGGATGTAGGGAGTCAATAGGAAAAAATGTTGAGATCCACTTCACTTAAATATGTGCAACATATGATTTAAGCCTTCACAAACTGCTCTTTACAATAGATATTTTCTCAGAGGCTAGCATTAGAAGCTGCTACACAGGACTTCTTTGACCTTGCTTTAATGATTTACTTAACTGAGATGGGAATTGTCTTTGTGGCTAAGTGATTGACAAGTACCTTGGGTGATGGGCATTCTGATTCCAGTTCTGCAGCTAATCAACTCTGAGCCTTCCAACAAGTGCAGAACCTCAATTTCCTTAACTGTCAAACAGAGACAATAGCTCTGTTCTACCTCATAGGATGGCTTGGAGGAACAAATTATAAAAGGAATGAAAAGCACACTGAACCCAAGTATGTAGTAATTAGACTGTTCAGACCTCGGGGCTACTCCCAAATACAAAAGTGCTTGGCTCCTTGTATTGTTTTAATAGGTTACTCCCCAAGCAGACTAGCAGTGAGAAAAGAGAAGGATCAGGGGACAAATGGAGGATTGAAGAACATAGTTCAAGATGGTATGGGGGCTGTTATTTTATTCTTGCCCCTCCCAGGTCTATAGCCCAACATCAAGCAAAACTGGGTAGTATATACCAGTGCAAGGCAAACACCCAGTTCTCTGATTAAAGTGTGACCTCTGCAGTTTGGGACATTTCAATTGGAAACGTTTCTCCATGAAATCTTCAAATAACAGAACTAGAAAACTCCATTCCCCTTAGTGTTTCTAATAGCTCAGTCTTAAATAAATTTTGAAGTAATAGACAAATAAACAAACCTCGGTGTTTCAACACAGTGATAAAGTGGTGGAATTTTTTACCCTTAGTGTGGGTTCAGACCGAGGGCATATTGAGTCACAATGAAAGAAAAAAAGCCTTCTACAGAGAAAATTTCTTTTAAAAATGAAGGCAAACTTAAAAGACCTTTTCAGATAAAGGCTGAGAGGTTTTGTCCCAAGCAGATTTGCACTACAAGACATGTGAAGGAGGCTGTTTAGAGCACGCCTGCCTCTTAAGGTTGTAGTCAGTTGGAACTCTTTTCTTCTGTCCCTAATGCTTCTGTGCTGCTATCAGAGACAGAACCCTGAATTGTGGCAGTCATGCCACTTTAGAATGTTCAAGGTAAAAAGAACCATGTGAGCAAATTTTATCAAATTCCTTTATTTTCCAAAGAAGAAATAGAGGGTCCAAGAAATAGCAACAAAGAGTAATGGAATTAGTAGGGGGACAACATTGGAATTTGTCCCCAAATCTTGTGGTTTCCCAGTAATAAGATTTATCCCACTGGAAAGGCCACAGACTGATCTCTAATGGGGTAAATATAGTTCATGGATATATTTCATTTGGCCCATAAAGTGGATTTTTAAAAATAATTTTAAATTGTTATCTTGAAAAACGAGAAGACATGGTCAGGGGAGCCATGCACCTACATAGAACATAACTATAGGAACATGAGCCTACAGCTGGAGTTCCAATATTTCCTCCCCTTTTTAGATGAAACCTGTACTCTTTTGTTTGCCACATTCATTACCATTCCCCAAGGTCTCCCTGATGATGAAGCCATAGGTGATTTACAACGTATCTCCACACTCACACAGACACTCATCTTAACCATCCATTTCACTCATTTGTATGATTTTCCTATTTACACATTTAATTTTGCAAACCCTTCCCTACCACATGCTGCTTCTATTTTCCTACTCAGCAAAACCATTCCTAATTATTCCTGCAAAGAACAAAGAAACAAGAAAACATAGTGACCACATGCATGTATGACATACCCCCAATCCTATAGCGGTAATGTGTATAGCCCTGGAGACATACGCATATTCACAAGGCAGTTTATGAGCCTGGTTTATTTTACTCACTTTTGCATAAGACTCAACATTGCTGAAGACCCACTTTTGTATTCCAATATTCTGAAGGAAAATGATGACCATGTTGACATTTCTGCCCATTTCTGCTGAGTAAAAGGGGGGCCTGCCCTCATATTGTCTACTGTGTTTTCTAATATCTTTTGGGGAAGATGGGGTAAGAGAATCTATTAGTTTTAAGACACTATTAAAAAGATAGACACATTCGTCCACCCAAAGATGTGTACATGGATTTTATAGTACCATCATTTATAATAGCCAAAATGTAGAAACCTAGATTTCCATCAAATGATAAATTAATAAATGATGTATTTAACACCTGTACAATGGGGTATTATTTCGCAATTAAAAAATGAAGCACTGATGTATACGACAGCATGGAGAAATCCTGAAAATATTATGGTAAGTGAAAGAAACGAGTTGTAAGCCAACACATATCGTACGATCTATTTATACGAAATGTCCAGAATAGGCAAATTCCAAAGAGCCAGATTATTGCCAGCCAGGCTAGGGCTGGGACATCGGGAGGACATGAGAAACAACTGATGCTGGTTATGAGGTTTCTTTCTGCAGTGATGAAAACATCCTAAACTGGATTGTGGTGATGGGTGCACAACTCTGAGAACAGTACACTTTCATGGGTGCAAAGTATGTATGTATGTATGTATGTACATTAGATCTCAATAAAAATGTTACTTCAAAAAGATAAAATAGGATAAGCCTTTTGAAATCGGGAAAGGGGAACTAATATATCTGGGGTGAGCTGCTACGGGCCAGGCAGAGTCCAATGTGTTTTTATACATTTTATTCAAGCCTCACAGCAACCTGCCAGGAGGTTTTATTCTGTCCATTTCACAGATGAAGAAATAAAGGCTCACAGAGATTAAGCGGCTTTACCTCGTCGCTTGCTAAGATCTGAACCAGATTTGACTCCCAAACAGCCTGCCTCACCCCGCTGCTGCTCAGCAGTCACCCAGCGTTTTCTCCTTCTCTAAAGACAAGGAACTAATAGAGACTTGCCTCTGCTGGTTCTTATTACTGTATGTGACTATTTAATGATGAGGAGGATATCAACTCTTCTTTCCTGAAGAGTTACCCTGAGCCATGCCAGCTGATTAAACAGTCTTTCTAAAGTCAAATGGGGCCTTTTTTTCCCAAGGTGACATGCGTGCTTTTCTAAATGCAGAGCTAGACTCGCCTAAAACAATTCTCTGTCTGCTGTCTGTTGGCATTTTCTCACTCACCCAATATCCTCCTTGAACTCACCTCTGCTTGCTCCCTCATTCCACATTAGAGCTAAAAACGTTGCCTAACGCAGTTTGCCCTCCCTACCCCACTCCTGCCTATATAAAGCAGCATCCAGGTAGCACTGAACATGTTTATGCCTCCTAATTCTGTTGTTACACACGTCTCTAATCATTAACATCACAGAGTGCTTACAAATTAATTCATATGTACAAATTCCTCACCTGAGCATTCAAAATGCATGAATCAGCATCTAGCCCCAATCACTTTAAGAGGTTACATAAAAGCACAGATCATTAAGGAGCATGGATAAATTGAGGAGAGGAGAGAGAGATTCAACTAGAATTCATGTTTCTTGCCTTAAATGAAGATCAGTCTGAGCTATATAGGAGTGGGCAGCCAGCAGAGAGTGTCTGGGATGCAAGCCATCTCCAAGCCACAGGCACGGCCTGCGTTTACTCACATCACAATCCATTATCTTCCCAGCCAGGATCCAAACCTTACCTCTACTGAAGCAAGAGCCAACCAGTGACCTCAGCTGGGTCATCAGGACCACTGCAGCCACTTCCAGCCTCAGCTCTCTGATCTGACAGCCTCAGTCAGCCCTTACTTTCCTCTTTCTGAACAGGGCCAGTGTGCTTCCTCCTGTCTGTCAATATTTAACTACCCTGTCAAGTCACATTACATCACCTGCACTAAATCCCACCCCAGTGATAGCTAGAGGGTGTGCCTGCTCTATTCAATTCAACTCAGCTAACCTTTATCTAGAGCCTTCCATTCATTCATTTCTTTCCACGTGTACTGAGCACCTACTGCATTTGGCACTGGGGATATAGAAATGAAAGATCCACTCTCCAGATTCTAGTGGAGGAAACAGGCAATATAATGTGGTATGTGTTATTGTGTTGGAGCACAGACTACAGGGGACACTCCCATTCCAGGCTGGCTGGGGAGAGATGGAGCAAATAAAGCCAGAGAATTCCCAAAGATGGCAACACTCAGAGTGACGTCTCTCACGGACCAGGCTATATCAGGAAGACAAAAGGATGATGCATCGTGGCCTCTGTCCTCAAGGAGCTTACTCCCAGCACAGGTTGCTCTATGGTCCTACAGATGAACAGGATTGCTTACGTAAATGCCACAGGCAAATTGTAGCATATTAAATCAAAGAGGGCAGCCCTTCCTTGTTGCTATTGTTTTTTGATTTTTGGTAAGTTGTGTCCTGAACAAAGATGTTTCAACAGTGAAGGCTGGCTGTATCCTATAGATCCCTTGGTGCTACCAACCTAGGGGGATTCTTCTGAGAGCCAAAAGAGCAGATAAGCCCAGTGAATAAAGGAACTATCTGCGACCCATTTTCAGGACCAGGAAAAGAAGAATTCAAGTCACAGAGTAACATTTTTCTCTGGTCAAAGGAATTATTCTGGTACAAACAGGCTTGGCCAAACGTAAACAGGGATCTGTCACATGCCCTCCTAATCTCTCTATGACTTTTCTAAGGCAACATTTCCTGACACTTAATGAAGTGTTGATGACTCTTTTAAATAATAGAGATGGATATGCAGAACCACTTGGCATCACTAAAACGGTAGCCTTTAACTTCATCTATGATCAGAAGCCTCAAAAGCTATTCACTTTGGGATTTTAAGGTTGAGTTTACCACCAAAGCATGGCTCTCAAATATACCCGTGCAATCCCTTTTCTACCAAAACTTACTTCAGTTTCACGCACCAGAGAACAAAGACCCCCATTTATGTGTGAACATTCAAAGGACCCCACCACTGGGGAGCCTAAGAGGCTGCCACGGAAAGTCCCAGTATATTTGAATTGCAAAACACAGCCTGGGGATCTCAATACATCTAATTTGGGACATGTTCCAAGCTCAGGAGCCTCTCTGCATGGAAGCAGCTTTATTAGTCAGTTTCTCAGACAATTTTCTAGTTCCACATGCACACTTCCCCGTGTGTTTCCAAGACGAACATTTACAGTCTGTTGGAATATTTTACTACAAGGTATTTAGGGTTTTGACAAATCCTAACTGACATTGCCACCATTCCAGTGAAAACTGATGACCCATAACTAATGCCTGCTTCTTGGTTGTGGCCCAAGACCTTTTTGAGCCAGTCAGTGATTGTAAGCAGAATGGCACTCCAGACCTCTCCTATCCTGGAAGCACAGTTTGATTTCAGCCCATTAATACATTTGCATCGAATGTTGAATCATCATGAAACTGAAGTGAAGTGAAGTCGCACCTCAGTCAAGCCTGTTCTTTTTTTAAACCAAGACTTACTCAGAACCCTTTTTGCTTAATAACATATAACACACTTGGCATTAGGAATATTATATGTTATTAATTGAAGAATTGTTACTGCTAATTGCCAAATGTCTAGGGACTTCTGGATCCAATTAGAATGGATTGTTGACATTTATCTTGCAATCCCACTGGAAGGACAAGGTGCTATGTGACCTTTAGTTGGTTTTTAAAGGCAGTTTTAGTACATTTTAGCCCACATGAAGTCAATTTTTCAAATAATGCTATGAATGTCATCACTGGTGAGATAACTATCAGCTCGTGGAAAATAACTAGCAAATACAGCTAACATTTCCAGAATTAAATCATAAGAAACTTCAACTTTCAAAACAGAATATTTACAATGTATTCCATTTATCTCTTGTGTACTCAGCTTTACAAAATAGAAGAAAAGGAAGGTTTCTGTTTGCTTCCATTTTGTTTTTAATAAGTCTTAAAGAGAAGTTCTAAAGCAAGACTAATTTCTCCAAATCCAATTGAATAATATTCATCTCAGTTAGAAAGCCACTGTATTGCGCGCTCATCATGGCAGAAAAGTATAGATAGAGAACTTGAAGCCACAGTTAATTTAATTTGAACCTGGGCAAGTCAATCCCATAATTAGGGTCTAAACCTGCTCTACTGAAACTAAAAGTGATGAATTGTTTAAGGTACACACGAAAACTCATAGGTGTCAGGGAGTACTATGCCTTTTAAACCCCATAGTTATAGGATTAAGACCCTATAACTTGTCCAGGGTCACAAAAGAGTCCTTCTCAGGCTGCTGTTAACGCTCTCAATTTTCTTAGGCCTCAGAGGTTTCCCAATCATGTGACTGTCATTGCTAACACCAGAAAAGTCCCTGGCTGACCAAGATGGCCACCCAACTTCCTACTACTCAGATAACACCAGAACACCATCTTGGAAGTGATTTCATATTATATGATAAATAATTATGCATCTTGTCTGAGACAGCAAGTTCTGATTCTTTAAAATTCAGTTGACTTTTTGAAATAGCTATCATTTGTAGCCAGGCTTCCTAGATGAGTTTTCAAGGTGGGTGAAAATTGTAATGTGAAAAATAAAATGTTTTCATAAAGTATAGAGATTTGACTTTTTGTGTGGGGTTCAGAAACTAAATCCAAAACAAAAATGTAAAAGCCTAGAAGGATTTTACTTGCTACTTTGCCTTGCTAGTCATGTTGTGGTCTGCAGGGCTAGCAATGTAGCCTTATCAGGAACGTGTTAGAAGTAGATGCATGGCTGCCCCAAACCTCCTGAATCAGAATCTGCATTTATATAAAATCCCTGGTGGTTCTGGGGCACGTGACAGTTTGAGAAGTCCTGTTTTAGAATTTGTTTAAGCCTAGGGGAAGGGGGAACCAGCCTCCATAAAAACACTTGATACAGTCATAAAAATAAAAAACATTCTTGTAATTCAAAGCATTTTGACAAAGAAAATGAAAGGCATTATTGTAATTTATATTTTCTGGGCCTTGTGAATTCATAGCTGAGAAGGCCATAAAATATAGTTAAACTCTAAATGAGGCCAATGATTAAATGGTTTTCCTAGGAGGGAGCCTTGTTGGATGCCAGGGCCCACTTCAAAGAGTAGAATAGTCAGTCTGTGGGAATTCCCCTCTAAGCACAGTTAGTCACCATCCTCTGTTCCAAACATCTCCCTGGTTAGCGCATCAAATCCACGGTATTGCCTAGGTTTTAATGCTTTACATCTGAAACATTATTGCACAGGTGAAGAACCGGGAAAGAGTAAGTTTCTGACATACAGATCGAGAGGCCTATTTTGGCTGTGAGATTTGAGGAGTCTAATATACACCTATGTGGAGAAGAAACTGGTATTTGGACATACAAGTCTGAGGCAGAGCCAGTCAGAAAACAGTATGTATGTGAACCATCTTTGGAAAGTAATTATGGGGGCAGTCAGCTTATGGATTATATCAGAAAATAGGGAATAAAGGATTATAATTACAGGGAGAAAACATTTCAGGCCTAGGTAACACTGGCAACGGATGTCCTGTGGCAAAAGGGAAAAAGAGGGCAGAGCAAAAGAAAGAAAAAAAAGAAGAAGTAACAAGCAAAAATTACTAGATGATAAAGTGAAATCAAAATGAATGACAATAACATATAGAGAAGTGCAATAATATGAAAGTTAAAAGTTTTCGTTCCTAAAACAGAAGATGCATATAATTGTGAAAAATACAAAAAAAGTCTGAAACCAAAATTCTAAATATTTCAAATGGGGAGTCAGAAGAGGATTGCACCCAGAGTTCGTCTTTGCGTGTAAGTGGATATTTGGTATGCTAAACAGAAAATGCACAGTCTTCTTTTATGCTCATGGGATAAAAAATCACAGAAAATGATTATGCATGTGGCCACAAAGAAAACACTGAAAATTCCCTAAAGTGAGTGAGGAAAAGGCAAAAAACACAAAAACTCTCAAGTGCCTTTACATTAGAAAAGAGTCTTCTAACCAAACCAACGACAGAAACTGCAATAAAATTACAAGGTACAGCCGGGCATCGTGGCTCACGCCTGTAAACCCAGAATTTTGGGAGGCCAAGGAGAGTGGATCACCTGAGATCGGGAGTAGAGACCAGCCTGACCAACACGGAGAAACCCCGTCTCTACTAAAAATACAAAATTAGCTGGGCGTGGTGGCGGGCACCTGTAATCCCAGCTATTCTGGAGGCTGAAGCAGGAGAATAGCTTGAACCCAGGAGGCAGAGGTTGCGGCGAGCCAAGATCGGGCCATTGCACTCCAGCCTGGGCAACAGAGTGAAACTCCATCTCAAAAAAAAAAAAAATACACGTTATTTAGGCATAAATACCACAATAGAGAACACCCCATATCAAAACTGTGATGCAGTAAAATCCAGAGGAAAATATATAGCCTTAAATGCTTTTATTTTAAAAAGATAGAAAATAAATGTGTTACACATTCAGCCTTCTTAAAGTCTTTCAAAAAAAAAAATAGATGTAGAGGGACTACTTCCAAATTTATTTTAAGAAGCCAGCATCATCTAATACCAAAATCAGATAGAGACGCTATAAGAAAACTGCAGGCTAATATCTCTGATGAACATAGATATAATAATCCTCAACAAAATATTAACCAACTGAATTCAACAACACATCAAAAAGATATACATTGTGACCACGGAGGATTTATCCCTGAGATGCAAAAATAGTTCTAAAGATCATACCTTATTCAAGTATGGAAACTCAAATAAAGTATGATCTTTAGTTAATAACAGTGTATCATTAATTGTGACCAATGTACCATACTAATGTAAGATGTTAATAATAGGAGAAACTAGATGAGAGGTATATGGGAACTCTGTACTACCTTTCCATTTTTTTCTGTAAATCTCAAGCTGTTCTAAAATCACACACAAAAAAGTCTATTTTAAGTTTTTAAAATAAGTAGATAATTTCTGATGGTGATATACAAAACATAAACTAGTGTAATACAGTACAACGTTCTGGGATTGGGAGGGTAGCCAGGAAAGGTGGTCAGCGAGATTTTCCCTGCAGCATTTGAGCTGAGAGTTTTTCATAATGCAGTAGGGAGAGTCATGCAAAAATCTCAGAGAAGATATTCTAGCACAGGGACAACATCAAAACACAAAAGCAAACAAAGAATGAATTACACTGAAAGCCGGTTATTTGAAAAGACAAAACAGGTAACTCTCTGGCATTCTGATTAAGGAACAAACATAAAAGTACACAACATAAAAACTAAGAAGAAAAGACATAAATGAGTAGGAAGACAATATGAAAAATGATAAGACTATGTGGGTGGCACTGCATTTGAAAATGCGTATTTTTGAAGCAAAACATTATGACTGAAATTAATACAAGAAGTATGAGACAGAAGCACACAAAAGAAGGTAAGGTCATAAAACTGTTGCTAGAATGCTATAGTTTTAAAATAGGCAAATACAGCAGAAGAGTCTGATTTTATTTAAATTTTAAGAAACAGATAATTCCCATGTAATTTAATTTGTCCCAGAAAAGAGAAAAATATAAACATTTTCATGATTAACTTTACTGAGCCAGGAGATCCTTAGCACAGATAAAGAAACTCTCAAAACTAGCACAGAAAAAGAAACTCTAGTTTCAGTCATAAAATTAAATGGAAACATTTTAAACAGAATGTTTGCAAACTGTATTCAGCCTTGTAAGAAAATCACAATGTAATGTGAGAAAATCACATATGACATGATCAAGCACAGCTTATTTTAGTTATATATAAAAATATTCAGCATTAAAAAATCTATCAATTGAAGTTATTAACAATACCTTGAGATAACTGTAAATAGGATACATATAAAAAGTTATCATGCTTATTTATACTGCAGAGTAACAGAAAAGGAAATTAAAAGGAAATCCTGAAATTCTGATACATCTAGGAATAATTTTTACCCAAATAGTTCAAAGAAGACCTATACAAGGAAAATGTTTAAAACTTGCATATGAATTAACAGTAGAAATAAATGTATATTTGGATACAGGTATTATCATAAAAGTGATGATTGTTCTCAAAGTAATACATAAGTGATATAGTTCTAATAAGAATTACTACAGGATTATTTTGGGAAGAAGGGGCACTAGGCAAAAGTCACTCTACAGTTCATGTGGAAGAATAACTATTCAAGCATATTCACAAACCTTTAAGGAAGTTTTGTCCTACAGATATGAAAACACACTTTGAAATACTATCACCAAAACAGTAAGCTAATTGCTACCAGTGCAGGGATAATCAATCACTGGCGCAGAATAGGAAGTCTAGAACCAGGTCCAGAAACAGTGCCAGAAACTTAATGATGAGAATGTTAATCAAGTTTTGATGAAACTAAATTTCAGATGAGTAAGAAAATCATGTTAATGAGTAAGTTACATTATTCTGTAAATCACATTAGGGTATTTGCTTTGTAGGTGGAAGAACATTTCATCAGAACCCTGTTTTACACAATGTGCAAAAACCCATTCTTGAGGGATTTAAGTTAGAAGTGTAAAACAAAACCCTGGAAAGCAAGAGCATTGGGAAACAATACATTAAATTCATTTTATGAACTCAGAGTAAAAGAGATAAGATATTAAACTCAGAAGCCATAAAGGGAAAAACAGACATAATTTACATAACTTATCACATGTTTACAGCAAAGATACTATGAACCAAGCCAAAACACCCCAAATATCTCCAGCTTGCGCTAGAAACAGACTCCAGTAGAAAAATGGGCAAAGAATATGGACACACAATTTATAAAAGATTGCAACTGGACAATATGTATTTGAAAATATAGACTACTGTAGTCAGTCAAATACAAATGGAACAATATTTTACCTATTAGATTGACTAAAATTATAAATACGAATAGTATCTAAATGTTATCAAAAGTGTTGGGAACTAGGCAGTTGAACACAGAGTTGGAGAAAGAATGAAATTGCAACACTGGAAACATTCTGAATAACCACCAGTGGGTGGACAGTTGCAGAAATTATGCCATGTGGAATATTATACAGGAGTTACAAAGGGTAAGGCTGTTCTAAATACAGTGCCTCAGAATAAGGTTCATGATGAGATGCTATGTTAAAAAAGCAAGTAAAAACAGCAGTATTAGATAATTTTGCTTCGTTTTGTTTTAATTCAGAGCTACTTAAAATTTCCATTTTTATTTTGGATCATGCAGTACATGTGCAGGTTTGTCACAAGGGTGTATTGTGTGGTGCTGAGGTTTGAGATTCTAATGATCCTGTCACCCCAATAGTGAATGTAGTAACCAGTAAAAAGTTTTTCAGTTCTTCCCCCTCTTCCTCCCTCCATTTTTAGTTCTTGCTTCCCTCCCTCCTTTAGTGTCTACTGTTCCCAGCTGTATGTCTGTGTGCCCCCCAGATTTAGCTTCAACTTATACATGAAAATGTGCACTATTTGGTTTTCTTTTTCTGTATTAGTTCACTTAGGATAATGGACTCCAGTTGCATCCATGTCGCTACAAGGGACATAGTTTCATTTTTTATGGCTGCATAGTATTCCATGGTGTATATGTACCACATTTTCTTTACCCAATCCACCATTGATGGGCACCTAGGTTGATTCTATGTCTTAACTACTGTGACTAGTGCTATGATGAACATATGGCAATACAGTGCACATATCTTTTTGGTAGAACGATTTCTTTTCCTTTGGGTATATACTCAATATATATATTGAGGGATTTCTGGGTCAAATAGCAATTGTATTTTTTGTTCTTTGAGAACTCTCCAGACTGCTTTCCCCAGGGGCTGAACTAATTTGCATTCCTGCTAACAGTGTATAAGTGTTTCCTTTTTCTCCACAACCTCACCAATATCTGTTATTTTTTGACTTTTTAATAATAGGTATTTTGACTTACGTGAGATGGTATCTCACTGTGGTTTTGATTTCCATTTCTCTGACTAGTGATGTTGAGTATTTTTTCATATTTTTGTTGGCTGCTTCTATGACTTGTTTTGAGAAATGCCTGTTCATGTCCTTTGCTTTTTAATTTTTAATTTTTGTGGGTACATAGTAGGTATATACAACTACTTTTGCCCACTTTTTAATAGTTGTTTGTTTTTTCTTGTTGATTCATTTAAGTTTCTTATAGATTCTGAATATTAGTCCTTTGTTGGATGCATAGTTTGCAAATATTTTCTCCCAATGTGTAGGTTGTCTGTTTACGCTGTTGAGAGTTTCTTTTGCTGTACAGAAACTCTTTAGTTTAATTAAGTCTCATCTGTCTCCTTTTAATTTTTTTGCTTTTGTTTTTGGAGTCTTCATCATAAATTCTTTGCCTAAGCCAATGACTTGAAGAGTATTTCCTAGGTTTTCTTCTGGCATTTTTATAATTTGTGGTCATACATTTAAGTCTTTAATCCATCTTAATTTTTATATATGATGAAAGGTAGGGGTCCAGTTTCATTCTTCTGCATATACTGAGCCAGTTTTCCCAGCACCATTTATTGAATAGGGAGTCCTTTCCCCATTGCTTATTATTGTTGACTATTGAAAATGAGTTGGTCGTGGGTGTGCAGCTTTATTACAGTGTTCTCTATTCTGTTCCATTGGTCTGTATGTCTATGTTTGTACCAGCACCAACTGTGTGTGTGCATGTTTGTTGATACATGAATAAAAGATCTCCCAAATGGGTACAATCTGACAGTTATCACCGGGTCCTTAAGGTGGATTAAATAATGGGGGTGGGGGTGGAGAGGGGGAATAGGAAGGAGGAGTGAGGGAAGCCTATACTTCCTTTCCACAGGTCTGAAATTATTAAACCGATATCATTAGGGAGCCAAAATTTTGACCTTATAACTCATATACTAGGATAAAGGGGGGAAAAGAGAAAGAAAAAGAAACAGAGACAGAGAGAGAGTTTTCTAGCTACATAATGTTTTCCTTTTTCATGGAAATAAAGCTTCATTTCATTTCTAGGGTCATCTTTCCAAAGTTCAAGGAAACAGAACATGAATTCAAGTTTCCAGTTCCAGCCCAGGTGCTGATGAGCCAGATAGGAAACTAGCATTCCATTTAAAAACAACTTCAGAATATTGAAATAATAATTCCCCCGAAAGCAAATATCCACAGAACCCTGCTTTCCTGCCAGGTTGGTCAGTCATACTCTCCATGTTTTATATATTTAAACTGGCCATTTCAAATTGTCTTCAGATGTGTAACCTACTTCCTGTATAGAATTAATTACTGTATGTTGATGCAACATTTTAATCACCACCCACTCTGGCCTTTTAGAGGTGGAAGAAGAGAGGTGTAGACAACCGTTTCCAAGGTATACAGCTTGGAGGCCCTGAAGGCTTTTTCTCTGATGTGACCTTTCTGTTTCACTGACTCATTCTTGGAGAAAACATCCCGAAGCTATCGAAGAGGGCAGCTGGGATCTCTGCAGCTGTAAGCATGAATATGTAGCTTTACGACGCTTGCACAGATACTGAGGCACAAACAACCAGGATCATCTGCTTGATGAGTGGCCTTTTAGATAGCAGAATAAGGTTTTCATTTTGTTTATTTGTAGGAGGCATATTTTATTTGTAGCAATCATATCTATACTTCAGAGGCAAATCCTTCTTTATAATACCATCACCAAAGGTGGGCAAAACAATGATGCTGATAAAGTAAGGAAAAACAGAACTTCTCTTATCACCAAAATAAGAAACAAACAATAAGTTTTATGTTGGACTGAGGAGAGGAATCAAATCCATTTATATGAGTATAAAGTTTCAAGAACTGAAGGGTGGTTACTGATTCACAACTTTGTAAAATTGCCCATAGAAGAGAGGGTCCCATTTAGAAGAAATAAATTTGTTTCTCTCTGAAATGGACACATTCACCAAACACATGGATCTGATAAACACCAAATCATGGAATCGATCATTACATCATTCTTTAACCTTTGCTTCAACAGCCACAAATTAGGTCAAAAGCGGATTTTCTTTAATCACCTAGCCTAGTGTTGCCCTTTGTCGCAGCAAGAGTACATTAAATTTTGAAGAGGAAGCATCATAGAGTTTACAATAGAACTGCAGGACTCATACTACCACATTATCTGTATCATGCAACCAACTTAGCATCATTATAGTTTCATGAGATAAAATAAAAATTGTTCATTCATTATTAATACTCTGTTTCCAGCGCACAGAATTAAAAAAAAGTACATGAGAAAAGCAGAAATGCTGATACCCTAAACATTTACTTAAGTCAAAAAGACTCAGCTGAGCTTAAAATGTTGCATTTTCCCTTCTCCTGATACCATGGATCACTGAAGTGCTTTGAGAACCCCTTCCTTCCTCCATGCCACCCAAATGCTCCCAGTGCCTATTGTTCCTATTAAGCCAACATCAAGGTTATCTATCCTGAGGACTGATGGACTCAGCTCCAAATACAAGTCTGTCAAGTAGCTTGTTTACAGCAAGTCTTTAAATAATCAAACTGTTCCCTCTAAATACGTGGCCATCAGGGTAGCATGTTAATTTCACTACTCTAATACTCCTGCAAGACTGTAAGCTCCCATGGGTTCCACAGGAAATGATGATTTTGCCCATCAACGTAGTCTTAGAACCCAGCACAGTGTCTGGCACACAGAAGACAATCAATAACTATTTATGGTGAATGGGTTATATGTTAAGAATTTCTCCACTTTATGCCTTTGCATAATATCCTATGAAATGGGGATATTATAGTTTTTTAATTTCTACATTTCTGGACATTTAAGTTGCTTCTTTTGTAGTATTTTAAACACTGCTGTGATGAATATCTTCATTTTTGTGATCTCTCCATATGTTAGATTCCCAAAAGGAGAATTAATGGGTCAAAGAATCAGAACATTTTTATAGCTCTTGACATATAATGCAAAATGACTTCTGGAAAAGATGGAAAATAGCACCAGCAAAATATAGAAGAAAAAGTTTTTACTACTTTCCCAGGCATACCAGCTATTAGCTTTTTAAAAGAGACGATAACTGAAGGGAACAATGAAATATTATCTAAATATCTGTTATAAATCTGTATGACTTTAATGTGGTAAATTGGACATATTCTCTGTTCATTTAACTAGCTATATTTTCTGTTTTGCATATCAACCAAGGAAGGATTTGACATGGCTTCTGCTGTTGAATGGGAGCCTTTCACAGATACTGGAAGAAACTTTGGCACTACAACTTCTCTGCCAATTTGATACCTTTTCTTTTGAATATTCCTCAACAGAATGACAGGAATCTCGAAAACTGGAGTTTAGGTGATACTTCCATTGTTCCAGGGATCTCTTTATTCTATTTATGAATTTCAAGAGACCAGGAGTCTCTTAGATAGATTACTTACATGTGTGTTGATAAATATCTTTAGAGGTTTTCACACGGGAAGAATTAGTGAGTTATTTTGCAGAGTCGGGCGAGTTTTACAGGCCAATAAATAATGGGCTAAATAAATCACAGTCAGGGACCAGCCTACACAGAGAAATTGTATACCTACAAAAGTTTTAGTGGTAATGAAATTGAAAGCTGTCACCAAATCCTGTTATCTGTCTGGATAGAAAAGTGCTCAACAGAAACACTGATAGCGTAGGAGATAGAGAATTGAATTAAGACCAACAAAACCTTTGAGTGAATGGCAGATTGAAGACAATAACTGAGTGATAGAATAAAACTTTCCCAGGAACCCAAGTCTTAATAAATTGCTCTGTAAGTACTTTGGGACTACAGATCTATCTAACTTCTTTAAGTTTTCCCAGGACTCAAGGACGTTTGGTTTTGGGAGGAGTCACCTTTAGAATGTACAGGAAACCTGAGCAACTCATAATAGGGCCCAAGGTGGAATCTGGTTCGTGTAGTCCAGTTAAGGTTGGTATTATTGTCTAAATGCTTATACATGACTCCCAGAACAAAGCATTCTCTCATTATTCTACATACTCATTGCTTAAATACTTGGAATCAAAAAAAGAAAAAAAAAAAGATTCCAAGAATGATTATAAAAATATTCTAGATTAAATATTTAAAAATTCTCAAAGATCATCCAAGATATGTTTAGTGAGCTCCCTTTACCTCTTCCTTCCTTTCTATTCGGCCAGGTGATGCTTGATAGTAACATAAAGGTTACTTATCTTTAAAAATGCTCCTTTTCAAGAAGCATTAGTATAGAGAGAGCTAAATGTTAACTACAGATAAACAAATGAAAGCATTCTATTAATAATTTCAAGGAAAGTTTTCTTTTCGTCTCTCACTGGAGATCATAATTGAGTCGGGGAGAAAAAGTAAAGCAGTAAAGTCAAGAACATAGGCTGGAGCCAGAGGGCCTAGTCCGATCCCAGCTCTATCTTCACTTGTTATATAATTTTGGATGAGCTGCTAAACTCTGTATTCCTCAGTTTCCTCATCTGCAGAATGGGGTTTATAGTGACAATATCTATCTCATAGTGTTGTTGTGAAAATGAAGTGAGTTAAATATGTGAAAACACTTCAGAATAGTGCCAGACACAGGGCATCGTGTATTTTCCATTCTGATATTATAAACATCTTAAGAGTAGTTTATAAGACTGTACTCCCCAGTACCCAACATCATTCCAGGACATAGTAGGTGATTAGTGAACAATTGCTGAATGAACGGTTGACTATGAAGGATTTTCCACCGAGATTTTTTTTAAAGGACTACATTTCTTTGTATCTTCAAAGCATGACTTAATTCAATACAAAACTGACAGGTAACTTTCAGAAACAATTCCAGGGTTCAGAGTATGCACACCTCTATGTATCAGCAGAATGAATAATGAGAGAGCAATGAACAATATTAGATAAAAGCTAGGAGAACTATAGAAGACAAGTAAGAGTCTTAACCCAAATCCAAAAGACTTTGAATTAATGCAAGTATTATTTCCTTGGCAAAGCCCTGGCCTTCCCTTCTAATCTTCACTGATAAGGCCATGACTATTACACCATCTGGGATAGGTCAAGATTAAGTGAAGATTCTGATCTCATCACTAGTTACTCCTTTATTCAAGTGGGGGTTGGGGAGTGGGTGGGAATGTTTCAGGGAGAGATTTGCAAATGACAGCTTCACTCATATAATGCTCAGGAGGTGATTTAGGCCTACTTAATCTCCAGGACATCTGAAACAACACAATTTCTGGAACAACTTCTTATCCTGGAAAATCCCAGATGAGTTTAATTATTTTTTTAATCCCTGTGTTTAGTAGTCATATCACTCACCACTGAAATGCAGTCCTTGCTTCTGGAGTAAAAGAGAGCAATGTTTTTAATAGGTACCAAAGATAATAGGATGACTAGACACACAGCTCACATCCCTGCAAACGGAGACAGACTGGCTCTACCAGGTTGGAATGAAGCCAGTCTCTCCAGGGCTCACTGTACTCTAGGTGTGGCATCATCAGTTCTCTTACTGGACAGTGATGAGGTGAGAGAGTAGGTAAGAGAAAGAGGGAGAGGGTGATTAAATGAACAAATACAGCAAAGTTAGAGAAGGTACTGGCCTACAAAGGTTTTAATTGAAAGAAGCAGGGAATTTCACATTAATGAAATCCACTGAATAATCAGTTTAATTTGAGATATCAACACGTGGCTCGTGGCAGGCGTATTGGACAGGGAAGGCTAGGTGAGTTCCTTTGACATCTCTGTTCCTTTTCTGTCTCCTTCATGGTGTTTTCTTCTCTCACCTGCCACTTCCATGTTGGGGTTCCTTTTTGGTTCCCTGCTTTTGCAACTCTGCTCACTTTCCGTAGCTGACCTTGAGTCACCTCACATTCTACATGATCAAAACTGAATTTTTTGTCTTCCTATATAAAATAGCTGTTCTTCATGAATTTGTTCGCTCAGTTTGAGGCGTTATCATTCACCCAGACCCTCAAGCAGGGAACTATTCTTGACAGCTCATGCCCCTCCATCCCATACATGCAATTAATTTTCAATTCTTGCTATATTTACCTTCCTCCCACTCCCCAAATCTATCCATGTAGCCCAACTACAATTATCTTCTCCAAATTGTCCTCCTCTCTTGCCTGCATTCCACCTAACATTCTTCTAGTGCAAGAATTCTCAGTGCTGGCTGCCTGTTAGAATCACGTAATGGGGAGTTTAAAACATGACCAGAACCTGGATCCACCCCCAGAGATGAGGTTTTATTCAGGATGGAATAGAGCCCAGGCATCACCATTTTTTAAACGTCTCCAGATGACTTTTTCAGAGTCAGGCTGGGACTCACACATCTAGCTCATCTTTCTGGCTCTAGTTGTGTTGCCCCTATGGCTACACCATAAAGAAGCACCACAGGCCTCTTTACAGAACATTCACCTGTCCACTCTGCCTAAACCCTCTCAATGATGGACCATAATCTAGAAAATGAAATCCAAATTCCTTAACATTCCCTGGCCTTTCTAGTCATGTACTGACATTCTCAGCCTCATAGCCAGCTCCATGCCTGCAGGTGCCTTTTCCGACCTGTGCTCCTGTCCTCTTCTTGGCTCAGATCCCCGCTCTTCACCTGGGGAACCTCTACTCATCCTGAGAGACTCGGCTTCGGCATCGCCCTTCTAGGAAATCTGTTCTCACTTGCTTATGAGAACAGATTCTCTGTACGTTGAACATCCTGTGCATAATTATATGTATAAAACATCATGTATATATTAACATGGGTGCCTACACCTGGATCCCCCAGTTGCCTATGGGACCATTTTCTCAGAGCATATATGGTTTATACCTGTTGTCTCCTTTAATTACTAATGGTCTCAAGGGTGTCTGTGGTACCACGGATGATCAATTGGAGATTACCCTCCCTGTAAGGTTGTTGAGGTCAGTAACACTGTCGTATTTTTCGTTGGAATCTCAGTGCCCAATACTTTTTCTAAACCTTGGTATTCATTTATGTGCTCAAAGAAATGAATGAAGGGGCCGGGCGCGGTGACTCATTCCTGTAATCCCAGCACTTTGGGAGGTGGAGGCGGGCGGATCAGGAGGTCAAAAGATCAAAACCATCTTGGCTAACGTGGTGAAACCCCATCTCTACCAGAAAGACGAAAAATGAGCCAGACGTGGTGGTGGCAGCTGCCTGCAATCCCAGCTACTCAGGAGGCTGAAGCAGGAGAATCGCATGAAACCGAGAGGCAGAGGTTGCAGTTAGCCGAGATCATGCCATTGCACTGCAGCCTGGGCTACAGTGAGAGACTCCATCTCAAAAAAAAAAAAAAAAAAAAAGGAAGGAATGAAGCATTTACCCGGAAAACCATCCTTTTACCTCGAGCAGCACATGGTAACTGTTAGAAAGGCTGGTATAAAAAACTGAACAAAGCAACAAATGGACACATAGCCACCTGTAAAACACGTGATTTTAGAGAGTAAACTAAAGCCTTCTTTCTCAGCTGAATATTGCTTTTTGTACTTTTCTGTTTTTCCCGGGCCCTAGGGATGTTGGGGAAACTCCACATGGTCATCAGGTAGGTACAGATGATTCCGAAAACAGCCCCAGCCAACGCTGGTTCTCACGAGGGCAGCTCTGCTTTTTATGGCCAAAGATTGAGGATCTGATGTCAGACTGCTTGCATGTGAATTTTGCTCCTCCACTCGGAGGACATTTGACTTTGGTTAAGTTATTTAAACTCTCCAAGCCTGCTTTATAATGAAGGATGTTAAAAGTGCCTACCACATACAGTTCTTTTGAAAATTAAATAAAGGAAAACTATGCAGAGAGTTTAGCATGCTGCCTGTCATAGAGAAAGCTCTGAATAGAGTAGCCCTTATTATTTTATCTATTTTCTTTGTTGAACTTACAAATAATATTTCGTTTGAAGAAGGGATTTGCCTGCATTTAAAAACACTTTGAAAAATCACTGTTCCAGAATATTGGGATTGTAGAGATTCCAACCCAGTTCCCCCTTGGGATCTTCGTAACTTGAGTTGCTAATGGAGCCAATGTTATTTCTTTCCTCTGCAATTCAGCAACCTAAGTCCACACCTTGCCTGTTCACTAGTACCCATTAGTGGAAAGGAAAATACCAACCCAGGATTCATATTTCAGTGTGAGCCACAGGTGTTGTTGGGTGCCAGCTTCTGGCGGCATGGCATACAAAGAAATGAACACTCTTGCCAATGTTGGGAATATTACCGCAGTATGCCTATTACAAATATTTACTTTTTTAGTTGGAATATCAGGGGACACTAGGGTTTCTGTTTGAACAGTGCTTTGAGGCAGAACTCATTGAAACAACATGGAAAGCTTTGCATAAATAAATTATTTTATGATTATACTTGTAACACATCATATCATCAGACTGCAAAATAAAGCTTGAGAGGATAGATAATCCCAGCTATTTACACATAATGCTAGCTACTCATACAGAGCTATAGATAACTTTGCATAAAGTATAATAAGAGATATTTCATTTTTGGTAAAAGGGGCCTATCAAGTAGCATTGGAAAAGCAGTATAATTTGTGAGTTATAGACTGGGGGTTATAGACAACGCCTTAGGAGTCAAAGAGACACAGGTTTGAGAAATTATGCACTTAGAGTGTCTGGAACCTAAAACAAATGCAATAAATTGTAACTTGGAGTAAGAATATTAATAATAACTATTATTAATATGTTATTCTCTAGGGCTATTTGATATAATTCTACTAAACAGAGATGATTCGATTATATTTTGTTCTATCCTATGTTATTTTTTACCACTGCTTTTGTTTGTAATTTTAAATCAACCCCAAAATATTCATACACACTTAAAACCTGACTTCAATAATTTCAATTTTCTCTGAGGAGTTGGTGGATCAACACAGAACTGTGGAAATGAAATTGAGGTGTCTGCATTTTCATGACCAGCAGGCATGATAACTTGTCCTAAAACTGTTTGATCTTGTTACAATTTCTGCTGAATACTTTGAGTCATGCAAAAGTATAGAATGCCTTTTATTCAAAAGCTTCCAAAAGAGAGATTGCATCGACAGAAATTCAGAGCAAGCTGCTGAAAGGCAATATTAATCCTGATCCCGGGATATTACACTAAATATTTGACAGGAATCCAAATTTTCCTGTAGCCTTCCACTAAGAAGATAATCTTTCATAATTTTAACTGTGAAAGGGGAGGATTTGATCTTTTGAAATGGAAAGGGTGAGCCTAATTGAATTTCCTTCTTTGGTTTCTTATTAAAGATGGGACCAGATTGAATCATATTCAATTAATGATTGTACTTGGATACATTGCTCTTTTCAGAAGCTGAAATAAGATTAACAAAGCTTGAAAAAGATGTAGGGGGCAACAATGCCAATTCAACACTTAAAGGGCTAGGCGTACAAAAGAGCAAAGCCCTATTTCAATGCTGTTTATTTATATGATCCTTGAGCAGGCTGGGCCGTTGTTCTTGACCAGTTCAAGGACTGAGTAGAAGGTTGTATGACCTTGAACATCAACTATGGAGGCAAAGTAAACTTACAAATGTACATGCGAATATGCATACATGCAAATAATAATTAAGACATACCATTCTGACCTGCCCTCTCATCTGACTGCACACCAAATACGCCATGATCCTTGTCAATGATGAGTTAGTATACACCCATAATGTTTCATCTAGGCCTACCCAACCACTTGTCTGTTTGCCTTCATTGCTCAGGTTAAAGAATGTCTTCTTCTTTAAGGTTTTATGCAAGTCTAGTAACCATGGAACCGTGTTTTATGGACTAATAATTGTGATACAAAGTCTAACAAGTAAATTAGCATAATTAGCACAAAGATTTTAAAACGGGGACTGTCCAGGAACACAATGCCTACACAATTACTATCTCCATAAAATTCCCTCTTTTGTAAGCTTTCCTCAGGGTATTTTATTTCTATGTTAAACATTAGGATTTGCCACAATAGATCTTCACATTATTTGCTAATTGTCTCATGTTTCTATTTGTATTATATACTGCTTCACTGGTGATCGTGTAAACTGACTAGTCCTTTATTTCTTCAGTGCCTGCACAGCACAAAACACATAGTAGGAGCTTGATTAGTACTTCTCCAAATGCAGTTGGGGTGGGTGTGTGTGTGTGTGTGTGTGCGCGTGTGTGTGGTGGTACAAGTTTGGAAGATAAATCTGAAATTAGTATCCTAGCTCTGACGCTTGACATCTGTGGGAGCCTGAGTAAGTTTCCACGTTTGTAGAATAGGCATAAAAATACAAATAGTACATGCATTGTGATGATATTGTAGGACATTTGTGCAGTGGCTGGTATGCAGTAGGAGCTCCATCCACAGTCATTCCATGGTTGAGTGAAAACACTGGCTTAAGAATGATTTTAGAAGGCCAGGTGCAGTGGCTCACACCTGTAATCCCAGCACTCTGGGAGGCCAAGGCGGGTGGATCACGAGGTCAGGAGATCGAGACCATCCTGCTAACATCGTGAAACCCCGTCTCTACTAAAAATACAAAAAAATTAGCTAGGCGTGGTGGCGGGCACCTGTAGTCCCAGCTACTCGGGAGGCTCAGGCAGGAGAATGGCGTGAACCCGGGAGGCAGAGCTTGCAGAGAACTGAGATTGCGCCACTGCACTCCAGCCTGGGTGACACAGCGAGACTCCATCTCAAAAAAAAAAAAAAAAGAGAGAGAAAGATTTTAGACTATGAGAGGTAATGGAGTGTGGTGCTCACGGGTTTGGGCTCCTGCATAAGACTGCCTACATTTAAACCCCAATTCTAAGCCTTCCAGTTGCAAGGGTTAAATGAGTGAATACATATAAATCCCCTTTGAGTGCCTGACACAGACAAGGGTTTAGCTTCAGTATCATCAAGGATGAAACTGCTTGAGACACACAAATGAACTTGGTCAATTTTCAAGGTCTTTTAAAACTCTTAATCTATATTTCTGTGAAAAATAATACATATTCTTGCCTTTAAAGCTCCACATCTTAGAAAACACAGGACTATACACACACACACACACACACACACACACACACAGCAGCAGCAGCATTATCTAGGTTTTTTTTCCTTCCTTTGTCACACTCATATGTTTGCTAATTGAAGTAACTGAAAGTCCAACCAACATATGATCTGTCATAAGCAGAGAAGAAGCTGGACTAGGAAGATAGAGTTGACGCTATACCTGATGTCCAGTTGGAAACATTGAATATTAGAATGTTAATCTTTTCCAGAGCGTCTGAATAAATGACATGTCTAAAATAGATTCCTGAGGAAAAGATCTAGGCTCAGAATCATGCACTGAACCAGGACTATCAAATAAAAGCCTAATTCTAATAAAATTAAGGCTCTTCCAGCAGATGGACCAGGTCAGCAAAAGGTGCTTTATTTAACTAACTCGAAGTCTTCGCAGCATTGGGTTACAAAACATTCACCAAGAAAGTCTAGGTGCAAATTCCCCATGCAGTCACACATCTGTGAATTTGCAGAGTTTTCAAAATCATTTGGAGATTCCAAGGAAGGGGTAGTGTGAACTCAGCAACAAAATGAAAAATAAACTAAGATAATAAACTTACTTTGTGATCCACTCAGTATTTAAATTCTTTGAAACAGATCTCCTCTAGCAACCGCCATTCCACATTGCTTTCATGTTGCTAGCCTGGTTGCCTCCTCTTCCCTGTCCTTTTAAATGAGGTCTTCATAGGATATCTCAGTTTCTTTAGGCAATTCCTAAGTGAACTTTCGGGGAATTAATACCATATCTAAGATTGTTATTTAAATATGTATAGACTCTTCTCTGTATCAGTTTAGCTCTTTCAGTCTCTGTCATAAAAACTCTAGCAGGTATCATTCTTTCTTTTTTTTTTTCATTCCCAAATACCATACAATTGCATTTCTAGTTACAGAAACTGAAGAGGCTGCCCATGCTGCTTTCTGAATGGAACAAAATGTCACCACAAAAAAGACCCACTGGAGAAACACAGACAGGGTGCAATGTCATAGGAAAATCCAGAATGTGGAGTCACCAGCAAGTTGCCAGAGGGTTTCCTGCAGCTACCCCCGGAACATAAAGGATGTTCTAAAAGGGCAAGTATTGTCTCACGCGTGAGCTCTGTTTAGTGGGAGTAAGAGTCAGGTACTAGAATCAAGACAAGAAGGAAGAAAGAGAGGCAGGGAAGAAATATAGAGTAGTAGTAACTGGGCTGAATTAATGACTGTAGACAGAGCTATGCACGTAGGAGGCAGCGGTTCTAACAAAGAGGACCCTCCTCTGGAGGGACTTGCCCCAGTCCTCTACCATCAAAACCTTCCCATCTATGAGTCATTTCTGAGACCCAGCCTTCCCTGCAGCTGTTGAAGCTGCTAACAGCTCCCCTCTGACATCTGATGAACTTACTGTCCACACCAGGGGTTCTCAACTGGGGAAGATTTTGTTGCAGTCATCATATCCATCATAAAACCATCGAAGCCCCCCACCCCACTGCTTCCCTTCTACGGTGTGGGTCTCCTAATGGACTGCCTCCTAATTGATGATTCCCAGGCTACTGCCCCAGGGCTGAGGGCCAGCTCCCTGGTGCTGTCATGGCCTTTAGCCATTAGTTCCCCAGCACCTAGCAGAGTGTGGGCTGCCAATGGTGTTCATTGAACTATCAAAAGGGAAAATTTGTGACCTCCTGAGATGAAGAAAAACCATGGTTAAAGGGGCTAATATCCAGCCATGACAGCACCAGGGCCAGACAGCCTCATGTCAGGCTGTGTCAGGCAGCTTCTCAGATGGCAAGGCCTGCTGCCCTGAAGGCTTACCTGCCTGGGAGACAGAGGCAGCCACAATGTGCTCCTCCAGAACTCCCCTACTCTTTAACTGCATGTGAATTTCTGAGTACTGATTTCTAGTAAGATAAACAGCATCTAAGGTTGCCTCTAGGTGCTAGTTTTTAAGATGATATGAATTACATAGTCCACAAAACATATTTGCCAAGATGTAGCATTTCTTTTTATACCTATTCTGCCTGATGGCAAAATACAAAAACAAAACCTAAAACTAGTCAGTCCAGGATTGACAGATATGCTTTTCTCAAGCCCATTTTCTTAGGGATTCAGGTTTATGGGACTATGGCATTGGGCACCGAAATGTTCTCTCTTGCTGTCTCCTTGCCCTGCCTGGCTGGGGTCAGTGTGAACTTCACAAGTCCTACCAGAAATCTGCGGAAGAGCTAGTCCTGCCTGGTTCTACTTTCTCTTGGTTTTAGATGCCTTTGCTCCAGATAGTTCTCTTCTTATCAGGACATTAGTGAAAGAAAACAACTGTGCTACTCCAGTAATGGCCACTGGCTGGTCTGAAGGATCCCAGAACCTCCCACTTGGATGAGCTGGTCATGGCAAGGCACTGAGGTTCAGCTGCATTTTCCACCTTGGCCCTTGTAGGAACCTTCCTGTTTCATCGAGATGCTCCTCCGTGGGAAGGGCCCTCCTTTCTTGCACAGTCCCTCTCCTTGAGCTAACTTTTGGACCCTGCTTCTGGAAATTTCCTGAGACCTTTGAATTGACTGCAGTCATCTCCAGCATAGATCACCACTCTTCTCCCTGAGCCCAAGCTTGAAGCATGCAGACTTCCATCAATTGCAGCTCCAGCTCACCCCTGCGTCTCCTCCTTCCACTTCAAACCTGCTCTTTCTTCTTCCTACCCTAGAGCTGTTTTTTCTGCTGGAAGAGGGGAGGAAAGGATGAGTAGAGGGACCTCTTGAGTCTATTTGCTTTCTCCTGGTGATCTTTTCTTTTACCTTCACAAGTGACTTTTGAACCTAGAAGTCAAGATTATGGCAGGCTTCTTTACTGGTATATTTTAGATAAAATTTCGTATACCCCTGCCCAGGGCAACGGGCTGCTCCTAATTGCACAAAACAGTGTCAATCAATGTATAGTAAAAACAAGTGTATGATTTTGTGACAATCCAATTCATGTTAAGAGCATAAATATTGCTTTATAAAGAGTCGTTTTGCTGTATTGTCTAAAATGTTCTCATTCTCTTGACTGACCTATGTGAAGCTTTTAAATGAAGCTGGAAGGTGTCTGGGGCTCCAGTGGTTTGTCCCATTCTTCAGGTGACAAAAGAGAAAGCCCAAAAGAGGGAAAGACTGATGTCTTCAAGTTTTGGTACCATGGTTTAGGGAAAAACTCACAGCATCTTAGGGCTATCTTAGCGCTGTTTAAGCACAATGGAACAGCTAACATAGCGGCCCCAGAAACTTCGCCAAATGGCAAATAGCTTTTAAAGACAAAAACGAAAAGATATGTATATTTTAAGAGATGTATACATCTTCTGCTTTTCCTTTAAAATAGCTCTTAATCTATGAGAGGGAAGTTGAGACTTGGCTTGTCCCTCTCTCTGTTTGCTGTCAAACAAGAGGATAGTGAACCCTGCCCTCCTTATCCCAGCATGGTGTTAAAAGGATCAAAGTGAGATAACAAATGTGAGACACCCATCTAAAATCAGGAAATTCTTAGAGGTATCTGTATGGGTGTTCTCTGCAGGGATTTGCCAGAGTTCTGTGTTTTTCTTCCTTGCACTCTGATCTTTGCTTTTCTACCTTATGAACTCAACAGAACAGGAGTCAGCCCTCTCCATGAACTTGATGGCCAGCTCCTCTGAACCCCAGGCCTAACCCTCTGACCAGCGCTGGCCTTGCTGTTCCTTTGAATCCATCTCAACATTTCCTCCACAGCTGACTTCCTGGATCGTCACTCATTATGATTGTCCTGTGGACTGTCCCCTCCATACGAAGAATTATTTTAACTAATTACTTGTCTTTTAAGATCTCAAGAGGCCAGGATACCATGTGATAATAAAAATAGGCTCTTTTTTTTATAAAATTATAATTTTATAGGTTTTTTTAAATAAAATACCTATAAAATTAATATGTAATTTTGTTAATTTCACGTGAGGACACTAAATTTTTTTTGTGATTGAGTGATTTACTTGGGAAAGGATTTATTAAAAGGTCATTCTCCTTACACAAAAAAGGGGCGAGTTGCAAAATTATCAGGGAATTTAACTTTCTCGTGTCTTACTGTCTTGAAACAGTTCTCAAATCTAGGTAGGTCTGAGTTAATACAAGAAATGAGCTTTTTTTGTAGGTTGAATCTTATAGATTTTTTCACAAATAATGATTCAATACCAATTTTAAAAAGAGACCCTGATGCTAGGTATAGTGGAGTTTACAAAGATGTTAAAAATAAAATCCAAAGCAACTACTTTTTGGGCAAAACTGTTTTTAAAAAACTAGTTTTAAAAGATTTCTCATATATATTTGACTTAATTCTCATAAAAATCTTGTGACATAGTTATTATTGCTATCACTGTTTTATACATAAGAAATCCAAGGCTCACTTTTGCAGACCTTGGATCAAAAATGCCAGAACCTCTGACTTCAAACTCTAAATCCTTCCCTTTACACAGCATGTAGACGTTTGGTTTGCAGGAAATAAGTGTCTCTAAGAGGATATAATGCAGATTGTTATTTGGTCCTTCTGGGGAGGAGCTACTTTTCATTGGAGTGATTGAAGAGGGTATAATTAAGTTACAATTCCACCTGGTCCCAGAGAAAGGGAGAGACTTTTTGGCAGCACAGGGAGAGTAAGGAAGGGGGATTCAGGGAGAGGGAGGGGATAGGTGAACAGAAGCACAGAGGGGAAGGGAAGCTAAGAATTTTTAGGGAATAGCAGTTGGAGCAACTTGCGATAATGTGATGCCCCTGAAGAAAACAACAGCAACAAAAAATTAGCAATAATTCAAAAGATGGGTTGTACAAGACCTTATTGCTGGATCAAGGGATTTAGACATCCTCCAGTGCTGAGTGGAACCCACTGTATGTGTGTTTGTGGCAGCATGGTGGTGGTTTCAAATGAAGATGGAACGATTAAGCTTGTGTTTCAGGGTACTTGGCCATGTCTCAATGCAAGACAGACCTGCAAAGAGAGGAGGTGAGAACCAAACAATTGCAGGAGAAAACTAGGAAGTTGTCAGAGTGGTCCAAGAAAGAATTAATATAGCAATCATAGGAAAAGGGGAAAAAGGCAAAGATACGAGAAACACATTAATTAGAAAACTGAAAAGTCTTGACAATTTCTAGAAGGTTGAAGATGAGAGAAGAATGGAAGTCCTACATTTCAAGCTTGAGCAAGTAGAAGATTTGTTCATGTTATAAATGATATGATATTAAAGAAGAAAAGCTTTCTGGAGCCTGGAAGTGTCTAAAGATAAAGGAAAATAAAAACAAAAATAGCTAACACATACTTGCATGCTTACTGCATACCAGGTGTTGCTAAGCCCTTTTTGTGTAATAACTCATTTAATTCTTACACCAACTTTTGGAGCTAGGTAATATGGCACCTATTTTAAAGATGGGAACACTAAGCAAGGAAAGTTTAAGCAAGTTCCCCACAGTCACACAGCTGGTAAGTGAGGGAGGGAGAGGGAGACCAGGCCGCCTGGTCCCAGAAGTTGTGTGTGTGAGCACCACTGCTCTGCTGCTCCTCTATGATAAGCCTCGTCCTAGCATGCTGCTTGATTGTGCCCTGGAACGACCAGATGAAGATGCATAATGAGAAAGTCAAACTCAAGGTGGACGCTTAGAAGAGTAACCAAAGCTAATCCTGCATGGCTGGAGGGCATCTGTCTGGAGATGACAGCTGAATAATGGAGGATATGAGACGACCGTGGGAGAGAGGGGAGAGGCAGGGAGAAGAGGTGAGAAGTGAGGGGAAAGGGAGAAAGGATGAGAAAGGATGAGAAAGAAGACAGAATACAGCTTGAAGTATCCATATTTAGTGGGTGGGAAAGAGGAGGAATCAGAAAAGGGGACCAAAAGCATGCAGTCCACCCAAGAAGACCTCTGGGTGAGTTTCAAGTGCAACCCCAGTAGTCTGAAACGAGGAAGATCAGTCAGGCAAGGAGCTAACCAAGTAAGAACCATTAGTAAAGCTGAACTGGTGATTCCATGCCTGGTGGAAAACATACCAGGAAATGTGAGTAAAAGGTATGGCTTCATGGGAGGAACACACCACGACTTTGAACTCCATCTCTACCCGCCATCACCTCACTGCCCTTCCCGCAACCAAGCAGTCAGTAGCAGGAAAAACAAATTGCCATATACCCTAGAGCAGCTCAATATTGAAGGGAAACATTCATGTGCATATCTTATTGAGCTACATGCAGAATTCAGAGGTAAATGTCAAGGTCCTTGCACTCATGCTTTTAGTAAAATAGTCTTATGTAAATAATAAACCTGAATTTAATCTGTTCAATAACTTTATTTTTGAAGCCTCTTTCTCTGTCTCTTTTTTCTTTTCCCTTCCTTCCTTCCTTCCTTTTCCTTCTTTCCTTTCCTTTTTTCTTCTCTCTCTCCTTCCTTTCCCCTTCCTTTCCCCTCCTTTCCCCTTCCCTTCCCTTCCTTTCCCTTCCCCTTCCCCTTCCTTGCCCCTTCCCTTCCCTTCCTTTCTCCTTCTCCTTCCCCTCCACCTCTCCCTTCCCCTTCCCTTTTCTTTTTCTTTACCTTTTCCTTTTCTTTGCTTTTTGTAGAGATAGGGTCTCCTTATGTTGCCCAGGTCTTGAACTCTTGGGTCCAAGTGATCTTCCGACCTTAACCTCCCAAAATGCTGGGATTACAGGTGTGAGCCACTGTACCCAACCTCTTTCTTTTTCTAAAGGAGGGAAATTCGAGGCAATGAATCATTTTGCATCTCAATCTGTGGCCTTCATCAGGGTTCTCTAAAGAGTAGCCAGTCTATGTCCAGCTGGCTGAGACAGGGTTCCACAAACAGTACTTCCAATAATTCTGTCCACATGCATGGGCCATTTCGCCTCTACAGCTCTAAGCTCACTGCTGAGAGTACCCATCAGACTAAAGCAAACATGCCTATTAAGCATATCATAAATAGGCTAGCAAGAAGCACCACACACAGCAGCAGAACAAAGCAGAACTGGGCTGATCATGTCCTAAGTCCATCCACTTAACATTTATACTTCCACTTTATTCCTCTGAAAATATTTTGATTATGTTACCTTCTAAAATGAAAGCAAGTATAAATCTTCTGTTGGATTTATTCTCCCCTTTGTCAACCTTCTTGCCAGTCAAAGGTTTGATATTATTCTGGAAAAAAAAAAAAAAAGAGGGAGGCGGGGTGGTGGCCACAATTTATAAGCTTCCGGAAACTCTTTGCCACAAATCAAACCTGTGAATTATTCTGTAGCATGAGGAAGCTCATGTATTTCATTGACATGAGAGGAAGAGCAAGCCCAGATTTAACTAATCCATGCTGTATAGAGTCACATTAAGTAATACCATTGTTTATCCTGAGCAGTCAAGAGGAAAGACACAAATCTAAAACAAAAGTAGCACATGTATATTCTCGGTTTGGTTTTCTTCAAGGTTACCCCAAATGCTGCAAATTGAACTTGGCCTAGGAGTGCATGGTTGGACAGTGTTTTTTTTTCTTAAAGCATTTTTCTGCTTTAAAGAAAGTCTATTGACAAAAGAGGAATCAGAGTTTCTTCTTTATTGTTTTTAAAACAGGGTCTCACTGTTGCCCAGGCCGAATGCAGTGGCATAATCACAGCTTACTACAGCCTTGACCTCCCAGGCTCAGGTGATGCTCCTGCCTCAGCTTCCTGAGTAGCTGGGACTACAGCTGCATGCCACCACACTTGGCTAAGTTTTGTATTTATCCTATGGATGAGGTCTCACCATGTTGCCCAGGCTGGTCTCAAACTCCTAGGTTCCAGCGATCCACCCACCTTATATGCTTCTTAATCTCTGTAGCCATCTTTCTCCTTTCTATAAAATACCATAGACAAGATGCTGTGTTTAAACAGACATATGCACCATGTACACATGAATGAGATAGGATGTTCTTATCAACCTTTTTTCCACATAGATTGAATTCTCCTTGCACTTCCAAGCTTTTTGTATATTCCTCCATAGTGGCATTTATCATATTGTATAAAATAATTTCTCCCCTACCCAATTGGGAGTACAAGATCAAGGGTAGTTTTAGATGCACCTATTCCTGTTGCCTATTGCAGAGTAGCTGCTCAATAAGTCTTTGTTGGCTCAAGCAATGAATAAATGAAAGAATGTTTCCCTAACCTGCTATTAACTCTCATGTTATGTATATTAGAAACTGAATTTTTGGCCCTAGTTCTTGGTCCTTTTTCCTTCACTTTTAGCAAAAAGATTTAGAGTTCTTGTACCTTGGGTGAAAGTAGCTTAAACGAATATATTTTATAGTCAGAATATTTCAAGGAATTTTATAAAAGAGTAATAGAAAATAATCAAAACAGGTGAATAGCGTATTATAGACAACAGGGAATACACGTTCTCCCTAAAATGGGAATACTAAAACCAGATTATCTCTGAAATTCGAAATAGTTGGACTTTTGGGTCCTTTTCAACCTTGAGAATTCTTTGAACAAGGAAATACAGAAGTTTCCCCTAAGGTGTGGCAGTTCCTTTTAATGATATGACTCTTCAACTTCCAAAATGCTCTGTCTTCAAGATCTATAGGCCAATCTGAAATGGATTTTATGTCAAGGTTGCGATCATAGATTGTATCATCTTGACTTTACCACCTTTTCTCTCTGATGTGCTGCATCGATTTGAACTATAAAGGAAGGTTAAAATATAAAATTAACATTATTATGCCTCATCCACATCTCACAGAGTTTCCAGCTTTTTTTTTTTTTTTTTTTTCAAAGGGGATTTTAAAACTTGAAGGCATAAGAACTGGTTGCATAGCACAATTTTTGTGGGTTGAAGTGCCTGGATGACTCCCTGTCAAATGTCTGTGCATCTCTATGTTTCAGCACCTCAAGTCCCAGGGGACTCACCATCTCCCAGGCAATCCATGATCTTTGCACAAAGCCTTGTTGCAAGGTAGCAAAGATGTACCTACCAGAAACATTTACTGATTTGCCCATATTTGTCTACTTGAGGCAATACAGGCCAAGTTGAATTTCTCTTCTCAGCACACACACACACACACACACAGCCATCTAAAGGTTTAAAAGAAAGCTTATTTGTTCAGTCTGTGCTGCCCATCTGTTCTCCAGGCTAATCTTCCCTGTTCTGTTATCCATCCCTCAGGTAATGTCAACTTGAGTCATTTTATTCTCCCAGCAATTCCTCTCTGGGTATATTCCAATATGTCCATCAAGTGCCTTTTCATATGTGGTAACCTTTCCTGAACACAGTTGTTTTCAGCATATGTTGACCAGTCCAATGCAGAGGAAGAGGATGACCTCCATCATTCCATTAATGCAGCCTATGGTAACATTACCTTTTTGAAAGTCATTCATATTGAGATTACTATTGACTCTTTAGATGCATACTGTTAATAAGCTTATAGCCCTCTGATGATTTAACTGTACAGTTGATTTTGAAACAATGACAGAATTTATTTCTTTTAAATCATTTAAAAATATATATTTAGCAACTTTCATTGTGTGAAACATTTTCAATTTAACCACACACTATTCTCAAAGGGGATATACATGGTTCTATTCTCTTTATTCATACTATCGACCACAAACTTGAATAGCTCCAAGGCCACAAAAGAGGCATGTACCGTGCCACAAAAACCTTCTGGTTGACATCAATCTTCCTTTGGGGACAACAATTCGACGAAGATCTAATTCACCACATGGTATTAGTATCCAGACTACAGTTCTCCACCTTTGAAACCAGGGTAAATGAGAAACCTTATAAAAAGGTTCCATAGGCTAAAGTCCTAAAAGAATATTTTACCAAAAATCAAGGCAGAGAAAAATATATCATTTCATTGCTCAAGCTGTGTGTATTGGTGACTTTATTTGGAAATACGGTCTTTGTAGCTGTAATCAAGGTAGGATGAAGTCATCCTGGATTAGAGTTGGTTCTAATCCAATCAGAGTTTTGTATACAGACATAGACTCAGAGAGAAGATGGCCCAGTAACATGAAATATTGCAATTTGTAGAGCCTAATGAGACACTTAAGAGGGATCCAGAAGTCATTCTTTACTCTGATCTTACGGTCACGGATCTGAACTTCCTTTCCATCAGCAGCACTCACTAAATGCAAAGCAAGTTCTCCGGGAACCCTTCTCAAACTTACCTTTCTCTACATTTCACACTGCAAATAATTGATGGCCAAAGTTTCAGTGAGGTGGGTCAGGACCAGTTCATGTGCACATATCAGAAAGCATATGCCCCAGTGGCACATGAGTATCCGTTTCAGTAATCAACTTCATCCGTGAAAGTCAAGTCATTTTCTGCTGAAAAGTGAGTTGTGAAATCTTGTCTGTCTTCTAACAGATCTTTCCTCTGGAATGCCACACATGGCCATGCAACAATCACTCTAACACAAAGACGTTTTTATCTGTTCCACCAAGGTAACCTATCAACTTCACTAAGAACAGATGACTTTTCATGTGATTTTTGAGCTAAACCTCCCCTTCCCATTGCAGGGCAAAGAGCATGACTATATCAGTGTCTATCAACAAAGTGACTTGCATTCAGGGTGCTAATTGATGCCAGCAACCCCACAATCTCAGAGAGCCTGGCCTGAAAGTGAATTATGATTTTGCCTCCTTCTGGGCTAAAACATCTATATGACTTGCAAATGGATACTTGATGAATGGCATCATGGAGGATGTCTCTTCAACCCAAAGGAGTGATGGGAACTTCAAACATTTCCCTGCTAAAAAAATAATTGTGTGTAGTCTTCCCTCAAGCACAATCACACACACACATACTGAGTAATGGGGGTTATATGTGCACTGCACAATAAAATTTAGAGGAGGAGAAACTTCATAGGGAAGAAAGGATTCCAGTTAGCAGTCTTTAGGACAGGTGATCTGCCAAATGAGTCCCCTAAAACAGCTTACCAGCTCACTCCACTATAATAATATTTCAATTACCTGAGACCTGGAAGAAAACAATCAACTGGCCAAAAATAATAATGCTTGGCCCCAAACACCATGTCAAATGCAGCCTCCTCTCCTTGAGAGAAATGTTTCCCATATCTGCAATGGCAGAACACACTGAAGGGCATCCCTGCTCCAAAGACAAGGGAGAATTTGAAGAACCAAAGCCTTAAATGCAGCCAACTAGGAGAGGCTCTTTGCTTGGGAAAGCAACAAG
Source organism: Colobus angolensis palliatus (assembly GCF_000951035.1). Classification (NCBI taxonomy): domain Eukaryota; kingdom Metazoa; phylum Chordata; class Mammalia; order Primates; family Cercopithecidae; genus Colobus; species Colobus angolensis. Next base: position 3,152,807 of record NW_012114799.1, read on the forward strand.
CAGTTGTGCAGGCAGTGCATATGAATGGGATTATGGGATCAGGGGAAGTCCTGATTAAATGGAGTATGTGCCCAAGAAGGAAATCCACTGATGGAGGATAATCCATATGCTATAAATTTAGACCTATGGCTGATAATATGGAATGGAGAAATTGTCACCAAACCTCACTATAAAATTTCATTTGTAACTATGCTTCTAAGTGGCACAGATGTAGGAAGGAGGAAGTAGGGAAGAGGCAGGTGATACATTCCCTGTCTGGACACAATCTCCTCAAATGACATCTGTTTAACCATTTCGAAAATGTAAGATGTTGACATGACAGAAAGGCTATCAGAAGAAACAGTATGAAATCAATCCTTAAATCCATTCAGAACAAGACTGACACATCAGGAGTTAGACTGTGAAACACACAGAAAAGACAATCAAAGCGGGACATGTTTTTACACGCCCTCCCATGATGTCTCAGACCCAAGCGCTGCCTTGGGGAGCCATGTGTGGCATCTTTCCCTGGTGTTAGAAGTTGCTACTTTTCACCATACCCAAACTTATATAATGTATTTATATTATTAGATAGCGAGCAACTTGAGGGATCCTCTTTCCTTCTTTTTCTCTCTCCTGTTATTAGTATTGCTACCCAAATAAATTCACTGTTGAATAAGTGAATGTATATACAAAGCAGTAGGGCTCTCAGTTCTCCAAATAAGGCATCCAGTAATCAAGTCAAAAATCTTCAATTTTACAGAAAACAATAGAACTTGAAGTGTTTTCTTGTCTTTATCACATCATCCTTAAGGGAAGAGCCATTAGTTAAAATTAAACAATGTCTGATGATTTTGTCCAGTCATCAGATCACCTCAATCAGAAAACATGTAACTAGAAAATCCTGAAAGCAAAGATTATCAAAATACATTCATCATTTGTCCATTTTAAGATACTTATAGAACCACTGGATAAAGAACCCTAGAATCCTCCATCTCCTTAATGCAACCAATAGTTTTAGACTGAACTGCAATAATTCCAATGGACAAAAATCTCACCCACTTAAAATAATCTGCTAAAAATATTGTGCATAGCATTGACCAAATAACTTCAATTCTAATAACAATTCCTAAGGCATTACTAATAGATGTGGGCAAATCCTTGTGAACAAAGATGTTCACTGCATTTCTATTTATAATAGAAAATAAAGAAAGAGAAAGAAAACACAGTTGGAAATTGACAAAATAAGAGTTATTCATTCAGTGAAACATGATGTAGCCAGTAAAAATATATTTATGCAAATTGTGTAATTCCATTGGAAAACACTAATAAGGTAGTATTCATAAAACAGAAAAATGAAAGGTTATATACCCAATGTGCTCTCTAAAGAATGGAAGGAAGGAAGGAAGGACAAAATATTAAGTTTTCTTTTTTTCTTTGAACCTTTCTGGATATGTTTATAATGAACAAGTACTATTATAGTAATCAGAAACATTAATGATACATTTGCAAAAAATAAAGTTGAAAATGAGAAAGGATTACAGGAGAAAGGGTCCAGTTTTGAGACCCACCCGCCGCCAAATCACTACCATACTTGTCACTTGCATGTTACAATTCATCATGTATTTCTAATTTACTTTAATAATTATCTGCAAAAGAGCAATGGTTTTCTGTTAGGTTGCTTTTGTGTCAGTTTGCAGATCAGTAAAAGGGACAGTATATGTTCATTTTTAGTACAGCTAAAAACTAGCAAACTGGGTGCCTATAATAAGAAACTAAGAAATTAAGCTTATAAGCTCTAAAATGTTCTTCTAAGTAGCTTTTAAACAGAGAACTTGGCTTTTAGAGGGCAGCAAATGTACGATGGATAATATAATTTAAATAGAATTGGCTACTCAGAATGTGATTACCATCTATAAAGCACTGGTGACTTACTTTGAAATAAGTATTTGGTATAGAATTATACTTCAACGTACTGAGGATGTTGATAAATATTGTGTTTGTTACCTGAATGAGGTAGTCAGGGACAAGATTCAGAAAATGGAGAAACACATTAGAAACCTTTAACAGTCTCTAAGTGCCTTTGAGATGGGCATCTCATTAATATTCATATCAAACCATGTAATATTTATTAAACATTCATTTGTGTCAACATTTGGTATCGACATCACAGATCAAACAGCACACTTGTAAACCTAAGGCCTTCTCTGCCCAAGAAAGAAGTATTCTCAGCATTTCCGATTTCAGCTTCTGTAGTCTTTGGAGTGGTTTTGACATGGCTGAGATTTTAAAAATAATCATGCCTATCACACAAATGAAGCCCAGTCAAATATAAACATTACTTTCCTAGATGGTTCAACATTTCAAGGCTGTCCGGATAAACGGGTTGTACAGACCTACATACTTTCAGGGATTTTGTTTTTCTCTCTAACTTAAAAATATTAGGTCAAAATATCTTACCTACAATTATGAAGACTATTTGCAGAATCCAAGATATTCGTTAGGGTCGTTAAACAACAAAAAAAGGAAAATAATTGGAATGTTACCTATCACAAACTGTGGAGGTGGTTATAAACTTTCATGCAAAGGGTCTGATCTGAGAAAATACATCGGCATGATATACTCAACTTTAATGTTTTATTTTCAGTTCGCTTGAAAACATTTTTTAATGGAGTAGATTCCTTCAGATTATAAAGGCAATAAAGTTTCCCCTTCGAATGGATAGAAAGGCCAAATGGTAATTTTTCAAATGGTCCTTCTAAAGGAGTTCAAAGAGAAAAGTGTAAATATAGTTTCTCTGAGAAATATGACTGTTAAGAAGATATTTGTATCCATTGGACAACACAGGGTCAGGAGATTGACGATACTTAGAACAATCAAAGGAGTTACTGAGGCCGTGAAAACAATCCCAGATCCATAGACTGACTGCACCTTCAAAGATAAAACGGTGGTTATTTGACAACCAAGACATTTTGCAGATTAAAGTAATCCAACTCTGTTTCAGTTTTCAAAAAATATTTCGTGTTGACTGGTATCTGGGTCTTTGTTAAAATGCTAGATGAAACACAGTTTTCTACCTTTTGTAGCCACAAAATGTCCATCCAGCCTGATTTGTTTAAAGCAATACCAAAAAGAACAGGATATTGTTTACAGAGATAGTCAAAGACAAAAGCCTCCACAATGTTTCTTGGCATGATTATAATATCTCAAAGTCTTGACATCTATTTTTTGTAAAGTCAAAAATGATACATCTCAATGAAGCTTATGCCCATTTCATCCCTTTCAAAGTTTAAGGTCAGCTATTTGGTATGCCTTTATGAATAATAAAATTATGGCTTTCCTGCCTCGTAGGCCGTATTGCAGCCAAGTGGCTTCAGTCATTTTCATGGGACAGATTTTCTAATGTCTTTATTATTACTCTGCATTCCCCACCTCACACTTTTACCACTAGGCTATCTATCTATCTATCTATCTATCTATCTATCTATCTATCTATCTATCTATCTATCTATCATCCATTGTTCAGCATGCTGTACCCAATGGAATCATCATATTTAGAGTGGTCCATAAGATGATCATTCTCCATTGAGTCCAATTTACAATCTGTTTCTCCCTTTTTTCTTTAATATGTTTTTCTGCTCATTCAAATTCTGATCAGAAGCTAAGACATTTTCATATCCAAATGCTCTTCTCATCATTTCTGATACCATCACCATATATTAAAAACAGAAAACAATATGAAAGGAAAGCAATAAAAGACCCTCACTGAAAAAGTCCTTGCACTTTGAAAACCAAACTTAATTTTCTAATGCAGGAAAACAGAACTTAAATCTCTTTTTTATGTTTGAAATCCCGACAATCAAATAGTTGCGACATGAAGACTTCACAAGCATTAAGTCTTATATCATCCATGGTTAGATGTAAATAAATCCACCATAAAAATCAGTCTAGGCAAAAACACACTGCAACTTAGTTTTCTAAATCACAGGAGCTGAGAAGCAGCTGAACTTCACTAAATCAGACAGTACCAAAATGGATAAACATCCAGGCTCTGTATCTTTCGTGATGGTGTGCCATCTCTTGTTAGATTTGCTGCACATTTGTTGTTTTATGAGCAATGATATTATCACATTATGATTTCAGGGGATAATCCACAACAAGCACAAATTAAGGATGGACCTGTAGCAGACATTGGGAGTTACTTGCTAAATTTTCATTATTCCTTTTATTCTTCACTAGCAAAACCCCTATATTGCAGCAGTAGCAATCTACCCAGCTAAAAGAGAACACGTCCCAGGCCCCCACGTGGAAAGGAGTAGCAATTATGATGTAAGTAGGAGGCACTGATTGCCATCGTGTGGGCTTTCAGGAAAATTCTCTAAAGGTGCCTGACTTGGCAGGTGCCCTTTTGCCCTTCCCACTCCACCTTCTTGCTGCCTGCACTCCCCATCAGTCATATTGTGACCTGAAATGACCTTGAGAGCAGAAGCCATGTGATAAGAATGATGGGAGAGGCTCCTGATGACATCAAGGAGTCATCCATATCAGCTGTAATTCGCCTTCCGCTGCAGTTCATGTTACATGGGAGAAAGATAAATCCTTTTTTGTATGTCATGATATTTTAGATGCTTTACTTGCAGGTGTACCCAACTCCTAGTTGATGAAATAACCTTATTATTTAGTGAATTTGAAGGAGGCTGCTGGCCTCAAATCGGTAATACATTAGTCTTAAATTACTTTTCCATTAGTAACAATTAGTTGGATAAAGCAAACACAATTTCTTTTCAATGGGCCTTTCGTGTTTAACAGAAGTGCATATTTCCCAGATACTTGGCCAAAGGAAAGTAAAATTTACCAGCCCAAGTAGTGTCAGACCCACAGATTTAACCACCTTTCTCTCAGCAGCTACATAGCTGCTTATGAACGTTATCAGGACGGTTGGAAACGTCACAGGTCCAACAAGATCTTTGTATTTCCATTTCTGCACTGTCCAACCAATGTCTTTCATGAACTACTCCACAGCTCTGAGCTTCATCTCTAATGTGCAGCATTCATACCAAAGAGGCCCCAGGTAAGAGTAGGTGCTTAAGTCAGGACAAGGATGCATCGTATTTCATACAAAAAGGGGACTTGAGAGGTATGTGATGAAGACAAAGATTCCATCTCACAAACTGATTCCCACGTGGCCGGCCTGGAGACAGGGAAAATTGGATTAAATAGTTTCTGATGGCTTTACCCAGGCTAAGATTTCAATGATCTTTATAAACCTCCATTAATCATGTAATCATCTTTCCATTTTGAAACTGAATTTATAGCATTTTAAGATAATGGCTTCTAGTGCCTGTAGAGCCAAAGCTAAAATATGACCTCAAAGAGTCCCTCCTTCCCTTGGTGAGATAACAAATCCTGCCACTGAGAACTCTTTCTTGTTTGATGTGACGAGAAAGATGCCTACAGAAATACACCTACACCATTTCTAAGACAGAATGGCAATGCAGCCTTAATCTGCATATTTCAAAATAGGATTTAAAAGATTTTACAGCTGGCTCAAGGATGAGTGTAAAATATTTAAGATGGGAAGAGAAATTTTAAAGTAATTATTTTTAGACAGTCTGAAGGAACAAAATCTTACGGAAATGGTTTCATTCAGAACAATCAGTAATACAGATCAAAATTAACACTCATGAGTTGCCAAGTAAGGAGAGGTGCAAGGCAACTCAAATAGCATTCATCTGTGTAATTTGAAAAAAGGAAATCCATTCTTAAAGGGCCAGTTTTTCCCTCTCCCCTTTTTTAGAATTAGTGAGTATGGTGCTGGGAAAATTGGCTCGCCATAAGTAGAAAGCTGAAACTGGATCCTTTCCTTACTCCTTATACGAAAATTAATTCAAGATGGATTAGAGACTTAAATGTTA
>NW_012114799.1:3159692-3320304 GCF_000951035.1 Colobus angolensis palliatus
TAATGGGTGCAGCATACCAACATGGCACAAGTATACATATGTAACAAACCTGCATGTTGTGCACATGTACCCTAGAACTTAAAGTATAATAATAATAAAAAAGAATTAGTGAGTAATCCAAATTCTTTTTCTAAGTTTTTCATGCTATACATAATAATTGGTTATGCAAATAAAATGGAACACCTTACAATTTCTAACAATTCTGTTAAGGACAAAAGTTAAACATGATTTTCTCCTCTTGTCTCTGTTTAAATTAGTGTGTGAGTGTGTATGCCCTTTCCCACCACTTTCTATGATTCAGCCTTGATGATAGGTCTCTGTTCCCTTACATTGCAGCTAGTAAATCTGTTATGAGCTTGGCTGCCACACGCAACCACGCCTGGAGGCTATGTTAAAAATTCTGAGATCCATGAACATCAGCAAAGTTTCTGTTCAGTTTAAGCTGGACAAACAGAGTGAAAGACAAACTTTATTGAGTTTGGAATGGGCCCATCCATTGTTACTGGACTAGGTACTGACAGGCTACCAGCTAGAGTCACATTTATTGAATTAGCGAAAATCTACTAGCTGTCGGAGGAGAGAATAAGGCGCTAGTATCAATCATGGAGAGCATGGGAAGATGAAACTCTTTCAACAATGAAAGCAATGCTCCTTTCTACCATGAAAGTTTTCATCCCTCTTCCTCATCTCAATTTCAAAAAGCCATATCCTAAGCATCAAGTGCAATTTAAAAACATGAGCAACATTATGTGTTGGGCATCTAGATGTTTCAGATGTGCAGAGCCGGTGAAAACTTGAAGGGCCTTGTAACATCCTGGCTGCTGTCCAACCAAAACAGATGAAGTATGGAGTGAGAGATTATTTCCTATCCCCACGCTGCACACCCACCTTCTAAGTCCACAAAGTGACACTGAGTCCTTCAGATTCTGAGTGTCATCTTTAATAACCCTACCACAGGGAAAAGTAAGCCCCCAAGAAAGGAAATGAAATGTTTTTATTGTTGTTACACATACCTCCAGAAAATTTATGGATACATTTTCCTAGATATTAACAGGACTGCAAGAGGAGGATCTGGGTGGCAGGAGGGGGGTGAAGAGGAGGTTGATAATGACTCTCGGGGTTTGGGAAGACAGGCACAAGCCACAGTCTGTTTAAATGATTAGGTTATCAATGTTGTCAAATTGGGATGTCAAAATTATGAACTAGTCTAGGGAGAATTTCATCTGCATGTAGACAGATCTCATTAGAAAATCCTTAAAATGGTTTTCTACAACTGAAGCAAATCTTGCCTAAGAAAGAGTTGAATCACTGCCTGATTTGTGAAATCTAAATATGCATCTCGTCCATCTTTGGCTAGTGATGGACCGTCCTCGGCTTTACCTGAACTCTTTGCAGTTCTATGTTCTTTTCTCTCTGATGCTAAGTTCACGGCAAGGAGAACTAACACAAAGGCTTGGTCAATAGTTGTAGCATTTGGCATCTGGCTGAGGAAAGATTTTCTCAGCATTTTCCCTCACAAAGCCAAATTCCATCTATGTTTTGTACAATTCTCCCAAATTGATAGAGATGGGGTCTCACTTTGTTGCTCAGGCTCGTCTGGAATGCCCGGCCTCAAGTGATCCTCCTGCCTCTTCCAAATTGCCAAGATTACAGGTGTGAGCCACCACATTTCCCCCAGATTGAGAGGTGAGCCTCAGCAAAGTCCAAGACTTCATGGGCTAACAATTTCTCTTGGGCTTATATGAGTGTAAGATTCTTCTAGGGCTCCTCTGGGGCCTACTAGAGGAGGCTCATTTAGTCCAGGCCTTCCTTTCACCCATAGTCCCAAAGGTAGACATCTGATGTTATCTCCAAGTGAAATCATACCCATGTATAAAGAAATATACTATAATAATTGAAAGAATACCATGAGAAGGACTTAACTTTAGTTATTAAATGAAAATGCTTAAAATGTGTCTAGACACATTTTAACATACTGGGATCCTCAAAAAGTAGAATGGCCTGGATTCCGTTGACCTGATAAAGGCCTACTGAGGTATCCTAATCATTACAGACAGTTTCTATGTGAATCATGAAAATGTATTTAACTCATGGTCACACAACACATGGGTAATTAACAAATATGTAATGAGTCTATAACTTCCTGCTCAGGCACAGGAAGCACAGACTTTCATTAGGAAGCACTTTTACATGAACTATTACTTAAATGTGTGTAGGTCCAGGCAGAATGAAATGTTCCTACTTTAAATATCAAGTTCAGTGCTATATCTGTTTGATATTTAAAACATTTATAAGCACATTTTCAAAAGACATGGAAAAAGAGAAATATAAAACTCACATCAGTTCATTTTTCCTTTACTAGTAATTAGCAGATAGAAAAAAAGGTGCTATTTGTGACTAATGCTTAGTTTTATGATTTTAAATTATACTCTGTCTCCATTGGATGCATAAATAAGAGCCCTCTAACTACATTTTCCTTTTTCTACCCTTCCAACACTAACAAGGAAATTAGCTCACACATATTCACCACCCAATATGGTTTCATTCCTAGTTACATACTTTGACATTCAGCAAAAAGTTCTAAATTGCTCACTTACTGAGCTGAATCACATAGAGGGCTGAAATTCATCCATTAATGAATTATTGTATTGCCTGAGGTCTGCTTACAGCTACCTGATTTTAGAATTAATGGCAGAATAAATTTTAAGAGGAAGGCCAATATATTTTAATTTTATGCATATTACCTATTTGAGCAATATATTCTAACACGAGTTTGGCTGTAAATATCTTATTACTACTAAGTATCAAAAGGAGTTCAGAAATATTCACCAATATACTTCATATTGCAACTTTAAATAAAATTAAAATTTAATCTATACTTCTGAGAATAGAATAATTGTCGCTCATTTACTAGAATAACACTCAGGAGCAGACACATATAGTGCTCATAAAACCATGAAAGAATAGCCATTGAACATTTAACTAGAACTGTCAGGTAAAAACTATAAACTGTAACTTAAAATAATTCTGTTTTCTTCCTTTAACCAAAGAAATAGCACCCAAATCAATTAGAGATAGCTAAGAAATTTAATCTTGAGGAAAAATAAGATTTTTGTTAAGGAGGGGAAAATCCTATCTTTTTTTTTTTTTTTGTATTTAGACTATTCCCTTTACAAAATAGTTAAAAACAACATTACAATAAAAATGTCAAAGGTAAGCCAAAATATAGAATTTGTAACATTTAAGCTAAATAAAAGCATTATTTATAGTTTTCAGAGAAAAATACTGTATCTTTTGATACAATACAAAGAAAAATCTATTAAAATGATTTTTCGAAATTGGGTTTGGAAGAGAATGGGCTTAAATAACTTTTCTGTTGGTTGCTAGGAGAGCTAAATGATGTTCTTTCTGAACAAGCAACACAAAGTGTTACATTTTACTGCAGCCAAAGGGAAATGGGATGGGACAGGTGAATAGAGAGGGGCGGGAAATGACAGCAGGTCTCAGGCAATCTTCATGCTGTGCCCATTGGGGGAAGGAGCTCCAAATAGAAACATTATTTATCTTTGAGAGGTGACGTCATGGATCACTTTTTCCGTTCATTTTTCTGTTGTATTTTATGAGTTATATAAGTTAAATGAAGATTTTTTTTTTTTTTCTAGAAGTTCTCTATGATTCTTTTTCAAATCTCCTTGAGCAAAACTTCTTAATAGTTTACTGGGTTTTGCTTCCATTTTCAAGTTTCTCTATTATTTTTCTAACTGCTATGTATTAGGGTAAAGCTAGAGCTTCAATAATTAGAAGCAGAGCTTGAATGACCTAAGGTATATATCTCTCTCACCTGGTCTCAGTGTGGATAGTCTAGATCAGTGGGGCAGATCTCGTTTCGGTGCCCATTCAGAGTTCCAGGTCCCATCCAAGCAATTGCTCCACCATCCCCTAGGACACGGTCAACATGTGTGTGGTTAAAGCTAGGTTGATGCCCACCTGGGCTCCAGCCAAGTGTGAAAGGACAAGAGGGTACATTGACACATCACTTCTACTTCCACTCTATGTGTGAGATCCTGATAACACAGCCTCGCCTGATTGCTGAGGGAACTGAGGAATGTGACCAAGCTAGGCAGTCATCCATCCTACATACTACTACTACTACTACCACTACTACTACTACTACTACTACTGCCACCGTGGAGTAGGTTAAAATGGACTTTATGGGTAGCTACCCATCACATATGAAGATTTCATAGTGTATGCCTAATATTTCCAATGTCAAAGTCTCTGCAGGTCTGACTTTGCTGTCTATTTCTTCTGATTTTCACTTACTGTGTCATGTTTCCCTTTGTGTTTGAGCATTTTTGACCATGAGTTCATGTTTATGTTCTATGGGAATATATGGTTATGTTCTATGGGAAAATAATTTTGCAGGAATGTTTTGAAGTCTGGGTTAAAGTTGCATTATTTCACAGAGGGAATGTATTTGCTTTTGCCTACCAACTCTAAATAATTTTAAAAATGTATTTGCTTAAGTTCTGGTTGGGCCTTATAGGCAAGTTTCCTTGTTGATATCTTCCAGGCAGTACACTCAATTCCAGCTCTCATCATGCTGAGACTGCATCCCTTTTGGGTCTCACCCTTAGTGGGCTTCGATCTCTATCTGCAGGTCAAATCACACGATAAAGTTGTCAGAGTGAAGCCGTAATGGATGGGCAGATGTCTTGGTGCCCACTTCCTTTCTAAATTCCTGTTATTACCAAATCTTGGCTTCTACAGACTCCTTGTTTTTGTGCCGACTTTGCAAGGCATTTGAAATTATGGGTTTTTTTTTTTTAAACTGTGTGTGTTTGTTTTATATTTTTAACCAGTATTTTATTTTTCTTATTGGAAAGACTGGAATTTCTGGTCCAATATAGCATCAGAAATAGAAATTCCAAATATAATTTTATATGACAATCATGACCATGATTTTAGAAAGATCATCACAAATAGATGAGAACTAGCGACACAAACCTAGAGTTTTACTCCTGAGTCTTATGTGTTATGTAATCATATGCAGAACTTGGATTTCTTCATCTGTAAACTGGGGAGAATAATAACGTGTTACCCATCTCAGTAAGTTATGGTGATGACAGAATAAGGGCTTTGCAAATTCTTAAACAATATTGCCAGTTGGAATTGAGACTGAGAACATCACAAGCCACAAGCATAAGAGCATGAATATGTCAATAGGCAACAGACATGTTAAAATGCAATGATTTACAAAGCCATTTTCTGATATCTTCCACAGGCCCTACTGCTCCTGAGCCGTCCCTCTCGTTATTGGTTTCACCTGTGAAACAGTTCACTGCCACTGCTGACTTCACCAAATATCTTCTTTGTACTTCCATCTGCGTTTTATGTGAACTCTGGAGCGATTAGCTGCTAATATCAACATTGGTGCACAGTCTAGGAACATTTATTGCTCCCCTGCTTGGCTTAATGTTTCTGACTTGGTACCATAATATTATTAATAGTCACAGGGTACAATAAAAGAAAATTAAGTGTTTATTTTGTTTAGGCTTTAGCCACTTTACCTACAGCCTTTTTCCATTACATTTGCACATAAATGAGCATACGCCACAATTTTTAGATGCAAATCAGGTTTTAACTTTGCTAATCATATAGTTTCCTTTCTGGTAGTCTTCCAGGCTGGTTTCAGTGGACTCCAAATGCATGCATATTGTAGCAAATGAAGAAATGGCCATGTGGTAGATGTTTGCCCTTTTGTGATTCACAAATCGTGTTTTTGCAGAAAAACTATATTTTTAAATCCAGTGTTACTCTGAACATTCCTTTTCAATTCCAGGAGCACATCTTTAAGTTTCAGGCTGAAGTTCGTTGTTCAATTCCAGATTATTTTCTAGCAAATAGTTGGGAACAACTGCCATGGAATATGTAATCATTGAAGGCATGAGAACCACTTGAAATCAAAGTTACTAGAACCAAGTTTTAGCATTAAAGCGCCCCCATTTCTCAGCACGAGAAGCCCAAAGCCCTGAGATACTTAAGTGGGCATCCAAGGCCAATGCAGTGAGTTTATTCCGTGATTTCTACTTTCTCTACCACCTCCTAGGCAATGTTCTTCCAAATGAAGTGTTTGCTTTGCCTTGAAAAGACAAATGAATATTTTACATGGCAAGAACTCTTTATTCCTTGGTAGGATATTTCCAACTTGATTTATATGATGATGTTTAAATGCTTAAAAGCTTTTGTAAGGCAGGGTTTCAATCGATTAAAGAATTTAGTTTCCCTTGAGGTTCTTGCATCAGATATTATCTCAGAAGGCCTACTTCCTAAGATTTATAATCCAATCTCTTCCTCATGTTAACCATACATCCCACTGGACCAAGCTTGGGGATTTTAGCCCAGCATCATCATGTGGAGTGACTGAAAACAGCACGGTGGAGCCTGCATGCCCCAACTTTCTACCAGTGGACTCTGGCTGTACGAGACTTCAGTTTGCTTGCTCACCGAGCAATATACACGAGTCCTCTGGGCTTCTGGGAATATCTCACAGGTTCAAAAAAAACCAGATGATTTTGAACAGAAAGACAGAAACACAGTATTCCAAGATAATCTGGAATACATGAGTCCTTCTTTATTAAGTCAGGAACTTCTGCCTTTTCACTTAAAGGAAGTGAAAGTGATGTATCTGAATTGACCTATCTTTGACATATCTGAATCTCCAACTCCTTGAGGATGGAAATGGCACCTATCATAGCACCTACGTACATAAATGTTCAGCAAACATCTGTTGAGTGAATAAATAAAATAAATGAATGTGCAAATAAATTAATGAGGAGTAGCCTGAGATGTGGGAAGAAGGAGGGGAGAAGGTGAAAACCTGGATGCCCCCTTGTCACTGCCTTCAGCTCTGTCTGGACTAAGACTTCAACTTAAGAAGAGACCTTGGAAGTTGGACACTCCTCATCACTTGCCAACGTGGCATGGGGTTCTTGGTGAAGCTTGATGTTTCCATCTGCAACATGGGGCTAATTATAGACTAACTGAGAAGATTACATGATTTAATATATGTAAGTACACAGAATAGTATCTGGCACTGCTTTTGCTGTTATGTACTCATCATCATCATCATCATCAATCAGTCATTCCACAAGAAATTCAGGATTGCAATGTTTGATCCTAAAAACAGTGCAGCTCAATTGTCAGCTCTTTAATTTTTTTTTTCAAAGGTTAGGGTTCACTCAGGTTGCATGCACAATCCTGGGACCACACACCCACCTTTTGTGGGAGTGCTCACCTGTCATCCTGACCTCAGCACGAACAGCCACTTTACTCCTGCTAAGTGAGAACCTCATATGCACTTTTTAGACTGTATTGGATTTTATAAAACCTTAAAATTGGTCATTTATGTGCCACTAGCAACTTGTCTTTAACAGGTAGAGAGAGGTCTGGAACCGATCCTAGGAAAAAGCAAATGACATTTCTCTCTTGTGACCCAGTCATTGCAAATTTAGTCTTTTGTCTTTGCAAGGAACCTAGTGCTAGATCCATTACCAGGTTATCATATCAGGGGAGGGGGGGAAATGAAAACCTGGGAGGGGAAGGGGAAAGCAAGCGGGTAGAGGGTCTAAAGCTGTGGGTTGGTTGGGGTATATATACTTAGAGAAACACTGCCTTTGGTGATCTCCTGATATTGCTTTCCTGGACCACTGATGCTTCGGATATACAGTTAACATGGCTTCCTCCCAGGCTTTATCATCATAGGCCAAACTCCTCTTGCATGAATCTCTTACCTAAGGTAATGTTGATCAGCCACTACTCCTCTCCCCTTGTCCTGACCAAGTGCCCTCTATTGTCTCTCACCTCATCAGGGCTCCCACTGCAATGTCCAGGAGGTGATGCAAGCCATCCCTACCTCACTCGAAAAGTTATCTTCCTTAAGTCTCAAACTTTCAAGACCATATGTTGTGCTTTAGTTTGACATGGTCATTGATCATAAACTTTTACTTATTTATCTTTCTATCTCAACTTGGTGTCCTGGATGTAGAAATTTGATTGAGAAAACTTCTAGAAGCAATTGTTATAGATTAACAGAAAAGAAAAACCTGAGGGTAAATATAAAATCAACCACAATCCCACCATCTTAACTCTAATACCTCTACCATTTTAATGCAGTAAACTATCCTTTTTATATGTAATTTTATGTAGCTATAACCAGATTCTACTTGAGCCTTTGCCTGTGCTAAAATTCTGCTTGTTCCCATGATATTATAAACATTATTTTTCATGTAGTAATATGGGGCTTATAATTATCATTTTAATGTCTGCATACTGTAATTTTCCTTTAGGTTTCTTATAAATTATCTTGTATCTAATAGCATAAGATATCAAGAGCATCTTACGCTACTAGACATTAGTGTGGCTTTTGATGCTTTTCATTTAATTCTATGATGAAGATCTTGGTGCAACGGAGTTTTGGCACTTTGATTATTTTGTAAGGTTTTATTATTGCTTCTTCTCTCCTTTTTAGGCTCCCCTCTACCACCTATCCTTTAAAGGTGGGGGTTCTCTTGGGTTTCATGCATAAGCCTCCTTCCACACATCTCTTCTCCCTTAGGAAGCTCATCTACTATCAAGGCCTTACCTCCCCAAACATTCTGCAGGGTCCCAGATCCATATTTATTAACCCTGCAAAAATGTACCATGTAATCACATTAACTCCTCAAAATTTTCCCCAACCCTAAACAGTAACTTCTCCTAGAAGCTGCTCTACCTTCTGAGCAGATATCCTCAGATAATGGTGCCCCTATCTACCAGATCTGTTTGGTTAGCTCTAGGAATCTTCCCTCTCTTTTCTCCATATCCAATAGGCACCGAGTCCTCTGCAGTGCCGCCTTAGAAATCTCTTTACATGTTGGATTGCTTCTCTTATTGGTTCCCACATGGTCACTGCCTTGATCCAGGCCTTTATCATCTTGATAAAGATGATAATTGTTAACTGGTTTCCATGCTGATAATTTCTTACCACTGCAACCCGTCTGATCTTCTTAAACAAAGCTCCTTGATCAAAAAATTTAGTTAGGGCCAGGGGCAGTGGCTCACGCCTATAATCCCAGCACTTTGGGAGGCCGAGGCGGGTGGATCACAAGGTCAGGAGATCGAGATCATCCTGGCCATGATGGTGAAACCCCATCTCTAATAAAAATACAAAAATTAGCTGGGTGTGGTGGCAGGCACCTATAGCCTCAGCTCCTTGGGAGGCTGAGGCAGAAGAATTGCTTGAACCTGGGAGGTGGAGGTTGCAGTGAGCTGAGATGGCACCACTGCACTGTAGCCTGGGTGACAGAGCGAGACTCCATCTCAAAAAAAAAAAAAAAAAAATTAATTAATTAATTTAGCTTTCTATTGACTACAGAAGTAGTTGCCAAAGTTTAGCGTGCCTCAGGATCACCTAGAGGACTTGTGAAATCAGAGATTGCTGGGTATCATCCCCCAGAGTTTCTGATTCAGTAGGTTTGGTGGGATTGTGAGGAGAGGGACAGCAGAGAATATGCATTTCTAATGAGTTTCCAGGGGATACTGATACTGCTATTCCGGGAGCCACACTTTGAAAACCACTGTTCTATAAGATAATAGTTAAGTTTCTAATCATATACATTTTGAAATTGGGGCTCAGTTTATCCTTCCAGCCATATTTTGTCAAAGCTGTCTAGTGAAAATCACTTTTCAGCTATTCTAAAATTCCCAACTATGTGTGGTTTCTATCTGCTTTCAAAATTACCCCTTGTCGTATATGCTGTAACTTCTGCCTGAATAGCCTCATATTTAAGTTTTCCTCTGTCAATTGGCAAACAATTACTACAAAGCTACAAATTCAAATATGTATCTAGAGCAGTTCAAGAGCAAAAATGCATACAGCGGGAGGATGGACAAATAAAGAGAGTTCCATTTAAAGTACTGTATGATCCAGCAACCCATTAGTGGGGACATATCCAAAAGAAATGAAACTAGTATGAAAGGAAGTGAATCAGAGGTATCTGTGCTCCCATGTTTATTGCAGCACTACTCCCAACAGACAAGATAGGGAATCAACCTAAGCATCTGTCAACAGATGAATGGATAAAGGAAATGTGATATATATATATATACACACACATGCACAATGGAATACTATTCAGCCATAAAAAGAAGGAATTACTATCGTTTCAACAACATAGATGGACCTGGAGAACATTATACTAAGTGAAATAAGCCAGGCATAGAAAGACAACTTACATGTGAAAAGCTAAAGAGTTGACCTCACAGAAGCAGAGAGTAGAATGACGGTTATGAGGGGCTGGTGAGGTTGCAAGGCAAGGACTGAGGAGATGTTAGTCGAAGGATATAGAATTTCACTTAGATTGCAGGAATAAGTTCAAGAGATCTATTGGGCAACATAGTGAATAGAGATAATAGTAATGTATTGCATACTTGAAAATTGATAAGGGAATAGATTTTAAGTGCTCTCATATTTAAAAATATGTGAGTCAATGCATATGTTAATTAGCTTGATCTAGCCATTCTACAATGTTACATATATAAAAACATGGTTATGTACACCATTAAAATGTACAATTTTGTAGATATAAAAAATAAACAAATACTGTAATCCCAGCACTTTGGGAGGCCGAGACGGGTGGATCACGAGGTCAGGAGATCGAGACCATCCTGGCTAACCCGGTGAAACCCCGTCTCTACTAAAAAATACAAAAAAAACTAGCCGGGCGAGGTGGCGGGCACTTGTAGTCCCAGCTACTGGGGAGGCTGAGGCAGGAGAATGGCGTAAACCCGCTTGCAGTGAGCTGAGATCCGGCCACTGCACTCCAGCCTGGGCGACAGAGCGAGACTCCATCTCAAAAAAAAAAAATTAACAAATAATGAATAATAAATAAAAGGGCAGCCTCTGTCTCCCTCCTACTAATTATCCCCTGAGAATATTGCTAAGTCATTGGAATTTTTCAATAGAAGCCAGAATTCCAGGGTTGTTTGTTTGTTTGTTTGCTTTTGAGACAGATTCTCACTCTGTCACCCAGGCTAGTATGCAGTGGCATGATCTCGGCTCACTGCAACCTCTGCCTCCTGTGGTCAAGTGATTCTCCTACCACAGCCTCCCGAGTAGCTGGGGTTACAGGTGCATGCCACAATACCTGGCTAATTTTTGTATTTTTGGTAGAGATGTGGTTTCACCATGCAGGCCAGGCTGGTCTCGAACTCCTGACCTCTTAATCCGCTCGCCTTAGCCTCCCAAAGTGCTGGGATTACAGGCGTGAGCCACCACACCCGGCCTAGAATTCCAGATTTCTAAGCAAAATCTCCACATTCTTAGATTTTGGTAATGGATTTCAATAAATGTAAAACCATATGCTGGCTGAATTAAACATAACTGCAGGCTGAATTCAGCCCAAGGCCCATAAGTTTGCAACAATAGTGCTACTCCTTATTCAAGACCAAGTCCAATAACTGCTCTTTCACACAGCATTCCTGATGTCTCCCAGGACTCCCAATGTGCACACACACGTGCACAAGCTTAGTCACACTGTCCTTTCTGTTCTTAAGTTACTGTGTTAAAATTTATATAAAAGCATGTGCTTCAATTAAACCATCTACATAAATGTCACCCCCAACCCACAACTAAAGGCTGAAGAGCAGAAACTTAGATTAACTTCTTTTTTTCTTATTTCCTAATGTAGTATGCCTATCCAATATCTGTTGAAGGATGGAAGAAAGATCTAATAGACAAATAAAGGTAAACTCTCCTTTTAGAAAATAGCAAGCGATATTTTATTCCATACATCATAACTTCCCTTTGTATGGATTTCTTCAGGACATGTTAGATTTTTCACAATGAAACAGTCAAATTTTAGCCATGCTTTCCACAGACGTACAGTAAAATGTTAGTCCAAGCTAATATAAACACTGGAAGGATTTGGATCAAGCAGCATTATTTTAACCTGTCTTTCAAGAGAAAAATGATGGAATGATTCATGACAGTGACTAAAGGCATCAATATTCTCTTATCATAACTCCAGGTAAGCTTTCACATACATGTAATTAATCACAGCATTATAAATGGGAAAATGTATGTGTCAACCCAAGATCCAGCTGTCTCCTACCTATTTAATCCAAAGAAACCCAACAAAAACAAAAAGCAAAACTGCAAGAACAAAAATCAGTTCTGTACCGTGCCAGACAAAGAAGAAGTCAAACCAGAAAATTCTTCCTTATCCTCCATCCGTATCTCGTTTTTATTCCTGAAGTTGTCCAGCCTCACAGTTCTGCATGTGATTTGAAAGCAGTTAAATAGAAAGCTAAAAGTTTTCGAATTAATTTAACCAGAGGTTTTGTTGAGCCCTGAAGGGTCTTTCCTAAGAAGAAAATGTTATTGTCAATGATGCCCTTCAATCTATACTTTCTGTCTTAATAAAACTGGTTGCAGAGTGTGCAATGCAAAGTCAGGTTGCCTTTCATCTTTCGCTAAGCATTAAAGCATGGAGGAAAGAAAAAAAACACTTTAAGATAATTGCAATTTTCTTCAATTATATAATATAACTTCATAACCTGTAAGGGTTTTCATTAACCAAGGTTCATCAATTCTAATCGGGCTGCCCTCACATTGGAGAGGCCCATACCAGTGTAATTAAAGCTGCCGATTCTGCTGACAGCATTCTTCAGTTTCCAGGGCCCTTATCATTGATGGATAAGTCATCAAGCAGCATGTGATGGCCCTACATATTGCCTTCTTGCCTTCACTTTTCAGGAGAGAAGTTAATCTCCATGCTTTTAATTTACTCTTCATACATTCTTCCCCTAGAGCCAATGATATTAATCAGCGTTTTTAAAAAAAAAAAAGAAATTAGGCAAAATTATGTTTTCAAATGTTTAAATAGAGCCATCTGTCTTCGGTTCTCCTTCCCCCTTTCTCATTGAATAGCCTTCAGGCTCTTATAGCACATTGATTTTTATATCATGGATTAATATTTTCTTTAGGAAAATACATCTGATTTCCCAGATCCTCTAATATAAAGTACCTAAATCAATAAGGTAGTTACAGATGATGCTGTTATAATTACCTCTTTTCTTTCAGAACACCTTCTCGTCAGGAGTTAGACGTGAGATTGCAATGCATGCCATGGTCCCTTATTTGAAACGATCCAGGTTACCACAGCAGAAGCAAGCCTGCACAAGTCTGACTCTGCACAACCTTTTCTTTGCACACTTCCTCTTTTGTTGGTCAGTCTCAAGACTTTCTCCCAAAGCACTGTTTTAATCATGATACTCCCTTCTGGAGAAACTTAAGGTTGGATTAAACTATCCTAGTCAGCAATTAAACACTTTCTCCGAAGTCACTGTGCTATGAGACTCTAATTTTACTTCCTTAGAAGAGCAAATAGGAGAGAGGAACATTGACCTTGAGCCCAGGTGTTCTGGCCCAGTAGCCTACCTTCATCAGAGTTGTTTGCTCCTGCTGTAGGTTCAAGGTCAATGAACTCTGACTATTGCTTTCAGCATGCCATTGGAGAGCTGTATCCTTCTCCCTTTGATACAATCTTCTTGGCTGATGTATTTTCAGCTTGAACATTTTGCTCTATCTACTCCAGGAAGACAGGTCTGCTGTTGGTGCCCTGCCCATGACTTACATATCTTCCACTTAGTTACAAGACTACCTCCTTTTCCTCAGGGGATATGTTCAAAGACCTTCAGTGGATGCCTAAAACCGCAAGTAGAACCCAACCCTATATATACTACGTTTTTTTCCTACACATACACACCCATGATAGATTTATAATTTTGATAAATTTATAAATTCAATATTACAGAGATTAACAATAACTAATAAAAATAGAATAATTATAACCATATACTGTAATAAAAGTTATGTGAATGTGGTATCTCTCACTCTCAAAATATCTTATTGTACTGTACTCATCATTTTTTTCTTCTTGTGATGATGTGATAACTTAGCAGGCTACTAGGTGACTCATGGGTATGTGGCATATTCATTGTGGACCTGCTGGACGAAGGGATGATGCATGCCCTGGGAGGGATGGCGCAGGTCAGCATGAGATTTTATCAGGCTACTCAGAACGGTGTGCAATTTAAAACCTATGAATTGTTTATTTCTAGAATTTTCCATTTCCTATTTTCAGACCATGGTTGATAGTAATTGACACTGCAGAAAGCAAAACTGAGGATAAGAGGGGACTGCTGTGCTGAGATTTATATGACATTTATACAGCAGTGTTTTTTAATTAACACTCTTATTATTTCATCTCACCTGGATCCACATCAACCTTTTAAAAAACAGAGGAAAACTTAGGACTCCTGCATAAAGAACTAAATCTTCAAAATCTGATTTCAAACTCACTTACTCTTTTAGATATTGTTCTCTATCACAGTGAATCTCACCTGGTTCCGATCATGCCAGCAAGTCCACTACCCTTTACTGACACCAGCAGTGACTTTTGCAATATTACTGATATTTCTAATTCCTATTGCTGACACATTTCTTTGCATTTTTCCTAGCAACCCCATTTGATAATGAACTTCTTAAGGGCACTGACCTTTGTTTTCTTTGAAACTTCTTCCAACAGGTGCAAGAGGAACCCTGGATTTGGAGTTACTAACTCCCACATTTACTAGCACTGGGACCTTGAGTCTTTCTAGAAATCTCTGGAAGACTGAGTTTATTATCATTATCATTACATAGGGACAACCATATTGTCTGCCCCAATACCTCAATAGGCAGGGCTGTGGGTAGAGATCAAATCAATTATAGTCCACCAGAGCACTTTGTAAACAGCCAAGGCTCATGCAGATGTTGTAACAGTTATGCTGAATAAATTTTGCTAACAGAAAAACCACCCAAGATTTATGATGAAACATACAGCATAGTGATTTCACGACCCTAACCCTAGTCAACTACAATGAATTTCAAATGTTTCATCTTTTTTCTATCACCATGAAAAAGCTAGAGTCATAAACCCAAATATGTAAGGATCAGGGAGTTATTAGAAATGTGTAAAGAAGACCTCACACAAGATATGGCACTAAAGCATGCTGGGGACAGTGACAAAATGAAGAGTCCATGTCTTGCTGGCACTAGATCCGCCCAATTGTCACCCTGAAGAAAGGTGAGACAACTATCTCACTGTAATCCATATTTTTATAAGTGAAACTTATAAAAGTGCAATTCATATTTTTATAAGTGAAATACCTAGATGTTTAAATTGTTGTCCTTTAATTCAGTTATTAAAATAACTGTGTAGTGGTCAAGTACATCATTAATGGATATGCCCCATGTGTCACAAGGGTTTGCAACTTTTGGCTCAGGATTTTTAACATCTGAGTTTGTATGAACAATCAGCAAGTGTTCTTCAGCTGCAGTGAAAACTAACTCTGGACCAAGATTTTGGGGGCTATTTAAAAGAAGTATAAGGCATGGTGCCTGCATCAAAGGAGAAGAGTTAATAATTATTATGTGCCTAACATTTATTCAGTTACTTTACACACTTAATCAGTTTACTTTAACAGAATCCTTATGAATTTACAAGGTGATTACTGTTACAATCACTTTGCTAATGAAGTAACCAAGGTTCCTTGCCCAGGAGCATGTGACATAACTGGTAAGTGGTGGCGCAATAATGTTAACTCAGTTCTGATTATTGTCAAAACTCATGTTTCTCCACCATGGAAGGGAACTTCCCAAAGTAGCCAGAAAAGAGGACTTGAAATGTTTCTAATGCACAGAAATGATAAATGCTCCAGGTGATGGATGCCCTAGTATACCCTAACTTGATCATTACACATTCTATGCAAGTAACAAAATATCGCATGTACTTCATAAATATGTACAAATAGTATGTATCAACAAAAAATGGAACAATACTATCACAGATCCCTTTAGTGGAGACCAAATTTAGTGAAAATCAGTTGTCTTTCTGCTTTATTGCAGTACAAGGGAATAAATAAAAGATGGTGAACCCAGCACAGAATCAAAAGAATCAAAGACGCAGAGAATAACTGAAATTTATGCTGGATGGTGGTGACACTTTGATAAGACTTTAGAAAAAGATATAAACTGATGTGGAATATGTCACTCTGAGAAACTTAGTGTAGGATATGGGCATCGGGTTAGGGTTATTTAGGATTTCTTTTTTCTTTTCTTTTCTTTTCTTTTTTTTTTGAGACGGGTCCCACTCTGTCACCCAGGCTGGAATACAGCGGCATGATCTCGGCTCACTGCTACCTCCACCTCCTGGGTTTAAGCAATTCTCCTGCCTCAGCCTCCCAAGTAGCTGGGATTACAGGCGTGCACCACTATGCCTGACTAATTTTTGTATTTTTAGTAGAGATGGGGTTTCACCATGTAGGCCAGGCTGGTGTTGAACTCCTGACCTCTAGTGGTCCACTTACCTCGGCCTCCCAACGTGCTGGGATTACACGCATGAGCCACCACACCTGGCCAAGGGAATTAGGATTTGGATAGAGGAGAGTAGGGGAAATAGCATAAACGAGAGACTGAGTGGATATGAGTATCTTACCAGATACTAATATAGTTCTGCTTTTCCCCGACT
Organism: Colobus angolensis palliatus; assembly: GCF_000951035.1. Lineage (NCBI taxonomy): Eukaryota > Metazoa > Chordata > Mammalia > Primates > Cercopithecidae > Colobus > Colobus angolensis. Next base: position 3,176,306 of record NW_012114799.1, read on the forward strand.
CTTTACCTTCTAACACCCTCCAGGTTCTGTGGAGGAGTATCTGTTGGTTTTGCTTGGCTCCATGTTCTCCCAGCTTATGGTAACAACACCCTTCCTGTTTTTCCTTTGGGGAACTATCCTGCTATCATTCTGTCCTGGGGTTTCTCTGATCCTGTGCATAGAGTCTCCTGCACAAGGTCATACTCACACATCCAGAATCTGGAAGTGAGAAGGTGTTTACTCCACGGAGGCAACACAGGCCTAATGGTGTCTCTTCAATTCCTTGGGTAGACAATTCTACTCTTCAGAAGGTACCAGACAGATTGACCGTCAGTTGCCCACAGCCATGACTGATTCAACAATACACTTCTTCATGGGCTTCCCCTCCTTCTCTAATTCAGTCTTGCTCATCTCCTGCTCCTACTCCCTGGATTCACTTCCCAAATGAACTGTGTGTTCCAAGCTCTTGAGTTATGCTCTGCCTGGGAGAAACTCTGGTTAAGGCAGTTGTTCTTGCCAAGATTGCCAAACTGTTCTGCCACCCATCCTTCCCAAAGCAGGATTGCTCAGGTCAAAGCAAGATAGGTTTGACTCTGCTACTGACCTATCCTCTGCTATTCTAAAAATTTCACCACTTCACTTTTATCAGCTACTGTCCATTTCTGTCCCTTGCCACCAAAAAACTCTGATTTATGACTCTATTTCAAGTAGACCTATATCCTACCATTGAATAATAGAAGAAAAGTTCTGTACACATACTAATACAAAAATCTCGCTAAATAGTGTGGCTGTTGCTTTGGATGGCAAGAAATTCTGAAACATCTGACAGTATTATTAAATGGCTCCTGAAAAACAAATATTATGGATGGGCTGCACAGTCATCTGGCAGCGATTCACGATATTTCTGCCAATGCCCACACCTGGCATGATGAAGTGCTGGAATCCAGCATTTCCTTCATAACCACCTGGGCCTTGAAGACTAACATTATATATGATTTTTAAATTTGTGCAAATCTATATGATACTTGATAAGATTTTTACATGTATTTAATGTGGAGAGATCAACTCAGGGCATTTAGGGTGTCCATCACCCAAGCACAGTATACTTTTTAAACTTTTAAGTTCAGTGTACAGGTTTGTTGCATACATAAACTTGTGTCATGGGGGTTTGTTGTACAGACTATTTTGTCATTCAGGTATTAAGCTCAGTACCCATTAGATTTTTTTTCCTGATCCTCTCCCTCCTCCCATCCTCCACCCTCCGATAGGCCCCACTGTGTGTTGTTCCCCTCTTTGGGTCCGTGTGTTCTCATCATTTAGCTCCCACTTACAAGTGAGAACATGTGGTATCTGGTTTTCTGTTCCTGTGTTAGTTTGCTAAGGATAATGGTCTCCCGCTCCATCCATGTGCCTGCAGAGGACATGATCTCATTCATTTTTATGCCTCCATAGTATTTCATGGTGTATATGTACCACATTTTCTTTATCCAGTCTATCAATGATGGGCATTTAGGTTGATTCCATGTCTTTGCTTACAATATATATTTTAAAGTATAGTAACCTTACTCTGCTATCAAACATTGAATTATACCTTCAATCTTACTATATATTTGTACTCTTTAACCGACTTCTCTTCATCCACCCTTTCCTCTAACTCATGCTGGCCAGTCTCTGATCTATCTTTCCATTCTTTACCCCTCATGTTCACATTTTTAATCTTCTACAAACATGTTATATTTCTTTTTGTATGTGCATGGCTTATTTCACTCAAGATAATAACTTTCAGTTCTCATCCATGTTGCTGCAAATGACACAATATTACTATTTTTGTGGCTGAATAGCATTATATTGTGAATATATATATATAATTTCCCTTTCTTTTTTTGTTTTTTGTTTGTTTTTGTTTTGTTTTGTTTGTTTGTTTGGAGTCATGCACTGACACTCAGGCTGGAGTGCAATGGTGCAATCTCGGCTCACTGTAACCTCCACATCCTGGGTTCAAGCAATTCTCCTGCCTCAGCCTCCCGAGTAACTGGGACTACAGGCATGTGCCACCTCATCCAGCTAATTTTTTGTATTTTAGTAGAGATGGGGTTTCACCATGTTGCCCTGAGTGGTCTCAAACTCCTTAGCTCAGGCAATCTGCCTGCCTTGGCCTCCCAACGTGCTAGGATTACAGGTGTGAGCCACTGCATCCAGCCCCGAATTTTCTTTCTTCATTCGTTCAGTGGTGGATACTTAAGTTGATTCCATATTTTTGCGATTGTGACTAGTTCTGCAATGAACATGTGAGTGCAATTATTTATCAAATATATTGATTTTTTTCCCTTTGGGTAGATACCCAGTTGTGAGATTGCTGGATCAAATCATAATTCTAGTTTTAAATTTTTGAGAAATCTCCATACTGTTTTTCACAGTGGCTTTACTAGTTTGTATTCCTACCAACAGTGTAATAGAGTTCCCTTTTCTTTGAATCCTTACCAACATCTGTTATTTTTTTTCTTTTTAATAACTTCTCTATTACTCTCACCCACCAACTCATTGAATCATTGTCTTTTTTTTGTCTGTCATGTAAGGACCACTCCTGTGATATAGTTTTCTATTTTCCATGTGAGAAACTATAGAATCGATGCAAAAATTAAACTTATATCTCATTTTTCCACAACATTGTTTGCCCACTAAATCATACAGCTTTCCATTGCCACTTTAATTAAATGGGTTAGATTCATACTGAGTTCAAGAATATTTAACATTCCTTTATCTATCTAGCTATTGTCCTTCTTCTTAACTGTAGCTATCTATATTGTCCTTCTTACCTATAGCTATATCAATAGCTATCTAGCTAGCTAGTGTCCTTCTTCTTATCTATCATCTGTTTTTCTATCATTTATCATTCTATCTACTAAGTGGTTCCAAATATACAAGTATATCCCTGAAAAGTGGCCATTTTTCTAAAATCTGCATCCCAAATTGCAAATAGAAAAATCTACATTATTATAGTGCATCTGGTCCTTGTTAATTCTTAATCTGTTGTATCTTTTACTGTCATGATTTCACCAGATGTGCAAGTCTATCTCATAAGTTAATATTTTACATAAACTACTCTAAAGAATTGTTGAAACAAAGTTGAGACTCCTTGGCTCCCAACACTCTCTCCATACAGGAGCAGTCTAAGTCTAGCTGACCAAATGCCAAGAAGATCATAAAAATCCACTAACTTCGAAACTTGCAAACGAGTCCAAGATTCCCCCCACCCTCCTTGGGTGTGTGTGTTTTACCCTCTGTTGGGTTTACAAAAGAAAAGATTCTCAGGATAATCCAGAATTTTATTAAAGATTAATACATTTTTGAGAACTTTGCTAATACACTGCAAAAAAAAAATGGGCTTTTTCTCTCTTAAAATAGAATTCAGAACAACGGGCTTTCTTTTAAACAATGGGTTCAAAAATAGAACTTGCCATTTGGAAAGCTTCTTGAGATTTTCTAGAACAGTGGCTTCCAAATGTAGCTGATCATTAGAATTGCCCAGGGGGCTTTTAATAAAAATGAAGATTGCATGATCTCTCCCCAAATCTACTAAGGCAGAATTTCTGGCAAGTTGAACCAAATTTCCCTGGTGATTCTGATACTCAGCCAAGTTTGAAAACCATGGCTAGAGTCTGGAGTCGGAACATTAAATACTACCTAAGCAGTTAACATTTTAGTGCCTGTGGTTATAATTTTATTCTATTAATTTCCTTTGGCTTTATGTTTTGGAAGTGAAGCCTGGATGGGGAATCATTTGGCTATTATTTTGTCCAAATCCTTCCTTTTGAAAAAGCTCTTTGAAAAGCTTAAAAAGGCCCTTGAATGATGGATTTGCCCGCCAGTGTCTAGATCCTTTATTGCTGTAGTGACGGTTGCTCTTCTATCAGAATTGTACCTCCAAGAGCATGAAGACAGGCCTGAGGGGAAGATGGGAAGTTATTTCTATCTTGGCTGAATCCTCAGAATTGAGTCAGAAAACTGGAGTGGACCAGCAGAAACCATCTGGTCCAGTCCCTGTCTTCATGTGGTTATGATTTGCTTCTAGGAATGTCAAAGCAGAGAGACTCCACTGCTGGTGTTTCAAGATCCCAGTAGTGAGTAAGTTCTTCCCTAGAGCCACCTGGTGTTGCTCACAAGCCAGCATGTCCTGATTCCCAATGCAGGGGAAAGGATACCATTTCCCATCCGTCTCTAATTTATTCCCTAGAACGAAGAAGCTACACATAGAACAACATGAAAAGATGGATTAATCCTAACACAAGTTAAACATCCCTAATCCCAAAATCCAAAATTAAAAAGTTTTTGAGAACCAACATGATGCCACAAGTGGAAAATTCCACACCTGACACTTTTGCTTTTCTAATGGTTCAATGTACACAAATGTTGCTTCATGCACAAAATTTTTTAAAATATTCTATAAAATTACCTTCAGGCTGTGTGTATAAGGTGTATATGAAACATAAATGAAGTTGGGTCCCATCCCAAGATATCTCATGATGTATATACAAATATTCTAAAATCAAAAAAAAAAAAAAGGAAATATAAAAGACCTGTCTTCCAGCATTTTGGATAAGGGACACTCAACCACATGAGCATGGTATAATGATAACCTAGACTGAGTCAATAAATCTAGATGGTAGTCCCAGCACTGCCACTAACAGAATATGCAAAATCATGCTAATCATTAATATTTTTGTGGCTTAGTTTCCTCATCTGCAAACCAAAGAAGTCAAACCCTTTCTGGTTTGATGTAGTATATGCCTATCATTCCATCATTCATTTACTCGGCCATCAATGCCCTTCAATGTGCCTTAATGAGGTCAGTGCTCAGTAAATGTAGGGAATGAGACAAACATGTCCCCTGACCACAAAGAGATGATATTTATAAAGAAAATGGACAAATAAGGAACAAATATTGATGTGTAATTACACTGATATCTTTTCTGCAAAAGAAAAGGAAAATGTTGAGACAGTCACCATTTAGACACCATTTAGGCTAGAGTCTTTCCTCTCCCTGACAGCATGCCTGGCCCTCTAATTCCCTGAAATGTGGAACAACAGATGGCCCATGCGTTCCAAGAATTCTCCAAATGGACTGATTTACCCATCAGCACGAAACTGATCAATCTTATGAGATTTTGGCAGCTTCTAGATAACCATATTTATGAGGAAGTGTCCAAGTTTGCTTGCAAAACTATACATATTCCAAGAAAACCAATAGGGTCTCCAAACTTTAGAGTCTAAAGAGATATGGCCCCAGGGTCAGTGTTATCACTTGGCCAGGAACTAGTGACAAGGTCAAAATCAGAAACTGAAGTCATCGATCGGTACATTAGCTTCACATAGAAAAAGTGTTTCATGGCCACAAAATGAACTATTAACTCAGCCCAAGTGTATGTTGGTTACAAAGGAACCCAACAGTATATGGATAACTCACTTAAATACATCACCAGTAATGGAAAACATCTTCTATGGTATTTTAGTTGCTGAATACTGGGGGTGGGGAGATGAGTGTCAGCCCAATATTAATCAACTCTAACAAGCTGTTTCTTTACACTGAGGCCACACTTGTAACTTTCCAACATATCTTTGGGTCAGTTGCATAGATGATACATGCAACAACTCTTTGAGGCAGATGGGATGATGTATTGTATCACATGCCCATCTGAAAGGATAAACTATGGGCTAAGGGGATTGAGTGAATCACTCTCCAGTCATGCAGTTAATTGGAAAATGCGTACACGCACTGCCCCCAACCCATCTCCCCGAATCCCTGTCTATAGCAAAGGACTGCTTATGTAAATACTGATAGTGACAAAGTCCACAAAGAATATATTACATGGAGGAGAATACATGGAATAGATCACACAGAAGAGAACAGAGCACAGCTAGTCTCTGCTTATTCTGTATAGTCCATTGCATTCTTTCTCAGAAAGCCAACTTGCCAGTGACTATACTAAATGGTAGACATCACATGCCTTTCTTTGCTTGTTTTTAAAGAAGAAAGGTCTTAGGTTAGACACTTCAGTTCTTTGTTCAATTGCATTTGAAATATTTCACTGTTGTTGCTGTTTATCAGCAACAGTGGCTGCATCGACATCTTCATTATTCCTTCGAGATGAAATCTCAAACCCCCATGCAGTGAGGCTAGTTGTGTGACAGTGATGACAAGCACTTGTTCCATCACCTGAAGTACATTCTTGGCCATCCCTCCCATACCTACCTGAGACCTAAAGTAGGAAAGCCCTTAAACATACAGTCTGAAACAGAATTGGGAATTACAGATGGGTTAGCATTCAACACATGTGAATCACAGAAATCGGTTCAGTCAGCTGAATTCACCTCATTAGATTATCAGAAATTTTGATTCTGTGACAGCTTGAGTGGTGAACGTCTAAAAAAATTATTTTTCTCTCAGCAATTAAGCAGAAGGCCAAGATTTTGATGTAACTAAATAGGGTCAGGCATTATGAGGAGCTGTTTGTTTTTGTTCTCATAAAAACAATTAGTAAGCTATTCACTAGAATCATTGATGGACACCAGTTCATTCAACGGGTCATTGTATTTCCTGTCATTCAGTCTTCCCACACTTTTTCATAAGAGCTGTCATTGGCTGGGACCCTCTTTGAGGGAAACAAGCCCTTGAAGAAACAATGACTCCAGTTTTTATGAATCGCACCCTGGAAAACACAGCCCAGCACACTGCAGGGGTAAAAGGCAGTGCCCAGCCCTGTATCTTTGAAAGACTGGCTCAAAAATAGCCCGGGGCATTTTCCTGTTTGGAGAACTCAGTAACAGCTGTTCATAGCCCACATTTCTTTCATACCCTCCCCAACCACAAAGAAAATACAAACTCGCACTGGCTGTAGGAATGGACATTATTCAACACGCATGTGCCTTCAAAAATAGCACAGGAAGAATTATAGACACAATGGAGGGAAAAATGAGGAAAACTTGGGAGGAGTAGAGAGACTAGGGAGGAGATGCTTTTAAACAATGAGAAACTTAAAATAAGCAGGAAGGCAAAAAAGAAAGGGCAGGATTTGAAAAGTCTACCTCTGAGAAATGATAGGGTGGTGTGAAAAGGGCACTGTAGTGGGAGCTGTAAAAATCAAGAATGTTGTTGGCTCTGCTGCTAATTAGTTGTGTTTTCTAGAGCATACCCCTTATCATCTCCAGGCCGCTACCATAGAATGGCCAGGGGGTGGAAGCAACAGAGATTACGCAGACTCTAAAAATTCATCCTGATTCTAAAAATGTCACATTGTATGAAAGTATAGAATGTGGCTATTAGGCAGTGGGGAGTTGGGAGAAACACTGGATGTACTCTGCATATATTTATATATCAGTCCCCTGGAGAAGGGCATTCAGTGGTCTGAAGATGAGGAAAACAGAAACACACCCACCTTCGTGGCCATCTCCTTCCCCTATCCTAGAATAGCTGCCTGAGGGGATGGTGAGAAAGTGGTCTTACCCCCACAGGCTACAGCAACAGCACCCAAAAAGCCATAAAGTCCAGTTCACAGAGACCCACAACCACCAATTTCTCCCTGTCTTTCATGGAGTCCCCCTGTAGGTTCTTGCCAAGGATCACAAATTCAAGATGGCAGAGTGCATGGGCTCCAACAGAAGCCATTTAGCATGTAGGTAAAAAGTCAGATATTGAGCCAGACAGAACTGCATTTTCACTTTATTGAGTGTTTGATCTGTGACCTTTGGTATATACCTTAATCTCTCCCTGATCTTAATTTTTAAAATATTTCTCAAATGGAGACAGAAATGCAGTTATGAATTTTAAATGTAGTTGTCAAAGTGCATAGCACAGATTAAGTGCTTAATATATATTATCTATTCTTATTGTTAATGTTATATTCATGGGATGCTTTACTTAGCTTGGAGAAATGGTTTTTGTTTGATTTTCTCAGGTCCCTTGACCTCCTGAATCACCATATCACCTTTGATGAAAAACAAACCAACCAAGCCAAAAGACCTCTAGCAAGGACTGGTCAAAGGGTTTCCAGCAAAGGCTGGTAGCAGTTGATCAGACATTGACTAGAGCTCTATCCAGCGCAGAAAAATCAGCCTTAAATCCCTAATGTAGACCAATTAGTGAGTAAATCTCAACATTTTAAACTGGGACTCCAATTTTATAGTTAGAGCTCCCTAGGGCAACAGATGCACATTTTTCCATCAAGTCTAGGCCTGTGGAGTGTTTCCCTTACCCCTCCCTTCAGAAAAAGGGGCAGGCTGAGTACAGTGGGAGGAAAGGCAGGAGGATTGCTTGAGTCCAGGAGTGAAGACCAGCCTGGGCAACATAGGGAGATCCCATCTCTACCAAATTACATTTGGGAGGCTGAGGTAGGCGGATCATGAGATCAAGAGATCGAGACCATCCTGGCCAACATGGTGAAACCCCTTCTCTACTAAAAATACAAAAATTAGCCCAGCATGGTGGCATGTGCCTGTAGTCTCAGCTACTTGGAAGGCTGAGGCAAGAGAATCACTTGAACCTGCGACATGGAGGTTACAATGAGCTGAGACTGTACCACTGCACTCCAGTTTGGGTGACAAAGCAAGGACTCCGTCTCAAAAAAAAAAAGAAAAAAAGAAAAAAAAATTGCCAGGCATGGTGGTGCATGCCTGTGGTCCCAGCTACTTGGGGAGCTAAGGTGTGAGGATCACTTGAGACCAGGAGTTTGAGGCTGCAGTATGCCATGATCATGCCACTGCACTCCAGCCTGAGCCACAGAGGGAGACTCAATCTCAGAAAAAGTCAGGGGGTAGTTAAGGGGGACATAGTACATCTCCATTATGGCAATCCCATAGGAAGATAGATCTTTCCTTTGGTTCTTCTGTGTTTGAACTGTGCTGAGAAATTAGTTAACAAACAGAAGCTATAGGCATACATATTTATCTGAAATGAGGAACCTAACACACAATGTCTGCCTTTTCTGCAGACACGGGGGTTAGATAATCTGAAAGGGCCCCAAGGGACAAATCATTCTGAGTGAGAGGAGACTCTGAGGGACTATTTGATATTCAGGCAGACAGAGATTCAAACGTGTGTTACATAGGGGATCCTTCCTAGCAGAAGCTGGAGAATAGACAGTCATCCATTCAGAAGGAGTCATGTGAGTTTCTGCATGGAAGCAAGGCTTTGATAGAATGATATTTTAGGGGCAATTTTTACTTCTAACACACATTGATGTAGTCTTCTTACAGCAAAACAGAACCATAGGATTTTTATTTTTTATTTTATTTTATTTTATTTTTAGGATTTTTAAGTAGCACTAAAGTTATACAATCTTCCGTTGAACCCCTTCATTTTATTTGTCCAGGTAACTACTTGTCTGTATTTTAAAGTAAACCCTGAATGACCTAAATCTTCATGCAATAAAATCACAGTACAACACATGAGATTTTTGTTTGTTTGTATTTGTTTTTGCAGGGCACTGAATCAATCTGGCTAAATGCTCAAGGCCCTGGACACCGGATCATTCCATTTGAAATAGACATGGTGACAGAAATGTACCTAAGGACCTGCCAAGGAAAACAGAACACACAGAAACACAAAGGTTCCACCTAAGTGGTAGAAACTGTGATAACCAACTCTGTAAATCTATGGATCAGACTTCACACCAGGAACTAGCTGGGCTCTGAAGGGGAGATTTCCAAGGCACCAGTCAAAGGTGGTTGTGGAGAAGGCTGAGGGGAAATAGGCTCAGGATGCTGACAGAACAGGGGCCACAAGGTCTCCAAAACAGAATCCCAGTTCTACAAACGGTCAGGGAACAACCTTTGGCATCTCTTCATTTTCAACATAATTTCCCGAGTGTCCAAATGAGAAGCACTCATGACAGAGCTCTCCCTCAGCCCAGCATCAATGGCTATAACCCTGGAGTTGGGTACAGCCCAAGTGCTGAACAACCCTCAGTCTCATTTCCTGAGGGGAGTCTGGTCCCCAGCCAGGCCAAGTGTGGTCCATGGAGAGTAGTTACGGCAATGCTAGTTTTTCTAGATCCTTTAGGGAACATCTATTTCCAGGTGATTCCAAAGCTGATCCAGAAAAGCAACACATACAAATCCTACCAACACTGTTTTTAGATTTCTTATGTCTACTGAGGGAGCAGTTAAGACCTGCCCTGTGGTAACAGTGTTATGTGGAGGAAAGTCCAAGAGTATCACCGAGGTAATGATTAAATCCAAGAGCATCTCTAAACAAATGAAACTTAGAGAAAGACAAGAAGAGAATAGGGCAAAGACAAAATATGCCACCTAAAATTCAAAACACTATCTCTATTTCTGCACTGTCAGCATAAGGGTGAAAAGGTCCCAAGCTAAGGGATGAGGACGTGATCAGAAGCAAAGTCAAGTGAGGACACTGGGATAGGAAGCATCTCATGGGCAATCACTGAGCACACACCAGTATTTTCATAGCACTGGACAGAATGAGAAGGACCCAGGCTGCTAGCCCCAGGAAAACAGAACTGACACAGTTGACTACAAGTTTTTCCAAGGAAATATGCATTTTTAGCCAAGTTTTCTTTGTGGACTCCAGCTCTGGCTGTTTGCTTTGTATTTGCCAAGTTTATAACATGAGTTTTATGATTTCTGTTAAGAGCAGTAAATTTTCCTCAAGGAGAGGTCTAAAGTAGGTAAGCCTGCTTACTTTTCCAAAAGAACCAGAGGAAACTTCAGGGAAACAGCAAGATGTGGAAACGGAAGAAAAGAATTTGGATGTAAGAGACAGAGAAGATGAGAAATCCTCAAAGTGATCTCACATTCATCTATGAGTTCATACTCATATCATTCAATAGACATCCATTCATTCATGTGTTCAATAAATATTTCTTGGGCATTTACGGTACGCCATGTTAGGCATCAGAGAATGGGCAATACAGCTGCTCTTGAGCTTGCCACCTTGTATAAGAGATGGATAATATACACTTAAAGAGGAATGCAATGTCAGGGAATGACCATTGTTCTGAATACAACTATCACAGGAATTGGGGTTCTGATCACCCAGCATGAGCTATTTCTAATAAGGTGGTCAGGGAAGGCTGTCTGGGAGGGTGGTGGAGCAGAGAGGTTAAGACCTGCCCCATGGTAACAATGTTGTGTGAGGAGAAGTCCAACAGCATCACCAAGGTTATGATTAAAACCAAGAACATCTCTAAGCAAATGCAGGCTAGGGAAAGCCAGGAACAGCAGAGGGCAATGGCAAAAGACCCTATCTAAAAGTCAAAATACCATCTCTATTCTTCTGATGTTCTACGTGACATCACATAGCATATTATTCCTTTACCATAATACATCAGAATAGATCTGTTCTTCTCCATCCCTATGAAGTGAGGGAGAGAGTTTTGACAAGATGTGAAGGAATAGCTAGCCTTTCTGCTAAGGATATATGAGTATAGTTGAAGGGCCACGAGATGACCAAAGTGGCTCTTTAGCCAAATGGACAGAGCTGAGATGAAGGCAAGAGACAGTAGCCACTTCCTGCAGAGCCTGTTAGGTCAGGAGTTCAGCGTATTGTTTGCCACATATGGGTCTGTAATTTGTTTATTTCTGTTGACAGAAGCTTGTGAAAATATGTATTTCTTTGCAATAAATCTGTGTATAAATATCCTTCATGCATTTTTACTGCTCATATGGTGAACAGAGCTTTTTCCATTTCTTCTCTATGTTACTTTCTTCAGGAGCTCCTGCCCCTGCAAGCTCTTCTGTGAGGCCTTCCCAGCCACTCCAGGTCAGCATGCTTGCTCCTATCTCTGATACATCTCCCATCCTGCCCCCAGTCCCTGCTCTACCTGTGTCCTATGCCAGATCTAGTGTGTGTGTGTGTGCGCGCGCGCACGCGTTTAAGGTCTATCTTGTCACCAGAGAAGCCCTCGGTGATATGGGCTTTGGAGTCAAGAAAGATTCACACCACCGACTAATTCAGCCCTACCACTCACTACATAAGTGAAACTAGTTTCTCAGCCTCAGTTGTAAAATGGGGATGACAACACTGGTACCTTACGGTATAGTTGTAAAGAAAATGTAGTATATGAAGACAGTGCTTGGGAACAGAAGTGAGGCCAGCAGGTCTGTGCGTTCTTGAGGAAAGCAGGACTGTGCCTGTGATTTTCAGTTCTATTTCATAGTACCTTATAACACAAAACTTTTTGTCCACGGTCTCTGATGGGAGCACAACACACTCCAAAACTCACTGGATCTGGAATGCTCATAAATAGATTCCCTTCTAGGTTCTGTCACTTAGTAGCTATATGACCAAGAACCAAAGTAATTTAATTCTTCCAAGCCTCAGTTTCTTCATCTATAAAATAGGCAATGATCTCACAGGGATGTTAGATATATAATCTGTGAGATTGTATATGGAAAGAAGAAAGCATTTTCTGTTCTAAAATTCTGATCCTGTGATTTTCAACTCTTGTTGATCTAATATAAAATCCAATTACATGAACCCACAATTTATTTAACAAGGAATTCGTAGACTCAGTGCTTCAGTACCTTTCTCTGACAACTCCTTCCTGGACTGGAAGACCAGTGAGTGGTGAGAGCCATCTTGCTGTTGCCCAGAACAGAAAGCACAAGGGGGAGGGCCAGTGTTTAAGGTACATGTGACTCAGCACATGGCTATCAGGAAACAATGCATTTCTTTACAAGATGAAGGTCATTAACAACCTCTGCACTGGCAAATGTGACAAATTACTCTGTATTTATTTCAGCTTAAGATCTTCTACCTGAAACAGTTCACGTGACATTAAAAATATCTCACCAAGTGGCAGTGTAAAATTGGGTGTAGCTAGGGAAGGTCACTGTGCCCTAACAGACACACTCAGCGACTTTATGCAATTCTAAATGTACTCTGGCCTTGATAGAATTTACATTTTGCTATTACACTTCAGTGCGTTTTGGAGAGAGCCAGATGTATAACAGTTGACAGGCATGCGTGTCAATACAACAGATCCATAAAGCAGGAAGAAACTGGGCATAGGGAAAAGGTAGCTGATAAATAACAATTACCATTAGCCAGTGACTAAATACCAATACCTTCATACTCTTCTTTTTCAAGACTATCACATAACCCTTACCATGATATTGGCAAGCATATGAAAACTGGTAATAGTTTGGGTACTACTAAAATATTCTGTAACTCAATCTGTAGGCACCATGGGAGGTACTGAGAACAGTGCCTGGCACATAGTAGGTACTTAACAAATATTGAAACAAAACCCAAACAGGAATGAATAAATGAGAATCCTGTTTTGAGTTTCCCTGCTTAATTCCAGGTTCATTTTATATCACAGTTGCAAAGCAGTTTGTGTTTAGTCATCATCAACTACACAATTAAACATGTTTCACTAGTTATTTTACACAGCTAATGTTTCCATTTGTTTATAGCATGGAGAAGAGTGATAAATTAGAATGGGCAATGCCATCTCAAGAAAGAAGAGTGAGCAGACTGATGAAATGACGTGACAAAGATCAGGCAGAAAAAATAGTGACAAAAGGAGCACCTGGAAGGTCCAAGGCCAGCTGCTCCCTGGCTCTCCATGACCCAAGGGCATTTATCACTCTCTGGGAGGCAATAAGGCAAAGGGAGAGAGGTCAAGATTTTCTTACTTGCCCAAGAAATCATTCTGACATCAGGAAAGTTTGAGTTTGTGAGAAAAAGTTGGCAGCCCTTTAACTTGGTCTCTGTGGAACTCATGCGTTGGCCTTCTTGTTCAGACATGGTGCCGCTGGCAGTGATGTAGACCCTGGAATCAGGAGTAAGAGGCACATATGGGACCCCTTTCCATTTCTGTTTTACCATTTGCCTCTGCAATTTGAGACAGACCCTTCATTGTACCTTAAGTGTTCATTCTTATATAGTCAAAAACCATACAGACTGAACAACAACATTGCTATCGGGGTCTAATTTCTGTCCTATCCAAAACCTTGGAGTAAGGGCTCTTTACCTTTACCTTTGTTTACCAAGATATCTCAGTTTTTTCTCTCATAATGACCTTCTCCTTTTCCTCTGTGTTTCCATGTCATGGCCTCAGTTCCACCTTTTCTTGAATCTTCCCTAAACCAATAGAAATACTTCCCAGCCAGTTTCCATGTCTCAAGTCCTGCATCCCTTCAATCCATTTTCCATACTTCTGTCTGTACACCAAAAATAAAATTCTAAGCCTCCCAACCAAGTGAATGAGCCCCCTTTTAGCCAAAAGCATTCCAAAGTAAACCTGAAACTCTAATTCAGGCCATGATGGGAAGGTGGGGTCAGACATGCCTCATTATACCCTCCTCTCTATGGAAACCAGGCACAACTGACCAGCCTTAAAATTAAAGCAGAGATCTTAAAACTGTTAAAATAGACTTTTTATAGCAATAAGATACCCAGTTCCAGCCTGACTCTGGTATAGCCATACATGACAGAGAGCAGGCACCAAAAGAAATTATTTTACCCCAAAATATATTTTTTTGACATATTTTGAAATGGCCCTGTAAAGTGGAGGAAAATCTACATTCTGTAGAGAATCTCCTTCCCTTTCCAGGTCTTTTCCCTGATCCAAGAGAGAACTGACTAAGAGTCTGGCATCTTTTAAGGTCTGATAAGAGTTCAAAACCTGCTACCTGGAAGCTTCCTCTGCATGACAAAACTTTGGTCTCCACAACCCCTTATCTTAACCCAGAAAGTCCTTTCCATTGGTTCCAGGTCTTTAGATAATGGATCTTTCAACCAATTGCCAATCAGAAAATCTTTGAATCCACCTATGACTTAAAAGCCCCCAGTTTGAGTTGTCCTGCCTTTCTGGGCTGAACCAACATACATCTTACATGTATTGATTGATGTCTTATGTCTCCATAAAATGTATAAAACCAAGCGGTAGCCTGACTATTTGGGCTCATGTTCTCAGGAACTCCTGGGACTATGCCACAGTCCATTTCTCATTCATTTTTGGCTCACAATAAATCTCTGCAAATATTTTACAGAGTTTGACCTGTTGCCTCGACACTTCAACCCCACATGCGATTCCGAAAGGCAATCTTGATTGCATAGGAAAACCAGTTGCTTGGCACTGAAACACACCGACTCTTAGTGCAGCAGGCATAGGGACTGTGTACAGACTTACACATGCAGAATAAACTAGAAACCAGCCATTACCTCCCTCAAACCATTGTTAGACTCATCCAAGATTTGTAAAGCCCAGCGACACAGCAGCTCCTTCAGTTACTGCAACTACTGTTTCATGACAGCCAGTTTTTGAAGGACTGTAGTCACTCAGGCACACAAAAAGCTCCAAACTATTAAATAACAGGATGCTATAGAAGGATTCAATCCAGAGACATGTCTGGAGGGGGAAGGTGGGAGATTAACTAGTCATATCTAGGAATAAACCTGCTAACTCATGTGGGTAGTGTAAATAGTAGATCTGGATAGAATTACCAGCTGAAAATTACATTTTAAATATACTAATAGTAAAATATTTCCATGCTGGTTACTCTCCGGCAAAATTTTATACCTGCCTCTTATAGTGTCAGGATATCTCAAAATCTAAATTAAATTAAACAACACACTTGCTTTGACAGATCGTGTGTTTATTCAGAAGTTTATTCAAGGCAAGAGTATGCACAATACCTGACAGTATTCAAGGCTATAAATTTTTTAAATCACTGTTTCAGTCAAATGTATCTAACAAAATGCTTTTGGAGATGATGATGTTAGTAAACCAGGTAGACTTTTTGACATTATTTACAGACATGCAGACGTTACTTGCTTAACAAATCAACCCTTGAATCTTTTCGAGTCCCTGATTGATTACAAAGGGATTACAAAGAAAATAAAACCTTGCAGAAAAAGGGAAACCTTCCTCACCTAGGAAACTGTTAACCCTGTAGGTGATACACGAGCACCTCTGGAACCAAATCCTGGGCTACTTGTTCATTTCTGACTGAAAATTACCTTTCTGAAAGTTCCATTTCTCATCATCCTTTATGGTCAGTTCCAATCCAACATCTTTTTCAAAGTCTGTTGAGTCCTTCAGCTCACGTTCATCTCCATTTCCTTGGCCATTTATAGGACTAATTGTTCCTCTTGATTTTGCATGTAACTTATACATTATCAAGACAGAAAATGCATCTCATAAAATTTAGGACTGGACCAAGCACATAGAAACTACTGCAAAAATGCTTTTGGGGCTTTGTAGCAACTTCACAGTCACTAGAACCGTGATTCTTAAGGTGTGGGCTCCAGCCCAGCAGCATGGATATCAGCATCTGGTTACAAATGCAAATTCATGGCCTCACTCAGACCTGCTGAATCAGAAACTCTGGGGTTAGAGCCAGTAATCTGTGTTTTAATGAGTCTTTCAGGTGATTCTGATGTTCGTGTATGCTCAAGCTGGAGAACTACTGTACTGGGAAAATTGGCATCTATTCGGAAAAGCTTGACCACCTATGAGAAGAGCCACTGAGGCTCTTATCATAGATTCAGAGTTGTTTTATTAAAAAAAATTCCCAAGTCTATTTGCAAAGAACTATTTCTTGCAAAAAGTAGGCACCCTAAGATTAGACATCTGAGAAAAACAATAACAACAAAACAGGAAAATGTTTCTCTAACAAAGCAACACAGATGATATTTCCAATTATCAGGAGAATTACTTAGCACTTACTGTCAGCACAACCACAGCCTCCTGAATTAATTCATATTCTGGGCTGAATGAATGTGCAAAGCTTATTCCCATGGAAACTGAGCACTATACAGATTGATAGGGTTATAGAGCATATAACTAAGCTAAAGCAATCGCCAATTTTAAAAGATTAGCATTGACAATTGGACGCAACACATTTATTTCCCAAATATCAGGAGTGTCTCATCTACATTCAAGGATAAAGGACTGTCACAATTTGATTTAAGAAAAAATAAAAAGCCCTACTACAACATGGCCTATCAGCTTTTGAGCTTGGGCCAAAATGAGGCAGAAGCTCTGTTTTCTTAATACTCCCTTAATTACAAGGAGACTGTTTTTAGCATTGGTATTAAATGAGTTGCTATGGCTTCCTGCCTGAGAGTTCAGCATGCCAAGTTTCAGTCAGGAGCAAGCTATGAATGGGCTGAATAAGATGCTCACAAACAGAGTTTCACAGCCCAAACCCCTACCACAGAGCATCCCATTAGGAAGATTCCTGGGAGGTAACAGGGAGCTGACAACGGCACCACCTCCCTTCACTTTCCGAGACATTCCTTCTATGGCTTCTCACTAATAGCCTTGTCCTATAGGATCCTTGTCATGTGTAAGAGAAAGCTGCTTCAAACAGAAGCGGATCTGCTGCCTGCTGCTTCCGAGCACAGAAACCATGTGGCAGTTGTTTAGTCCTCCAATAGGTTTGTTTGTTCCTTGGGCAATTTCAGCGTTCCCAAATTTTATATATGACTGTGACCAGAAGGGAAGAAGGCAAACAAGAAGTTCAAAGCAGAGCTAACCATGCTTAGATACAGGTCCCTGTCTTTGGTAAACAATACAGAAATAACCACTGGGGATTTTATCTCTGTGTTCTCAGAGATAGAAAGAACCCCAGGTAACACAACTCTCAATGTTGAAAATGAGCAAATGCAGCCCCCAGAGCCACGCTTATGTCTAATATCTATTCAGATATCCAATAAACCTTCTGGCTTCAAAATTCTCCACTCCTCTGATCTTGTAGCTTCTCATAGGGACCAAGCCTTTGAAATTTCAGGCTAGGTTTTAGTGATTTGGGTTTTTGTGAGGAAAAAAATATATCAATAAGGAACATATACCCCTCGTTTGTGGTTGTTTTTGTAAAAGCTTAACCTTTGACAGCTGTGGCTACTGTGTTGAAGAGCAAGCTCTGGTTGTTTCCAGAGTTTCATCATTCAGAAGGTAGGGTCAGAGCAAACTGCTGAAAAAGGCTGGGGAACGGATCCAGACACGTTCGTGGATTCCTTTCAGGATATTTACATTTACATGCAGTTAGGCAGAATGTGTATGAGGGAGAAATAGAAGAAGCAGAGTAAAAGTGGGAAAGAAAGAAAGGATGAGAAAGGAGGAGGAAGGGAAAGAATGAGAAAAGAGGAAGGATGGAAGGATGGAAGGAAGGCAGGCAGGCAGGAAAGCAGCCAAGAAGAAAAGGGCAGCAGGGAGGAAGGGAGAGAGGGAAGGAGAAAAGAGGAATGGTAGGGAGAGAGGGAGAAGGGAAAAATGGGAAGAAAATGAAAGATAAATTTGTACAACTTTTACGCATCCATAAAAATAAAGAAAGAAAAAAAAGAAAAGAGAGACAGGGAGGGAGAGAGGGAGAGAAAGAAGAGTAAACACAGCAAAGACATACTGTAAAAGAAGGAAGTGATTTTCACCACGTGTCTTTCATTCAACTGTGCTGACCTGCAGGTGTAGAGAAGGTGAAGGAGTTTGTACTCTTTCTCCAAGAGGTGATCAACTCACACCTGGCAGTTCGACACAATTACCTCCCAAGCTTTGATAGTCATTATCTTGGCTTCCACAGATACAATTGTTTTATGGCTCCAAGAATAATGCACTCCTTTTGGAAATCTAGCAGTCATGCCTGCGTTGGTGACCTCCTGAATCAAGGAACTGCTAGCTGGCAATACTGAGTTTAATCCAGGTGGCCAACACAAGACAGTTTACTTTGCATGGGGAGTAGGTGGCTCTGTAATACTACGAAGTTATCAGTAACATTTCAATTCTGGACTGCAGCTGCCAGATATAAAAGGCTTTATCATTTTGTTTGCGACTTTTGCAGATGTGGTTAAAGTTACACAAAGGCTCATACCAAAGGAATATGAGCTGCTTTTTGGTTTGGGACCCAGTACCAAATTGGTAAAATGAGCCAGCTTTCAGGAAGAAGTTTTTTATTATGTGGACATGAGATAAATATTTAACTTGCAAAGCTTACTTGCACATTAAACGTCTATCACAGAAAAGGGAAATACCCAAGTCTTTCTGTCTCAGTCATCTGTGGGTTCTAAAAATGCACAAACTAGATGAAATATCATAAACACATTTTCAAAAGGCCATGCAAAGAAACCACCACCAGGTGGACACATCTTCTTGCCACCTCATCAGTGGGTATACCAGAAAAACCAGACCAGACTCAATGCCGAGGAAAAGTGACATAAAAGTCCAACTGTTCTTATTTTTATTTATTTATTTATTTTGAGATGGAGTCTAGTTCTGTTGCCCAGGCTGGAGTGCAGTAGCACAGTTTTGGCTCACTGCAAACTTCACCTCCCAGGTTCAAGTGATTCTCCTGCCTCAGCCTCCCGTGTAGGTGCGATTACAGGCACGCACCACCATGCCCAGCTAATTTTTGTAATTTTAGTAGAGACCGGTTTTCACCATGTTGGCCAAGCTAGTCTTGAACTCCTGACCTCATGATCCGCCCACCTCGGCCTCCCGAAGTGCTGGGATTACAGGCGTGAGCCACCGTGCCTGGCCCAAGTGTTCTCATTTTGCAAATTCTTTGATTTTCAGAAATGAATGGATCCCAACTTGTTTCTGACACACCATTTTTCAAATAGTTTCTCTGGTCATTCACAAGGATTTAGAAGAGCAAGCACTGTAAACACTTCCAAGTCTGGGCTTGATTACCTAGAAATGTATCTAGAATGTATTCTATAATTTAATCTAAAATTTGCATCATCTTGCAGGGAAAACACAGAATCTTATAAAAAGGACAAACTGCTTTTAAGAACATGGATGTGATTTTAGATTTGCAAAGCAATGCAATTACAAGCGATCTATTTGTTTGGAAAAACAGACTGAGGATAAATTCTACTAGTAATTAATTCAACAATAATATGAATTTGAAAAGATGTATGCTCTGCTCTCTAAAAAAGGAATGTCAGAAAGTCTACCTCAAATCTTCCAAATCAATGAGGTTTTATCCCCCTGAACTTAACAGAATTGTAACTTTTGACAAACTTTACCTTCTAACTTACAACTCAAGCGTGCTCATCACACCAGAGACACTGCTCCAATCACACTTGTCTTTCTGCAACAGCATTTTGGAAACCTGAAGACTTCTGTGGGACAAAGCACATGGGAGGTCTGCTAACCAGACACGGCAATAACTTATCTCAAATACCCAAATGACAACTGTAATGGCCATATCCTAATGAGGCAACACTGGCCTCAGCAAAACAGCACCCCTAAATTGATTATAAAGTTAATAGAGCAGCTTTGGACAAAGTGGGGAGTTCAAACATTAAAGTAGGATTGCAAATTAATTTTTTAAAATTTATCTTGACACATTTGAAAGAAATTTAAGCAAATACCTGATTTTCAGACAGCAGTACAAATGATCTGTATTGAATTTTCTTCAGGATCATCTTTATACGTAAGTTTATTAGGACAGTGATGTACTTGTGACAGATTTTTTTCCCTATAAAATATCTCTCTTCCCTAATAACTGATGCCTGCAATTCCATCATAGACATTTCCATTATTCCTTACTTAAATACAACACAGGGACAGGGCCCCTATGCTTGATTAGTCCTTGTAACACCATCTCTAGAGCTATACTTGGAACACTTTGATGGCTGGAACTTTGTGTTTTCCTTCTTCTTCAGTATTCCCTGCAGGACCTCATCCTGTGCTAAGCACTTGATATCATAGAATCATTGAGCTCCAAGGAACTCAACAGATTGCTGGGCTCCATCCTTTGATTACACAGTCAAGAAGATAAAGCTGAAACTCAGAAGAAAACTGAGACTTCTCCAGAGGAACTCAACGAATTAGTGACAAACCTGGGACCAGACGTGTGGAGCCCACAGACAGAGAAATTTACCCATCAAATATTTACTGAGCTCTGTTGTGTGCTGGGCATTGTACTATAAGCTGAGCACACGGAATGATGACTACAAATACATTGTCCTACAGAAGCTTGTGATCTAAATGAGTTGGCTAGACTCATACACCAACGATCACAGCAAATCTACCTAAGTGTCATTATAAAATTGAGTCCTTAATTAACTCTGTTGAATCAATCTAGGGAAGCTTAGTAATTGAGATATAGACATGATTTCTTTTGGAAGATTTCACCTAAAAAATGTACTGGAACTTAGATTCCACCAACAGGTCTTTAGCTGAGATTCCAGCAATTTCGAGTTAACTTTACTAATCAGAATATGTTATTTGCATTATAGATGTGAATGAAGAGCTCATCCATTTTAGTCATATACTCAAAATTAAAGTTGTGTTCATTCATTTTTTAGTCAACATATTAGGTGTGTAAACAAAGAATACAGACAGAAATCCTGATTTGATTCATTCTTCTGTTCATAGCTCACTAGTAAATATTAACAATAGCTAAGCTATTAACTTTTCTAAAGGATCAATTTGTACATTCTCTTTGATGACGGTGAATCTCATTCAAGTGAAAAACCTTACTCTATTCAAGTTTTCATGAATTCTCTCAGATAATTAGTTTCAGGAAATAGCACTACACGACATCTTAGCATTTTCTAGTCCTCCTGGGAATTTCTAAATCATGTGACAAAGATACTAATCACAAAATTCAACAGAGAAGTGATATTAACATCTAACACTCAACATGTAGTCTTTGCTTCATAGGAGCCTTCAGGTTCCCTAGATCCTTAAGTGTCTGTTCACCTCACTTACCGTGATAATTTCCAGTGATTGCTGCTTTGGTGATCCTTAATATAAGCCCAGAAGAAAGCCTTGGGTTTCCCCAGTATCTCAGGACTCCACCTACGTCCCTGTCTGGCTAGTTCGCTCATATCTGCATCTAGTTTATATGTGCCTCTAATCAAATGTTCTAGACTTATCTAGTTTCAGAGATGGGGAAGAAATGCCATGACTTGGCTTGTGATCTGACACTACAGTGACCCTTTGCTACCTCTTCTCCATGCATACATTATGGGGCATGGGTTCTTTTTTACTCTATACCTCCACACAAATGGTGGCTGATTTCCAAGGGACTGACAGAGTGGAGAGAACATTGGATCAAAGGCAGCCCTCTAGTGTGTGTGGACGTGTTATTTGATGACTTCTCCTTCCTTTGGCCAAATACAATAGACAGATATAGATATAGATACATAGATATCTCACGGCTTATCCTAAGATTCATCCCAGTCTTAACATCCATTCAGTCTTCTACCCTCTTTCCTCTGTATGCCATATGCCTACATCATACCCTTCATATTCATAAAAGGTCAAAGCAGAGAAAGACTCAAGACCAAGCCTTCCCTCATGCAGTGAGCCTCTGAACCTTCCACCCCAGTGACTCCCAAGGAGTACACACCACAGCTATGACAGAAGCACTGCAGACATTTCAAGAAAAACATATTTTAAAGAATAGTAATAGTTTCAAGATTTTAATAGAGGCACAGTACTTCGGACATGAGGCGTTCAATGAATGTGTGATGAATGAAGAACGAACAAATGAATGAATGGGTGAATGGTAAGCTTCCAAGTGTGCCTGGGTAGTAAGGCGGCTCCCTACAGAGAAGGGGACTTGGATGGAAGTTGGCCCCTTTCCCTTGCTCTATTTTGCGACGGTAGGCATCTGAAATGATCCTAGATCACGTCCAGATGGGTAAGCCTACTTCTGGCATCTGAGAGTGGACAGAAATACTTTCAGCTCTCAGGGGTGAGCCAGTTTAGGTTATTTAATCAAGAGCGTGTATGGTTTACCCACAGCACTTACTGGAATAAAGTTTTACTTGGTAGTAAACCCAGTCCCACCAGCAACAACCCTTTGTTTTTATCTTATTATAGTGACTATTATTCATTTCTTCCTTCACACAGTCATTCATGGAACACCTTGGAATACTCTTTTCTACTAAACTGTACTGGGGGTATAACTGTGAACAAGTTAAAACTCCTGTTCCCATTTCAGTTCTCAAATCATCACAGTTCTTACTGTTCTGGAGTATGACTTTTAACTTTCTCAAACAATTGCTTTTGGCTCTTGCCTAATCTGATCCTTATATAAGCCCAGAAGAAAACAGAGGCCCAGAAGAGGTTAAAGATTTTGAGGGTGGCACACAGCTAATTAGTAGCAGAGCTGGGTCTTGTTTTATGACATGGAGAGCTATACATAGTTTCTATTAGCCAATTTGATTTTCCTTTCAACAGGAGCCCTGCAGCAACACACTTATCAACAAGGGCAGTGATCTTTGGTTGGACCTTCTCCGGGCAAAGGACTTTGGACACCAAATATGCTTCCTCTAATAACGACTATACTCAATTCTCCAATATTTCATTAGGATCTGGTAATCACCTAGGAAAAAAGATGAACCATCTTCCTGCTCCTATTATACTAAGACTCATCCTACTTAATTCCTTATTTCAAACGAGAACTTTTGTTATTTCCAAACAATATTCAATTACCAAAGAGTTGCTCTGGATTAACGATAGGACACCACTCTCCTTTAGGATAGAGCACATTGTCCATCAGCCCCCCCAAATCTGCCAAGAGTGAAGAAGGAAGATGCCGCCAAGGAGGAACCAAGACCTGGGAGCCCTAGCTGTCACTCTCCTCTTCCGCCTCTGAATGGAAACTCCCTCTGAGCAAATGACAGGCTCTCCAGGCCCTTCAGGACTCCTGAGAAAAGCACTTAAATCCACAATACGCTCCGTGATCTGTTTTTCATTTGCAGAGGGAAAAAAAAAGTCTAATGTTGGAGGTTTAGCTCCATGGGAAACTATAACTGCAAATTGAATTTTTGAAAATTAAATCCAATTTAAAATGCATTAAAAACTATTTAAAGCAATCTTCTGGTGAGTCCTTGGTTATATGAGGAATCTTTCTGGGAAGAAGAAAAAGCAATCCCTGGTGTATCTGTTGTATAAATCTGGGTTTACACCAGTAGAACTTTCTTAAAACAAGGTGTGGGGGCCTGAACTGCAAAGGGCTGAAGACTGGCATGATCCTCACTGGATCTCTCATCAAAGCACAGAGGAAGGTTTCTTTGCACAAGAGAGATTAAGTTGCTATTTAAATCAAAGGACCCCAAGCAGAGGGGGACATGCTTTGAGAAGAGCCACTGTAAAAGAGCCATTGAAGCTATGGCACTGAACCCTACAGAAGATGGTACCTGGGAGTAACCAACCCGTCACTATAGGAAAGGAAAACCACACAGCTCCTCTCAGCTTTGAAATCCGCATGCGATACGTGTGGATGGTGCAAATATTAGCAACATGAGCTCTGCAGCAAGATAGACCTTGCTGTTTACAAGTTCTACGACTTTGAACAAGTTATTGAATTCTTGAGCCTCAGCTTATTCATCTGTACAATGAAGATATGATAGTACCTCACTATAGAGCTGTTGTGAAAATTAAATGAGCTAATACAAATTAAAAGTTTCATCCAGTATCCTATTATAATGTTAGTTGCTACATTATCATCATCAATTCCACTAATTTAGATGAGAATGAAAAACCATATGGAATATTCTAAGGCCTTCTGATTATTCAAAAACATCATTATCATTATTTCTTACAAATTGATCACACACTGAGGAGGGTGTTTAATTGGCCCCACTCTTTCCATCCCAGAATTCCGGGTTCTATTTATGTCAAACTACTCTGTCCCGAACCAATTGCTAATAACCAATAGGATATTGGCCTATTTCCCTTCATCAGAACACACTTGTTCTGTGCTTCATTCTCTCAAAGTCCTTTCTCAACCAAATGATAATTGGACAGACTGATTCCATTTATGTCCAGCCTTCCAGGTGACATACTACAGCTCAGTTTAGCACTTAAAAATTAACTTTAATTCTAGAATTTCAGTACTATTCAGCAAGTGCGTTTAAGGTAGCAATGTACCAGAGCGGAGGATTAGGCCCGAATTAGAAGCAGGCTGAAAATATTATACGAGAACCCTGGTGTTTCTGCCTGATTCAAGTTACACTGACTTCCAATCATGCATTTTATCTTTTGGCATGCGTACACAGGTGCCCAATAAATGTTACCTTTGGTGATAATAAAACAAAAGCCAAACTTTCAAAAGCTAGAATATCCAAAAGACCATTGTCTGCATTCTTGGCAGCAGCCAGATAGCCAGTTTTCCCAAGTCAGCAGCCTCTGAGGAGGCTGGCAAGGGGCCAGTTCCCAGGGTTGGTGCATTCCTGGGGCCTGGCAAGAGGCCACTGGGACCCTGTTTCCTCTTTCCTTCTCTCTACGTAGTGGAAAAATTTTCCCATTTTGACCCTGCTGAGTCTTTTTTCCCCCTATCGCAGCAAAAGGAGTCAGTTGGGAAATGTTCTCCAGTTCCCTCCCAAAACTCATCTCCCACTGCTCTAAGCTGGCAGAGCTTAAAGCAATTGAAGGCAGAAGACAAACAAAGGAGGGTTCCTCTGGCCAGTCATCCAGTCTGATTCTATCAGGAGCACAGAGCCTGGAGCAAGGAGAACCAGCGGGACCTTGTGCACAGGGAGTCATTGTACATGTGCTTGGAAGACTATGGGCACTTCTGGAAGCTTTTGGAATAAAATTACCTGTTATAAATAGACTCTGGCTGGGTTTCAGGGTTGAGAGCAAGAGGCTGAGATTTCCAGAAAAATAGAATGTTCCACATAAGAAGGTCTGGTGTACAGCTCATTAATAGGGGACTACTGAGCAATTGAACTAAGAAGAAAGG
Organism: Colobus angolensis palliatus; assembly: GCF_000951035.1. Taxonomy (NCBI): domain Eukaryota; kingdom Metazoa; phylum Chordata; class Mammalia; order Primates; family Cercopithecidae; genus Colobus; species Colobus angolensis. Next base: position 3,201,956 of record NW_012114799.1, read on the forward strand.
AATTTGAGGTTGGTCAGACATGACCTGTAGTAAACACCTGGGTAAACATTTCTGGCAGATAACATCATGGATATGCTATTCCACTTTTAAACATCATATATGTATATATGTAAACCAAACATTAAAAAAAAAATCTTTTCTGAATGCTTCCTTCCATGTGCAGACAAATGGCCATCTGGAATGGCCACATCAGCTGGTCTGCATGTTTCCAGGGTAGAGAAGCCTGCATGCCAGGCACGGTACTGCATGCCCTATTTGTGCTGTGAGTCCTTTCCCTAAATTCACTCAACCCTTTAAGTAAGAGATGATCATCTCTACTAATAGATGAGGACATGGAGGCTCAGAGAAGGCAGGTGACACGGCCAAAGTCACACAGGCAGTAGGAGGTAAGTTGGGATTCAAATCCAGTTCAGGCTCTTTCTCCAGGCAACTCATGTTCTCTCCACTGAATTACAGGGTGCTGTAATCTATTTCCACTGTGCCCTTTAAAATGTGTGCTTTGCACACGCATGTTCTTAATACAGTTTTCTTCCTGAGACTGCCACTGCTGCTTCTACATTTGATAAACATTTTGGAGATTAGCAGATAGGAGCTGCACCAATCTCACCATAAAAATATATTTGCTTTGCATAGGGTGCCACAGCCTCCAAAACAATTCCTTGTTCTTTATATCACTTAATGGCAACATCCCTCATCACAGTGTCCCACCTTGAAGACACAGATAGTCAGAGAGTTTAAGAAACATGCTAAAGGTCACACATCTAAGGGCTTGTGCAGTTCTAATGCAGTGAACAATCCACTAGACCACCCTCCCTGTACCTCAGCATCACACAACTTTTATCAGGACTATTGAAGAGAAGACCATGTCACTGGTTACATGGAACTTGTGTTCTGAAGGTGCCACATCACATTGTCTGGTGAAACCAAATTGACAAGGCCAAGGGAATAGACTGGAAAACAACACACAAAAATCTATTTCAAATAAAATACTAAAAATGGGTTAGCGTTTTCTCAGTCCAGAAATGTGAGAAGAGAGGGTGGCAGATTATATTATTTTATAGAGTCAATGTGCTGGATATACTCGTTTGGCCTCTCCACATCTACCCTTCACCCTTCCCTGCCCTGGTCTGGGCCCGGAGCACTCCATGGGCCCTATTCTCTCTGGCTTCCAACTGGGTTCAGCCAATGGAGGCACCAACAGGGGACAAGATAGTGGGAGGAGAATGAGGTGGGAGTGTTCATGTCCTGATTCCCTTGCTGCAGGGCCAGCATGGTTGGCCATATCCCTCCACCTAAGGTGGTATTTCCCGCCAAGTGGCTCACTCCTTATAGACACATGGTTCTATAGCCACTTTCAAGGCCTAGTGGCAATGACTCCCCACTGTTTCAAGCTGTGGGGGCTCCACTGTTATTTTGTTGTGCTTTCTACATCCTGCCACCCAATTTAAAGAGGCCCTTTATTAGACTCTCCTCCAGTACCTGGCACGAGTGTGCAATGTGTCTCCTTCCAGGACCTTAATGCAGTAAACAAGAAAACAATATTACTGATTTTGTCTTTGTAGACAAAGTATGGGAAGTTACTCAAATCCTCTAAGAGGATGAGAAAGGCTAACTACTTTAGACCAGGCTCTCTCCTCCAGTCACTTCCTTCTCGCTGCACCTCACCAAACAGAAATTTGGTCAGATATTCTGGGCCCAGGAGATCTCCACATAGCTACCTACCACACTCACAGTCTAGCCGGGAGTCCACTCCGGGAGGAAGGCAGGACACCACTGGCCTCATCCCAGTCTGTCTAGTTGGTGCCTTTAAAGACTTCGCTCTCAGTGTTCACCCACCCAAGCTGGATCACTGCCAGCCTCATGGCCACTCCATCTCCAAAAATGGCAGGCCTCTGAAAACAGCTCCTCCTCACAAAAAGGCCAACAGCCCTTGAGCCTACTTATCTGCCGGCTCTGACAGATGGACCCCAGAATTCACCAAACCAAATGATTTTATTTCCTTCTACACATCTATGTGCATGAAAGCAGTCAATGAATTAATTGCATTGGGAAACTTACCAAGCTGAAGACAACTGCTTAAAACCAAGAATCAAAAAGGTGTGGAAAGACAGAAGGCAAGCAAACCTCAGGGGCATATTCGGAAATGGACAATTATGATCCATTAAGCCTAGATAAGAAACTGAAATTTATGAGGAGGAAACATCTGGAACTGCCTGAAATGTAAAGGAACCAGGAGGAACCACTTTTTGGTCTTAGAGTGAGCAGCCCAGACAAATAGGATTCCATGTTAGGAGAGAATTGCAAAATTAGTGTATAAAAGAGACAGAATGGAGGCAGTGCATCTGGTGTTAACTGAAGCGTTTGAATATGATGGCTCCTGGATTTCCTTTTGAAATATTAATTGAAATTGGGCTGGAGATGAGGGCTGCATGAAAACTGGCAGAAAGATCATAAATACTGGTTAAGCTGAGCCAGAGGAATGGAACACGGCAATGCAACATGAAGTAATGAGAAATGCTGCTCCATTCATGGCCATGAACCCTGTGGATGTTTAATAAATATTAATTGATAATAATGAACTATACTGCTGAGTGGTAAATTAGTGTAAGTTACCTAAGCTGCTGAAATACAGCTAATATATATACAGTTTGTACAGTATACACTGATAAATGGATGAGAAGAAAAGATGAAAATGATTTAGCTATGTGATGCATTTTGCCTTGCATCAGGAATTAGGGGTAAGAGGATGTTAGAGGAGTCAGGAGGGGTGGCCAGAGGGGGCAACAGGAAAGTTAGGACAATAATTCAAGATTATAGTAGACCTTGCTTAGGGTCTTGGCAATTTCTCAAGTACAAGCCTGGCACCCTGGAGTCACACCCCATTCTTTTAAACACTGTGGCTTTCTCCATAAATTTCTGCTTCGGGGAACTCAGGTACACCATAGATTAAATTTGGACCAATTTATTGAAGGAAGATATGAAAGCCCTCCTCCTTGAGGAAGCCCTCTCTGATCGATATAGCCAGAAGAACAACTTCCTCTTTGTAACCTCATCAGTCTTGTTGTTTGCACCACTGTATACCTCCTGGTATTATGATTTGTGTATATGTGACAAGATTTTTTTTAAAGCTTTGCAAAGCAGAAATCGTAGTCTGCATTTCTTAGCACTCATTGCACTGTGTTTCACACCCAGTAGGTGCTCCATTCCTTTGCTGATCAATGAGAAACTCGAAAAAGAAGAGCAGGCACATATCAGAGAGAACACCCAGATGCCTATTAGGTTTGGGACCAGCTTCTAAAGGGATCGATGAAAGCTCTACCTCCTGTTATGGACAAAGCACTAGAGAGTCTGCCATGGGAACGATCCTAGGCTGCCAGAGGATGATGCAGAAAACTCAGTTGCCATGGAAACTTGTATGATCTGATGATTCCCATTGTTGAAAGATGGTGAGACAACAGGAGAATGACAAATAGATCTTGGAGCCCTAAGAACACATGGAACATGCCAAGCAAATATCTCTACTCATTTGTACTTATTTCTGTTACAGAAGCAGTCTCATTTCATCATCTGTCAATAACACAGCATTTATAAAAGGCTTTCAAATGTGTCCAGTTCCTATTTCTATTTGGTGATCTCAGTGACAACAAGGATGCAAAGAACTACCTCTGATGCTGGCAGACAACACTTATCACAGCAGCTGAATACAGGTGAATGAAACAGGTGTCACCAGAGCTCCTGCTCCATGACTCCAGCAAGGGCAGCCATCCAGGCAGGCGCTATGGTCAGCACTAATGGCAGGTGAAGCCACCTAACCATTCTTGCATCCCAGATTCCTGTGAGAATCTAATTATATCTACAGACTCACTCCCCAGAAAAATGTACAAATGCATATAACATAAAATATATCGGCTGGGTGCCGTGGCTCATGCCTATAATCCCAGCACTTTGGGAGGCCGAGGCAGGTGGATCATGAGGTCAAGAGATCGAGACCATCCTGGCTAACACGGTAAAACCCCATCTCTACTAAAAATACAAAAAATTAGCCAGGTGTGGTGGAGGGAACCTGTAGTCCCAGCTACTCTGGAGGCTGAGGAAGGAGAATGGCGTGAACCCGGGAGGCGGAGCTGGCAGCGAGCCGAGATTGCACCACAGCACTCTAGTCTGGGTGACAGAGCGAGATTCCACCTCAAAAATATATATATATATGTATATATATATTTATATATATGTGTGTATATATATATGTATATATATATTTATGTGTGTATATATTTATAATGTATGTATATATTTATATGTATATATATTTATATATATACACACACACACACACACATATATATATCAGAGAATTCAAAGCCCTGGAAGTCTTTTCATAAATCTCCCCTATCAAGCACCTTTGGGACTCAAGAGAGTCCAGGACATCATATTCATAATCTCTGATGTAAAACAAACAAGAAACTTTACACACACACACTAGAATCATCCTTGGGCAAACCTGAAAAGCAGCATGTCATTTCCTCTCTCCAACCTTCCCAAACAGCACCCTGGGCGTGCTGCATGTGGGGCTCCTTTATCCCATATTCAACACCCCCACAACTGTGTATTTGGTTCGTAAGCAGCTGCTCACTACTAAGTTCACTCACTCATTCACTCATTCATTCATTTTCCTAAGCTTTTTCTATGTGTCAGACTTTAGGAATCCAGTGTAAAGATGACACGGTCCATGCCCTCAGGAAATCTACAGTTGAGATCAGTCAGGGGTGATTTTTCTTTTCAGGAAACATAATGGCCATGTCTGGAGACAGTTGTGGTTGTCACAATGAGGGAGGGGTACTCTTGGTATCCAAAGGGTAGAAGCCAGATATCCCAAGAAACATCCTACAATACACAGGACAGCCCCCACGAAAAAGAACAATCAGGTCCAAACTGTCAATAGTGTCAAGGCTGGGAAACCCTGTTCTTGAGCAACACAGGCCTGTGGGAATGTGAAAAGGCCAGAAGTAGGTATTATGCCAGCTCAGGAAGGGGCGTGTTCATAACAACTCCCGAACATGTGGCTTTGACGGCAGCCTGCCTTCTCTTCAGAGACGAGAGGAAGCAGAGAAGGAAGCAAAGGAGCCATTCAGAGTGAGTAACAACCACAATGAAGGTTGATCCTCCTTCAGGCAACGTCAGAGGAGGCAGCACCAATTCCAAGTGCTGGGCAGACAAATGGCGTTTCTTCCAGAATCTCTTCATGGGAAATGCTGCTGACTCTCTACTCACCTCCATCAGTCAGCGGCCCAGCAGAGGGAATGTGCGGCCGTTTGATTGGACCATCACTCAAGTCATAAACCCCATTGCATGCTGGGGAACGACTAGACGCTGGAGGGGCCCCATCATTCACCAGGTTCTCCCTCCTCTTCTCCCATTCTAGTCAGTAACTCCACCTTGTACATGTACACGCCATAATTCGTCCTCATATGAATAGAAACACAAAATTGTACATATATATGGGTCTGTGTGTGTACACACACACACACACACACACACTCTCTCTCTTATAAATTGCAATCTCTTCTAAAGTTGGTTTCAAGGTCTGGTTCATCAGAAAATCACAAGATCAGAACACAGGCCTAGACCTACGTTCTATATTCCTTATAAGTCTCCCCCTCCCACCACTACTCCTTTGTCAATCGTTTTGCCGAAACCAAGTCTGGCCTCCCTCTGCTCTAGACTGTTCTAAACCGCAGGCTCGTCACTGGGCACAGATGAGGCAGGTGTGCTAATGCACATGGTCTCGTCCTGTTGAGTCAGCTGGTGTTCTTTCACCTTGTGCAGCACCGTGAAGGAGCTCCCAGTCACTGGCATAAAGGAGTTTTCTACTTCAGAGCTATTAGCTGTGCAGACCCAGTGTAGTCCGGGGGTAGCCCGACCTGAAGTGAAATCCCACCTCTACCTCTTACTACTTCTATTGCCTTGAGGAAGTTGATTAACTTGTTAAGCTTCAGATTTCTCATTTGTAAAACAGGGATAATTAGAGTTCCTACCTTAAAGGGTTGTTGTTAAGTATTAAATGGTAGTTTCCATATAAAGTATTGAGCAGCATGCCTGGCCTATATTAAGCCTCCATACATTTCAGCTACTATTACTAAGGGAAGGAAGCCATCCTGGTTGAGACTTAATGCATGATTCGCTGAGTGAACATGCTGAGCTGTCTGCCAAAGTGGCTTTGATGTTAGATTCTGCCATCCTCGTTGCTGACGTGCTCTATGCCCGCTGCTTGGACCTAGTCTACTTCTGTCCTGCATTCAGACTCTGTGCTCAGCACCAGTGTTGCTGCAGATCTTCAATGGCCTTCCAAGACTTCTCTTGTTAGGATCTGATCTCTTCTCGTTCTTCTGGGACTCCCCTCAAGACTTGCAGCAAGTGGCACCTGTGGGTGGTGCCCACCTGGCCCAGCCTCCCCTGCCTCCCCATAGCTCATCTGCTCCCAGCTTGATCCACGGGACCCGGAGATTTGCACTGTTGGAGAACAGGTGGGCAGGGCACTTCTGCATTTCTGGACCCGCAGTGACGGGCCGAGCTCGGCTGGTGGACAGATTCACCGGGTAGATACTTGTCTAAGGGTCTGACACGTCTCTAACTCCACCTCTGCCAACTCTCAAGGGGGCACAGTCAAAATGTCCACATGACGCTTTGGAAAGGTTGCTAAACGGGGCCAAAGCTAGTCTGTTCTCCACCACTTGCTTTTTTCCTAAAAATGGCCTTCACTGGATCCTCAGACATCACCCTATCTTCTGATACCTGGCTCAGGCCATGGTCTCTGTTCTAAGTACATCAAAGAGACACTGAAATAATAGCCCAGTAAGAGGAAATGAGGCAGTTGGAGGAAAAGAACAACTCCCTCTCATTCTTTGTCCCTCCCTGACTTGATGCTCATTTGGGAAATCTCAAAACCATCTTGACATCAGAGAACAAAGATGTCCCAGGCTTCCCAGAGGACAACTGGGCATGTCCCCAGTGGCCAGGGGCACAGGGCAAACAGTACTTTATATACACTTCCATCAATAGACATGGCAAGGGGGACTGAGATTAGAGTAGCCGGACACCTTCTATAGGAAGCTGGTGTTTTGGGCTCTGTACAGCATCCCTACAGTAAGAGGAGGTCTAACAAGAGAACCGTGAGAGTCAAGAAAGATCCAGTCATACCTGAAGCAGTAGAGAATGAAGACTTTTGTTTTCTTACTACTAGTAACCCACTGGCTGTAGGCTGTACTGAGCAGCACCAGCAATACCTCTATTTTGCATTTAGAAGAAGTATCAGCAAGGTTGAACATACTCTATGTCAATATTTTCTAAATATTAGTAAATGCCTTCTAAACATTTTTCTGTCCCCCTACTCTTCCTACTGGGGTATACATACCTTTCATAACAGCCTAAACCTGTTCCTCTGCCTGCCTTCATATCACATTTACTGAGGGTAAACACAAATCACTACTTAGAAAATCAGCACCCAGGAAATGTAAACCAGGACTTTCAAAATCCCCATTTCTCTTATGCATGCGAATAGCCATTAGAATCCAGCCTACTGCCTGTCTTTGTAATTAAAGTGTTTTTTGATTTTTTTTTTTAAGAAAATAGCTACATTTGATCATGTGTCTTCAGAGGCAGCTCTCTTCCTACAACAAAGGTAAGCAGTTGTAACTACTTATGTGGCCTGCAGAGCCTGAAATATTTACTATCTGGAGCTTTACAGAAAGAGTTTGCTGACTTCTACTTCAGAATTATATCTAGTCACTAAATGGCGGGGCGGGGGGGGACACAACTGAACATAAAACAGCAGAGATTTAAATTCAATATGAGGAAGAAGTTTCCCTGGGAGAAAAAAAAAATCAATAATAACATGAGTTGGCACCAAAGGATGCAGGACCAATATCCTTGGGTTGCCTCTTTTTTCTCTACTCTCTCAGTCTGCAGTTACCAACTTCCCTCTGTTGCTTCAAACTACAGTTCCCCACGGCCCCTCCTCACATCTTCCCAGAGTGACCTCAGCTCCTACCTCTGTCAGTGACACACTGTTCATCTCCATCTGATGATATTTTTTTCTGCTTATTAGGACAGCTTCCCCAGATAAACTAGAAGCACTTGAGGAAGCCTATCCCCCTGTGTCAGCCAGGGAGACCAGGATGACACACTCACAGCATCTAACTGAGGAGAGTTCACTAAAGGGACTGTTCACTGAATGGTAGACAGAGCTAAGTCAAACCAACAAAAGATGGGCTAACAACATCCAAGAGTCATTACTATGAAGAATCCTTAAGGGGTATGGGGAAACAGAAGGTGCCAGAACACAGAGAGAGCAGTGGTTCTCACTATAGCTAGAGTTCTGGGGAGAGGGTTGTCCAACAAAAGCTGCAACTTTAGGCAAAGGTGCCCAGTTCCTGTGGTCCATGACCAGGCAGGGCGAGAGTAGGAAAACAAATACCTCAACCTCTGATCTCCTGCTAGGAGGCCAGCAGGACCTCTTTCTCCCATTGGCCAAACCCAACCAGATTCCAGAAGGTAATGTCCATGTGGTACATCCTCCACATGTGATTGGCCAGATAGTGAAGGATAAAGAGTGGATCTGGAGGGAAAATGCAAACCATCCAGCACATCCCCATAGCTGGTTTTCAATAGTGCTTGTTGATTGACTTCGTGTTAATGAATGTTGTGGAAGGCTTGATTACTATAATGATTTGGATACAGACAGTCAAGAGTCTGAAGGATGAATTCAGGGATGTGTGCAGTTCCTTTTCTTCCTCTACAAGCTTGGCTGTGAGAGCTGAAGGTTTAGTGTGGCAAACGTTTTGTCTTCCTTTTGTGGGCGAGAAGAAAAGAGGATACCAAGAAGGAATTCATACTGCTACTCTCATCTATGCTTAAAAGCTAAATGTATTTCCCCAAAATTAAAAAGAGAATGTTTGCTACTTAAATGTGAGCTGGTAAGAAAGATAACTCATGCTCCAGCATGCTCATCAGTTAAATGCTATCAGAGCTACAAGTGTCAAACAGCTACATGGGCAGCCCGGGAATGAGTCTGGCAAATAAAAGAGCACAGTGTGAAATGATGACTTTTTCTGATCAAAAAGCATCCTAGGGAGGGCTGAACAGTTTTGGGTCAAGAAGAGGCCTCTGTTTCTGGGGTGATTTTTATTGCTATCAGAGAGAAGACCGTACTTGCTGTGAACATATGGCTACTCTGCACACTCCTACTGGTGAAGGCAAACTTGTAGTCACTTGTCTTTCTCCCTGGGTCTTTAGCCCCAACAATGAAACATATTTTTCATTTCAGTTTCACTTATGTATCACTTTCTCTTTTAAAAGGGTGAGTTATAAAGTAAAAAAAAAAAAAAATCACCATCAATGAATATTTCAGTGTGTTACCAGGACGCACGTATGTGGACACGTATATGTGTGCACACACATACACTCAAACCCTCCCCATGCCACGTGACTAAGGACCACAAACTCATTTTCCCCAACTGGAACTTTTTTCAGTTTTTGTACTGTGAGTTTCTTTATTCTGTGGCTCCTCCAGTCTAAAAATGTAAAAGCTGTTGCAAGGGAGCTATAATTTCTACTCAACACTTCAATGATTTGATTATATAAAATAAAAAGTGAAATGAAGTTAATAGCACCTTATTCTTGCAATACATTATGAGAATATTTTCCTGCAAGATCTGAAAGTGGAAATTACCTCTGGGCCCCCTAACTCTCAAAAATATGGGTCGTGATGATTACTGCAATGGAATTTCAAGACTGAAGAACGTAATATGTTTCTCTTTCCTCTTTTCAGTTTCCCAAAAGGACATCTTCTCTTCCTGGGATAGTATATAATGAAAGATAAAGAACATAAGTGACAGATTGTTCTGCTTTTGGTGTAATCCTAGCGTGTGAGCTCAGAAAGAGCAGACAACCTCTCTGGGCCTGAAGTAGTCTGAAAAGTGAGGGGACTGGATAACCCATTTTCACTTTAGCATTCTAGATTCAAAAAATAAAATAAAAAACATGCATTGGGAATGAAAACTGCACTGTAATGCCAGGTTTGTTGTTGTTGCTTTCTTGTATTTCACAGCAGCCCTTATCCAGAATCTTCCCCACCTGCTTCTTGCCTAGTAATTTGTGTGGCTTCAGCATAGAGCTGAAGAAGAGGGCAACATCCTGAGTTCAGATCCTTCACAGGCCAGGCATCTTTGATCTCATCCCTGGTCCAGCTTTCTTTCTGACAGTTGGAATTCATTCAACATGCTTTCAGGTTCCCATTCCCAAAGAATCAACTCAAAAAGAATACTCTAGCTGCTATTGTCCCAGAGGTAGCATCTCATTTGAAGAACAGAACATAATACTACAACAGAGGGCAAAATTGTAGCCACTTGGCCTAAGTGCAAATAATGTTAAATAGCATTTAAGTACCCCCCTACACACTGTGATAGGAAAGGACATCCTTTTTCAGAATTTTCCCAATCTGGGCGTGCAGATGTAGCACAGTCTGCCTCTAGGAAACAAGGAAACGATTTCACTAGTGTAAAAACTCTCCTAAGCATGATACAGGGAGACTTAACAGGATTAAGTTTCTCAGGTGGTGCCAAACAAGTTCTCGTTTTCACAGCGTTCTTCTATGCCAGCAAGTCAAGAAACATATTTGCAGCCCTCAACAAGTTTCAGGGTACAGCCATATGCCAAAAAGAATGCAAGCTCGATTTAGGGTTTTCAGCTAGACTGGTAATGTGACAGGATTTTACTTCTGCCCATTTCCAATCTATCTTTAGGTAAAATTTAAATATGAGCATTGGCACTGTTTCCCTTTTTCTGATCTACAGGTACCTAAGATCCCCCCTGTCTTGTCCTGCCCTATCCCTGCCTTCCCAGCATTAAAACTCTTAGAAAGAAAGTTTACAGACAACTGAACTAGTGCACATACCTAAGAAGATCTCTAAGACTTCCTCGTCTCTTCAATAGTTGAAGTTGTATTGAATTCTTGTTCAACTTACCCCCAAAGTTAATAAATGGGGGATGGAACAACTATATATAGGCTTAGCATTTGGCATTAGTATACAGTAGTGTTTTTCTATAGGCTGAAGTCTACATCAGCTGGAATTGATATAATTAAATATAATGTTGACAGGTTATGACATTTGCCTATTAAGACATTACACAAACATTCCAATAATTTGCTGGTTTTTGAGTTTGTGAAAAATAAATGAAACAAAATCTCAGGGGATGTTGCTAATGGTGTAACTGGAAGAGAGGTTTCAAAAGCACAGGGTTCAGGAAATAACAGCCAAAGAATAATGCATTCAAAGCCAAAACATATAGAGTGGTAAATGAATATTTAGTACTTACCACAAGACTGCTGTCTAGAGACAGCCTTTTTCCAAAGTCCCTTTTCTCGAGCTGTCTCTTTCCTTCCATGGACGAAGTTATTTATTTTCTTTTGTGACTTATAAGAATCCCCCGTCTGTTTCCAGGGTCACTGAAAAGAGTGAACATGTGTTTTACTATCCAAGTGCACAGTGTTTAGACCTTTGTCTTCAACTGTCTAACCAGAAACAAGCATTGAAGTCAAAATATACCCAGTCCCAAATAATAAGTGTAGAACTGGGCTCTCTCAACTCAAAAGACCACTCCGTGTTACAAATGTCAGAGTCGTCTTTATGGCGGCCCCTGTGTTTTTATAGGTTTTGCTAATGGAGTTGGGGAATGGGTTTGCAGGTTGAATCAGCAGACTGTGGAAAAAAGCAAACAGTCTCCGTTTCATGCCACACTTGCTCCACACCCGTCCTCTATCAGCCAGAATCATTCTGTTACTGTGCACATCGATGCTGTCTGCAAATTCCATGAGATCAAACCGACAAAACCACGCTCCATAACCAAGAGTTATTGAGCTCAAGGTCCAATGAAGGGAAACTGAAACATGAACTTTGTTGTCAATATTTAATTTAAAAAATATGTAATTTAAAAATATTTGAGGAACATTGTAAGATACATTCCTCTGGGGATAGATTGATTCAAAATGAATGGTGGGTGATGTCATTACTGTCAATGAGTATTTATAGAACACCCACTGTATTTTTACCAAATTAGATATAGTTCAGCCCCGAACTCCACTGAGATTGCTTTTTCTAGAATGATTAAGTATTCTGGTTAATAAGGATTCATCATATATGTTAAGTGCTAGCTTCCAATTTTCACAAAGATGTAAAAGGCTTGAAATAAAATAAATGGGTTACAGTCCAGGATTTTTTTTTTTTCTTTTGAGACGGAATCTCGCTCTGTTGCCCAGGCTGGAGTGCAGTGGCGTGATCTCGGCTCACTGCAAGCTCTGCCTCCTGGGTTCGCGCCATTCTCCTGCCTCAGCCTCCTGAGTAGCTGGAACTACAGGTGCCCACCACTACGCCAGGCTAATTTTTTGTATTTTTAGTAGAGACCGGATTTCACCGTATTAGCCAGGATGGTCTTGCTCTCCTGACCTTGTGATCCACCCACCTCTACAGGCTTGAGCCACCATGCCTATCCCATTTCAGGATTTCTTATCCACTAGCCAAGTGACCTTGGACAAGTCATTTAACCTCTCGGAAACTCATTTTTCTCAACTACAAAACATGATGATAGCAATCAAATGATGTATGAGAATATGATTTAGATGCCATAAATTACAACTCATATGTAAGTTATAATTACCCACAGATTACATGTAAAAACAGTTAACCTGAAATATTAGTCAACATAATTCAATATATCCTTGATGATTCCGAAGGCACTTTGAGGTATAGAAATTACTCATAATCCTTGTAAATAAACATAGCCATTGTACTGCTGATGCAGAAGAGATGAAATACAATGTTATACCAATTAATTCTTTAATATAATTGAAAAGAAATATGTTCCACAACTCTCAGTTACTGCAAGTCTGACATGGATCAAACAGGCAGGATTTCATGGCCCACAGGATGCGGGCTCTCTCTTGGTTTTCTTCATCAAGAGGGATGAGACAGCGGTGCCTCAGATGGGGAATGCCCAAACTATAGTCAATCATGGGAAACTGATGGGCTCCTGTTCCAGCTTAGGCTCTTCCTCCACCTTAGTCATTTCATCTCTTACTTTCAAGAACACTAATTTTAATACATCACTCGTCCACTCAGTGACTCTTAAGAGTTAAATCAGAATTTAGGATAAAATCCAAGTTTTTCAATATCATTCTCTAAAATTCTAGGCAGTATTTTTCAGAAAAGAAGTTAGTTCTGTATACTGCTATAGGCACGACCACTAATCAACTGAAATTTGTTTGGGAGGCTGCCTTTTCTACTTTCAGCTGTTCCTGCCCACTTTGTAGCATCACCCCTCCCCCAGTCTCAGCGACTGTATACACTGGTAGTTCAGAACACCCTCTGCACTCAGGCCCTCATATTTCCCTCTCCACCAAAAACACACCCTAAGTCTTGATCCCAAAGAGCATGGGAGTTTGATAGCTCATAATAGATTGTGCTTTGGCCTTCAGCACATACGCACTGAGGGCCTACTATATGGAAGACAGTAGGAATACCCTAGGAATACTGTACGGAATACAGTCCTTACATGTTAGTGACACAGTCATGTACAAGAAAATCCAAGTCCCCATTTTTGTGGAACTCATATTTTAGTGAGGCATATAGAAAACAAGCAAACAAACAAACAGCTCCAAACTGTGGTAGGTACAGTATGAAGCAAATAAACCCTAGCAGGTGGAGAAAAGTGCCAAGTGGCCGGGCGAGGTGGCTCACGCCTATAATCCCAACACTTTGGGAGACTGAGGCAGGTGGATCACCTGAGGTCAAGAGATCGAGACCATCCTGGTCAACATGGTGAAACCCTGTCTCTACTAAAAATAAAAATAAAAAAATTAGCTGGGTGTGGTGGTGTGCGCTTGTAATCCCAGCTATTCGGGAGGCTGAGGCAGGAGAATTGCTTGAACCCGGGAGGTGGACATTGCAGTGAGCTGAGATTGCACCACCGCACTCCAGCCTGACTGATGACAGAGAGAGACTCCATCTCAAAAAAAAAAAAAAAAAAAAGTGAAGCACATGAACAGGGATAGCTTTTGGTTTGAGTGGCTAGGGTAGAAGCCAGCCATGTAAAAGTTGGGTAAAGATCACCTCAGGTAGAGGGAACAGCCTTTCATCTGGGAAGGAATCAGAAAAGAACTTTGTTAAGAGAGGACCTATTTCTTAGGAAGAAAATAGCCAGGAAGAGAATGTGTGAAAAAAGTGCTGAATTGTAGGCAAAAACTGCAGAGGCTTGGAGGCTAATGTATCTCTCTCAGCTCTTATTCTAAACACAAAAGTTAATCTTAGGTTTTAAATTTCCTACCTTACTCCCTACTAGCAGGTAACATTCAACAAATTATTTAACCTATTTAAGTTTCCACGCTTACTCTATGCGACGGCATTAATAATAGGACCTTCTTCATAGTAGGGTTTTGTGATGATTAATGAGACAAGTCATTGAAATAGTTAGGCTGGGGACAGATACATGTAGGTAAGACTTAAATATTAGATATATAGATCATCCCTTCTGGAAAATATGATTAAACTCATTAAGAGCAACTCTAGCTACTAAATTTTATGCTTCTTCTTAGGCAGATGAGGCTGTCATTTTGGGAAATGGGGATCCTTTTGATAGTTCTCAAATAGCCTAATGTGCCTATGTGGAAAGCTGATTCAGTAGCTTCTCAAGTGGATTTGGTCAATTTCTTTTCATATTTGATGGTACCAATAATATAGGCAGATATAATATTCAAGTTGCTTAGCAACAATATGTCACAAGCGTTAGCCAATCATAAAGGTACAGTCCAATCAGGGTTGACAATGGCAACAAGCGGTACAATTAGACCAGTGTATCCTAGCCAATTCCCAGCCTAACTACACATACTGGCCCCACTCCAAGAAGGTGAAAATTTGTGAGTCAGACCATAAAACAATCATGGAAAGGGTCAGAGTAAATTTATCCAAGTGGATCAAAGGAAGACTATCTAAAAGAAACAAAAAGGCAACCAGGATGCAGCAATATGAAAAGGGACTTCATTAACAAAGAAAATATCAAAAAGGCTGAAACACTGTATTTATTTCACTGTTCAGAAAAGACTACATACATCCAGCAGAGATGGCAGATCCAGGGGGGAAATGAGTATATCATATCCTAAAGATGCCTGGGATTACCTGGGCCATTTGTACCATCCATCTAACTCAACTAATTCAGAGACCAGGGTGATCAAGCAACCTTCCAATGTTATTTGATTCCTGTGTAGTAACACAGAAGAAGAATATGCTGACCAGCAAATACAAGTAGACAATCTTTTGAAACATTCCATTTCTAGTGCAAACTAAAAATGACAATTTGACATCTGACTCTTTATATTTATTATTTATGTATTTGGTTAGTATATTAGTCAGCTTGGGCTGTCATAACAGAATAACACAGACTGAATGGATTACACAACAGACGTTTATTTTCTGCGCTAGCAGAGTTGGTTTCTGGTGAGGCCTCTCTCCTTGTCTTGCAAATGGACATCTTCTCACTGTGTCCTCACATGGCCTTTGCTTTGTGTATGCACATCCCCGTCTCTTTCTCTAAGGACACCAGTCCTAGCACGTTAAAGATCCACACTTACGACCTAATTTAACCTTAATTACCTCCTTAAATGCCCTATCTCCAAATACAGTCACATTGGGAGTTAGGGGTTCAACGTATGAAATTTGCAGGAGACGTGGTTCAGTCCGTAACAGTTATTTTCAGTCAGGTTTCAGATCATATCTGAGTGTTCTATTAATCAAATTCCTAAGTCTAAAACACTAAGGGAAACCTCTGAGTGGTGGTGGTTATGGTGGCTGCCTCCAGACTCCACGCCTCTCTGCTTGTTACGTGACCGTTGGACCTTACTGCCCCCTTCCCGCCTCACCTTGCCCTGCTGTACTCTTCTCTGTGTTGTGCACTTACGGGTGCAAACATGATTAAGACTTCTTGGTCAGTGTGTTAACGTTGAATTCTGCCAATGGGAGGCAGTGAGAGGAGATTAGAAGGCAATAGGAAAGAAGAAGCCATTCTGCTTCCAGTCTAGCAGAACAGCATCAACAGCAGGTGAATGCAGGCTCCAGCAACTTCTGTGATTCCTCCAACAGGTCAGCTAAGAAAGGGCACCAGCAACGCCCCAGTCTGTGAGCACTGCCACCTTATCCCTCTGGCTTCGCCAGCCCTTTCAACGCCAGCATAAAAATCCCTGCATTAAATCCCTCTTTGCTTGAAACATCTATAGTAATTTCCTTTTTCTACACTTGACAATGTTTGATGCACAGCCCATGGAGATGCCTTTGGACAGGCAGCAAGCCTTCCTTGGGAAATACCTGGATTCGTTCTTCTGAGTCTTCTGAAATGATCGTCTGGAATTATTTTCTAATAAACACTAAGCCTCTAGAGAACAGAGACAGCATTTTATGTTCTGTGTTCCCCTAGGCAGTATAATGCCTAATGCATAGCAACATGAAGAGCATTTGCTGTTTGCATGAATAAATGAATGAATGAATGTTGACAGCTGTCTTTGTGAACATATAAAGAGCAGGTCAAAAATACAATTTTGTTTAGTAAAGAAATACTAGACATACTTACAAGAGTGAGGTTGTTTTTTCAGACAAGCATATTCAGACACACCCAAGCCCCAAAGAAAACATTTTGTCTTTATTTTAAAATGTCACCAACCTAAAAGCTGTTTACCTGCACCTACAATGAGCCATAACCTAGTAGTGTTAAAGTCTTTTCTATGTCTTCCAACATCTCTGGTTATAAAAGAATACACACATTCCTCAGAGCAATGGGTTGGAAGCCTCTCCTTCCTTCCATGGGGAAGAAAACAGTCATGGAGTTGAAAGAAGACAGGAAATTAAGCATCCTTTTATTGACTGACAGTTATTGATACTAATCTTCCCTTCTCCCTCACATGCACCCATCTCTAGTTGGTGAAAATACTTCTACTCAGTATCTGTGGAAATCTAAGTTGACCTTAATAACTCTTTTTTTAATTTTTCTCACAGTTAGTAATGGCCTTTTCATGCTAGACATATTTTTAATCTTTCTAAAGATGTCAGTAAATTCTATTTTCTGCTATACTTTGTTAACAGGCTGTATAATTTTCAAGAGAGTAACAAAACTACACCATCGAATAAAATCTCAAAGGCATATTCCCTCACATACACACAGTAACACACACACACATACACTCACTCACTCACTCACTCAGATACACACTCACACCTGATCTAGACACCACTTTCTCCATCTTAATTTCTGCCTTTCTGATTCTGCCATTTCCCATCTCTGCTTTGATACATTAATTGTATTGCCAGAAGAAATGGAGAAAAATAGTAATGCCAAAAGGGCTCTCTTGCTTAGGCATTAGAAGATTTGGTTCCTAGCTTTCTTTGCCATGTAAATTTGAATAATTCCTAACTTCTGTGAGTTTACATTTTTTATGCCTTTCTCACCAGGTCATTGTGAGGTTTCAACGAGACAATGCACGAGCAAGCTTTTCCACATCTAAATTCAAGATGTTTTCTGGTCAGCTTCATTAAGCAACAAACAATGCAAAATATAATTGTTTGCAGCCTCATAAACATCCAGAGAACAGAGACTGTGTCAAATTCATTGTTATATTCCCTGCAGCATCCAACACACCAGCTCCCACACGGTAGGCATGCAAAGAATAACTGCACAGTAGAGCACACCAAGGACAAATAATGAACACAGTAAGTTTCCTGTCATTGACAAGGCAGTTCCATGGGTTTCCACCCTGGTTGCACCTTAGAATAACCTGGGGAACTGTTAAAAAATATCAAAGCCGCCGGGCGCGGTGGCTCAAGCCTGTAATCCCAGCACTTTGGGAGGCCGAGACGGGTGGATCACGAGGTCAGGAGATCGAGACCATCCTGGCTAACACGGTGAAACCCCGTCTCTACTAAAAAATACAAAAAACTAGCCGGGCGAGGTGGCGGGCGCCTGTAGTCCCAGCTACACGGGAGGCTGAGGCAGGAGAACGGTGGGAACCCGGGAGGCGGAGCTTGCAGTGAGCTGAGATCTGGCCACTGCACTCCAGCCTGGGCGACAGAGCGAGACTCTGTCTCAAAAACAAAAAATAAAATAAAATAAAAAAATTAAAAAAAATATCAATGCCTAGGTCCCACCCAAGATCACTTGAATCTTTGGGGTGTAGATTCCAGGAATCAGAGTAACAACAGCCAGGGTTGGCAACCATCAGTTAAGAGCTTTGTTGCACGTTAGTTGGAGTCACTTGGGAAGTCATTAAGGTCCATCCCCAGATGGAATAAATCAAGATCTCTGGGGGTGGGAGCCAAACTATTATTTTAAGATTCTTGAATATTTCCAAGGTGCAGTCAATGGAGCACCAGTTTGGGAAGGTGAAGATGTCACTCTTTTCTTGATCTCCGTCCTTTTCTCAAGGGCTGAGGGACACATGATTGTTGGTAGCAGCAATGGCCTTTCCTTAGCCACCACCATCCCAACAATTTTTAATCTGCAAACCCTGACCCCAAAGGAAAGAAATGTTAGATACAAACAATTTGGATAAATACTTTTATCCATATCTCCACTCTCAGGCTCATCATTCAAAATTAAGCTGCTTAAGCTGATCCTTCTTTTCATTCAGAAAACATTGTTGACTAAAGGTAGAAATATTAAATCTAGATTCCAAGTTAACGTACATATATCATAAAACCTCAGAGTGAGGCCTTCGCGTAGAGTTTCAGGGAAAGAACTTCAAATGGCAAGGCCAATGTTGCCGAAAACCATGACACAGATGCCCCCAAATCCATCGCCTCCTTTCTACCCACTGCTCTCCACGTGTACCTACCTCTCTTTTCAAAGCACTACCAAATAGAATGTTTGAAACTCCAGTCCTCTTTGTATTGAAATCTTTTTATTCTGATTTATTAAGTCCATAGAAAGGAAAGCACTGGCTTTCTGTATGCTTTAAATACAGCAATCTCCTTTTGGAAGATATATCAGCTCAATAACTTTCTCCTGTTGATACATCTATTTGTGGTATAAATGGGTAAGGGTGTGTTTGTGCATGCTTGTGTGTATGTGTATGTGTTGAGTGTGCATCTGTGCATGTGTATGTGCATGTATGAGCATGTGTGTACATGTGCATGAGTATATGAGTGTATGTGTGCATGGGTGTGTATATTCACATGCACTCTGACTTAACAAAACCACCCCCACACAGAAAAGTGTTGTGTCCATTCTGAATATGAATATAAAAACATGCCAGCCAAATGATGCAATTTTCAACCATAAAATTTTTTAAAATCTTACCAGCCCCCTGAAACTGATTTAGAAGAAGATTAAATGCTAACAAATTTCCCAAATGTGGTATTCATCTTTGCCAGATAAATTAGTGGCTGGAAATAGAGAGACATGACAACCCTTTTCTTTCAAGTGGAGGAAAATTCTGCCTGATGTTGAAAATTGGTTTTAAAAAATGGTTTCCTATATTCATGTTCACTAAACTTCTTACTAATAATCCTCAGTAGCTTCCAGTTGATAGTTTAAATGCCAGACAGGCCCGTAAGAATCACTTTCCCATAGGTCCGTTCTCAGATAAATGGCTAAGGCCAACACAGAGAACTCAGGGAGCTGAATTCTGGAAGTCTGAGTCTGGAAATCTTGTCTATTTTTCAACATGCAGCTCAGTGAACTGGAGCAGTCAAAAAATTGCTATGAATCTGAACTAAGCTCCTTAGGAAAAGAGGTCAGAGAAAGCTGTTAGTACCTCCAAAACTTCCAATATTCAATAATTTCTCTCATCATTAAAACAAATTATTGAGATACAATTCATATATCATAAAATCCATCCTTTTTAAGTATACAATTCAGTGTCAACCCTTCTAATACCAGTATTTATTCATTGGCTGCAGAAACTGGGGATTCTGTCTCATTCTCAGTGGGGACACAAAGAAGTTTCCTCATCACTGCTTGAGGCTTCATCAAGCCTGCTGTCCCATGTCACCATCATCTTGGGTAGCAGCATCCTGGACAACCCTGAGTTCACATTCTCCAGCTGCCACTTACAAGTTCTGTGACCTTGAGCAACTTATTTCACATCTCTTAGCTCTAGTTTCCTCACTGATAAAATTAAGATAATAACAATCCCCTTAACAAGGTAACTCTGGGTATTAAAATGATTCCTGTTTTCAAATACCGGAGTAGATAATCTGTTGGTATAATCACTCAAAAGAGTTCCATTCATTCGAAATTAAGTAATATGTATTCTATACCTATTTTGTCCCAGGCCTTGTGTTAGGCCCTGAAGATTGAAAGGAAAACAAAAGAAGAAGGGAGGAACAGAGAAAAGGAATGAGGAAGGGAAGAGAAGGGAAGGGAAGGGAAGGGGAAAGGAAGGAGGAAGGGAAGGAGGAAGGGAAGGGAATGGGGAAGGGAAGGGGGAAGGGAAAGGAAGGGGGAAGGGAAGGGAAGGAGAAAGGGGAAGGAGGAAGGGAAGGAGGAAGGGAAGGAGGAAGGGAAGGAGGAAGGGAAGGAGGAAAGGAAGGAGGAAAGGAAGGAGGAAGGGAAGGGAAGGAGGAAGGGAATAGGGAAAGGAAGGGAAGAGAAGGGGAAAGGGGAAGGGAAAGGGAAAGGGAAATGGAAGGAAGGGAAGGGAAGGAGGAAGGGAAGGGAAGGAGGAAGGTAAGGGAAGGGGGAAGGGAAGGAGGAAGGGAAGGAGGAAGGGAATAGGGAAGGGAAGGGAAGAGAACAGGGAAGGGGAAGGGAAAGGGAAATGAAGGGAAGGGAAGGGAAGGAAGGGAAGGAAAGGAATACATGTCCTCAAATTTCAAGGGGACCTAAAATCTAAGAGAGGGAGATTTATATATTGATTAGTAAAATGCAAGGTAAAATAAACCTGTGAATGAACAAATGAACAAGTACATGAGTTGAGAAAGGAGGATTCACTTTTTATTGAGCTAACCCTGGAGGACTTGCCTTTATTGTCATTCCTGGTGTTGCCAGCTGATTTCCAGACACAAACTATTGCTAATCTTCAATATATGAACTAAGAACGAAGAGACAGAATTGCATGCGCTTAGACCAGGGTAAGCATTTTAGCTCTGGCTGCTCTCCTCAAACCATCTGTTCCTTCTCTCCCACTCTTCCTTTGTAAAGATCTCCCCCTGCACCACCACTCTTTATTTCTTTCCTCTGATTCTTCTCCATTTATTGCTTTAAAAAAGGTTTATAATACATTACATAAAATGTCTACATGTTACCTGTGAACTCTTAAAGGGAAGGTCAGTATAGAAACAAAACAGATAAATAAATTTTATAAATAAATAAATAAAGTGTACACATAACTCCAGTGGATTGGAAGAATATGTAAGTGGCTAGGGAAAAGAATTTTCACACTGTGTCATCTGCTAACATTAATGAGTTAATTAAATTAGAAAAATTCCACTGCCAAAAGCAAAAACATCCAAATATGTGGGATGCTGGGGGAATTATAGACCATGCTACTAAATGCATTCTGTTCGAGCTTACTTTTTTTTTTTTTTTTTTCCTTGAGCAGGCTGTGGAGAGCTACACTTAAAAAGCCATCCAATTTCAAAAGAGTATTTTCCATCTGGGGCCAGTTGGGTAGAATATGCTCTAAACTCTGCAAAGCCTGCTGAGAGACAACACAACTTGTTAAGAAAACTGTTTGTGAAAAGGGATGTTTTTTGAAAATCCAGCAAAAGGTTTAACTATGATGTCCCCACACATTGCAGAATTCATTATTCTCCATTGAATGTCTTTGCGCAGAAGTGAAACACCAAAATGACTCAGGAAATGAATGTAGTACAATAAATTGGAAGCCAGTACATTTTTACTAAGGCCTTAGCTGGTAATTAGAATATTTCCAATTACCTAGGAGCTTTCTTTTTTCACTTTAAAAGGTTATTCATTCTTCATGTATAGTAATCTCCCTCCACCCACCCACCCACCCCCCAAAATAATCCTGATGTGAAATGCTAAAAGCCAAATCAAGATTAAGAAATTAAACTTTAAAACCAATTAACATGCTGAAAACAATAGGAAGAATTTTTAATAAACCAGAAAATATAGAATGACATTAAAGATGTCCTAAGTAAAAACAACTGCCAAAATGAAATGTATGAGAAAAATCTCTAAGATGTTTATCTTTTTCTATTCAACCTTTAATTAAATTGAGACTGACATTCATTTGTTGAGAGGGTGGCAGGCTAAACTCCCTCAAAAAGGTAAAACAAGGCCAGGCTCGGTGGTTCATGCCTGTAATTCTAGCACTTTGGGAGGTCAAGGTGGGAGGATCACTTGAGCCCAGACATTCAAGACCAATCTGGGCAACATAGTGAGACCCCTGTCTCTAGGAAAAATAAAAAACTAGCCAGATGTGGTGGCACGTGCTTGTAGTCTCAGCTACTTGAAAGGCTGAGTGAGGCAGGAGGACTGCTTAAGCCTGAGGTTGAGGCTACAATGAGCTGTAATAATGCCAGTGCACTCCAGTCTGGGTGACAGAGCAAGTCCCTGTCTCAAACAAAACAAAACAAATGGTAAACTAGTCAATGACTACCCACTAAAACAGACAGCTAGAAAGTAGAGTTAGGTTTTACACACACATATATGTGTGTATATAGACATATATATATATTTATACTATGCATATACACATACATACATACAAGTGTATATACACACACATATAATCATTTCTTTTCTTCTGCTTAGCATTTCCACCTCGTTTTGAGCAACAAAAGTCAAAACTTAATTACTGGGCCTTTTTTTTTCTCCATGTGGTAGGTTGTTTCTTTTTATTCAGGCTTTGAAGGCTCAGGAATAAAAGGAGTTCTATGGATATTTGGACAGACCAGTGCTTCTCAAATGCATGCAAAGGAATCACTTGCAGATCTTGTTAAAGTACAGATTCTGATCTACTAGGGCTACAGAAGAGCCTGAGAGTCTGCATTTCTAATGAGCTGATGCTTCTGGCCTATGGGTTGTACTTCAATAGCAAAGGATCTGAAACTTAAAACAGAGAACTTATCTATGGACATGTAACAGCAGAATTCCAAGCACTTTCTCATAAAGCTATGCACAGCCAGCCAGTTCTTATGATGACTTAGTTCTTCACAGAATCCAAGATAACTCATGGACTATGGCTTAGATTTTGCCCCATGATTCTTGTGCTAACCTTCACTCAGGACATTTGGAATCCTAGAATCTTAGGTTTAAATGATGTCTTCCTGGCCCCCTCTTCACCTACCCACCAGTACGGTTACTGCTTCTAAGACAGGTCTTGCTCCCACCTCTTCTTGCCTCTTCCAGTGACAAATGGGTCACATTGTTTTTTAGAAGAGCTCCTCTCACATTTGGCTGTCTTGAAAGCCTAGAAAGTTTCAGTCTGTCTCTTGGATTTTCACCCACTGTCCATAGCTCTGTTCCCTAGAGCAAATGTAATTTTTCTCGTACTCAAGGAAAAAAATCCCAAGTTTCTTCCACATCTTCTCTTGTGAGAAAGTTTCCACAGCCTATACCCTCCTAGTTACTGCCTTTGAAATGTTGTAGAACTTGGCCAATCTATGAGATAATTTTTTATTTTTTAAAAAAATTATACCATATTAAATGCATTTATTTTCTTTGTAAAAGATATAAGCTGTAACAAATGTAGAGTATAATACAAAAATTGTATGCCTTTACTCTCCCTCTTTCTATTCTTCTCCCTAGAGATGCTTTTAACAGTTTTTCTATGTGTTTACCTATATACAAATATATATTGATTTTTCTCTTTCTATATAAGTGGCATCGACATCTATTGTTCCATGACTGCATTTGTTCACCTGATATATTCAATACACACGGGCCTAATTAAGTTTTTAGAGCTTCATAGTACTATAGAACAGATTGTCAATAAATTGCTTATTAACTTATGGGCAGAAATTTAGATAGTTTTTTGTGTTTTCTGATTTTAGATCATCCGCCATGAGCAAGTCTGTGTATCTGTTGTGCCTGTGTGAGTTTCTCTAGAAAGCATAGATCTCTAAAGATGGAATTATAGTGTAAAATTTCAAATTTCATTAGAAATTGACTAATTGCCTTCCAAATATATTTAAGAATATATAAGACTACTTGTTTTCCACATAGTTATCATTGCTGAACAGAACCAATCATAAAGGTTTTACAAATTTGTTGGCAAAATAAGTGACCTCATTGCCTGAATTTATAATCCATGATTATTGGTGAAGCTGGGCATCTTTGTTTTATGTGTGGTTATCTGAATTATTTTTCTCTGGATTGCCTGTTTAAATTATTTGCTCATTCTCCTATTGCCTCTTCTTTTTTTATTGCTTTATAAAAGCTCTAAATACATTTTGAATATTAACTCCTTATTAAGAGACATTACAAATATTTTCCCCTCAGTCTACCTCTTGTCTCTTCACTTTGTTATGGTATAGAATAATTAATTTGCAGTCAAATGCATCAATCTTTTCCTTTATACGTTCTAAATTAAAAGACCATTTTCCATATGTCTTCCTAATAATTTTATGGTACCATCTGAAGATAATTTTGTCTTGTACACCTCTGTAAAGCATAGGTTTAATTTTATTTCTAAAAGAATATAAATTCATTAATTCTGTGATTAAAGTATTCCTCCCACTGATTTGAAATGCCCCCAAGTATAACAAAAGTCAATATAGGCACAATCCTTTTCCTTGACCCTCAAGTAAAAAAAATGTAAGCTAATCTATGCACCTGTCCTTGTGCCAATATCACACTGCTTGAATTATGAGCCTTTAGTAAATTTTGATGTCTTATAGGCCAGACTTCCCATGTTGTCTGGAATTTTTCTTGGCCATTTGTGTTCATTTTCATCTTCTACATCAACGTGAGAATCACTCATTAAGTCCAACAAAAAGCAACATACAGGTTTTTATTAAATTGGATTGAATTTAAGTTTACAGATTATTTAGGAGAGAATTTACATCATTATATTCTTGAGTCTTTTCATTCAGCGACATGAAATGGGTAGTAGATTGTTTAATGGCAACAAAGTCCTCCCTTCCTATGATGCCCAACTCTCTTTTGAAATGTGTCTTTTATAGTCTTCCAGATTAAGGTTGGTGCTCATTTCTCCATCCCTTGAATCTGGTAGGGCTTATGACCCTTTTGACCAATAGAATGTGGCAAAAGGGAAACTGAGTTCTAGCACTAGGCTTTAAGAGGTCTTGAAGCTTCCATCCCCTCTCTATGAACCCTCAGGCTATCATGGTGAGAAGAAGCCCAGTCTAGCTCACAAGATGGTGACAGCCACTGGAGGAGAGGTGACAGCCACACCAACTGCCAGATACCTAGGCAATGCCACTGTGAACCCACCAGTTACAGTCAAATCCTGACATAAACAGAGGCTGATGAGTGATTCCAGGTGAGAACAACAGAAGAAATACACAGGTTGTCATCCTGTGGAATCAGGAGGAAAAGCAGTCATTGTTTTAAGTAACCAACTTATTGGGGTGGTTTCTGGGCAGCAATAGATAATGAATTTGGTCACTGTGTTGTTCACATCCTTCCGTAAAGGATGTGAAGATTGAAAGAAAAAAAGGAAGAAGGGAGGAATGGAGAAAGGGAATGAGGAAGGAAGGAAGGAAAGAAGGAAAGGATGTAAACAGCACAATGACCCAAATTAATATTTTATTTATAACTTCTTTATTAATATATTGCATTAAATTAATCCAATCATTAATTTATTACATTAAATTAATTCAATCATTAATTTATTGAATTAAATTAATTCAATAGCCTTTGGGCATAATTTCTTTAAATACTAAGTATGTTCTTTATTGCTCTTGAGAATTATATACATTTTTTTATGCTTGTATTTTCTAATTGGTTATATGCAGTGCCAGAAATAAGCCTATTGATTAAAAAACTTTATCAAGTTTAGGTAAATTTCTAAGCACCCTTTCTGGTTCTAAATATGCTTATTTTATTGGATTTTTTTAGATAGAAAATTGCAACGTTTTTGGCTTTTCCTGTCCAATATTTACAAGTCTTGTTTCATTTTCTGGTCATAGAACATTGACCAGGGAAGCAAGTTTTTAGCAGAAACTTTTGCTCCTGACTTCAGTAGAATTAGTAGCAATATTTTTATCCATAAGAATGGGATTGATTTCTTTGTAGCTACCAGTTATCAGATTGAGGAAATTTTTTGTATATTCCTGAATCCTTATAGTGCTTTTAAATGTTTCATTTTTAAAAAGTTAAACATACTGAAAAGTACATAAAGTAACAGGGATTCATGTACCTACCACCCTGTATTTAACAAAGATTAATCTTGTGCCATATTTGCTTTAATCTTTTCTCTCTTTTAAGTAATAAAAGCATTGTAGATGTAGTTGTAGCCCCATTCCCCTATTCTATCCTATTTTTTCTCCAGCAATAGCCACTCTCCTGTAGTAGGAAAGTATTCTTGCTGTGCATAAATTATATTTCTACTGTGTATGTATAAACCTAGAATGATACACAGCACTGTTTTATGTGTGTTTTAGTTTGTGTATATATGATATTCTACTTTCTATATTCAGCTGTATTTTTTTTCACTTAACATTATAGCATCAAGATTTATCAATGCTGATAAAATAATTCTAGTTTATTTTAAAATACTTTAGGAATCCTATGGAATGGACTTAAAACGATTCACCCCAATTCCAAAAGAATGGGTATTAGTTGTTTTATTTTTTTTTTTTTTTTTTTTAACCATTTTCACATTGCAAACAGTACCATTGTGAACATTCTTGTTCTGGCATCCTTGGATCAGAGGCAGAAGATTCTTTCTCATATGGGGAAATCCTTGGGTCACAGATTGTGCACATGTTTGAGTGCCAAGGCAGTGCCAAATTGCTCCCAAAAATGATTGTACTGTAGCAATTTATACTTATATCACCCATGTTAAAAGTTCTTGTTTTTCTCTTTTATGGAAAATAAATGCTTGGTTATTTGGGCAGTTGGATCAGATGAGCTCTGGTGGTGCTAGATGAAAGGCAGTGCCCCACCCTGACTTGATTACTGTTTCCTTTACACATTTATTCAGTGTCCCTCCTATAAGAAGGAGTTACATCTGACAGGAAAATGTCAGGCCAGGCATTAGTCTTTCTGAGTTCTTCCTTTATTTCAGTATATACATAACTTTGATTGCCTGCCTGCCACCCAGCATTCTTTAATTTTCCCCCCAATTTCACCCCCTTCACCATGAAATTTTAACACCACAGATTTACTGAATATCTGTTTATGTACAGATATGTGTGGCTTCTGAAAGACCATGGACTATTATATATTTTAGTATTTTTCATTATCCCAAAAACCAATGCCCACCTTCATTAAGAAAGTTTCTAAGATTCAAAATACTGGTAGGTTCATGATTTTTGAGGGGCTAGGGGGAGGTGGGGCACAATTCAGCTTGATTCTCTTACATAATCAGCAGGGTTTCCGGCTCTTTCGATCAAAGAATGTGGTAATAGTGACAATGAGTTCTGAATTATTTCACTAGGGGAACACTCATTTAAAGAAGTACCTTATGGGAAAAATAAAGAGCTGGGTAATTGCGCTAAGTCAGAGATTGCAAACCCAAATGACTGATACGTTGGGAAGGTAATGTAAATGCATGAAGCAGCCCCTGGGGAGCTGTGCCCATCTGGGCAGGACCCATGCAAAAAGGGTAACTGGCATCCTATTGCAACTAAAAACCACCATGCAGGAAGGAAGGTCCACTTTACCAAACTCTTCAATTTTTCAAGAGAAGTCAGAAATCCAGATCATCTATGTAAAATCTCTCAGTGTTTGAAGATTAGTTCGGTTTTTAAAAAGTAGTTCACAAACCAATACCTCTGAGAAGTGTGCAACCTATTGGCTACACTTTGGTTATGTGAGTTTTTACAAACCTCCCTCCTCCTCTAAAATTTGGTAGTTATTTTTAAAGTTTGAATTAATGTAAAACCCCAAGAAGAAGAGAGGATTGAAGTCTCAAACATGAGCACAAAAAAACTAGGTACAGCAAAGGGAAGGGAGTCTAATTTAATTTCCCATCACCTGCCTGTGCAAATGGAAGAAACTCTAACTTTCTATTCAAAGATGATTTACTCTCCTTTTATGTGAAGTCAAAATGTGGAAGCAATTATCATAAGTTATAGAAATAAGTTCTGAAAGCATAAAGGTTTTTTCTCCTTACATTAAAATTAAAATTATTACTTGGGTTACTGAATAATTGTTAGATATTCACATATGACATTACAGCCCAGATATTTAAAAGTCTCTCCTTCAAAGACAGTTTTATATATTTAATTTAATAGATTATCCAAGGTATGCAAGTACATGCCTCTGTAATCTTGTATGTTTTTCTTTCTTGTTAGTTTTATTATTTGTCTCCTACACACAAAAAAAATAAAATAAAATTCAGGTCACATATGGATATTTTGACCTGGATTGGATATTTGACCAACTATCTGAATTATGACCACATCTATACATCATATTTTGCTGTGTAGATGGTTTCGGTAGAGGTTAGAAAAATCTTGATCCATTTTGTAAATTAAAATATAAGGTATGTATTTTTGGTTCCTGTATACTTTCTGACAAATTAATTTCTCTAGTCCTCAATTTCTTAATCTCACATATAGAGAAAAATTAAGTAAGTAATCTCTAAGATCCCTTTGGTCTTAAAATATTTTGACCAATATAACAATTTTAAAAGAATTTAATGCCTTTAAATTCATCACATCTCCTAATTTACAGCTTTATTCAGGTATAACTCATATACCATAATATTGATCCATTTAAAGTATACACTTTACTGGTTTTTAGTGAATTCATAGTTGTACCACTAGTACCATAATCTATTTTTAGAACATGTTCAACATTCTCAAAAGAAACTCCATACATATTAGCAGTCCTTCTCCATCCCCTACCTCTTACCCAGCCCCAGGCAACCATTTATCTACATTCTGTCTCCATGGATTTGTCTATTCTGGATACTTCGCACATGTAGAATCATGATAAGTAATCTTTGTGACTAACTTCTTCCACTTAGCATCATGTTTTCAGGAATCATCCATGTTGCAGCACATGACAATGCTTCATTCCTTTTTCTAATTGACTAATACTCTATTATATGGGTATACCATATTTTATTTATACATTTATGTATATATTTACCAGTATTGGACATCTGGGCTGTTTCCACATTTTTGTTAAAACACTCCTGTACAACTTTTTGTATGGACATATGCTTTCTTTACTCTTGGGTATATACTTAGGAGAGAAATTGCTGGATCAAGTGGAAACTCTGTTTATCAGTTTGAGGAAATGTCAAACTGTTTTCCAAAGTGGCTGCACCACTTTACATTCTCACCAGCAATGTGTGGAAAATTCCAGATTCTCCACATCTTTTCAACAGCTGTTACTGTCCATCTTCTTTTTTTTACTATAGCCACTTATAAGAAGTGGTATCTCATTGTGGATTTGATTCCCATTTCCCGAATGACTAATAATGTTCAGCATCTATCTTTTTAAAGAGTTTTGTAAAACTAGATTCAGGGGATACCTATGCAAGTTCGTTACATGGATATACTGCATAATGATGAGATTTGAGTGCTAAGTATACCCATAACTCAAATAGTGAACAATGTACCTAACAGTTAATTTTTCAACCCTCATCCCCCACTTGCCATCCTCCCTCCCTTTGGAGTTCTCAGTGTCTATTATTTCCCTCTATATGTCCATGCATACCTGTTGTTTAGCTCCCGCTTATAAGTGAGAACATACGATATTTGATTTTCTATTTTTGAGTTATTTCACTTAGGGTAATGTCTTCCATTTCCATCCTTATTGCTGCAAAAGACAGTATTTCATTCTATTTTATGACTGCATAGTATTCCATGGTGTTGTGTGTGTGTACATATGTGAATATATAGAATATTTTCTTTATTAAATGATTCATTGATGGACACTTAGGTTGATTCCATATCTTTGCTAGTGTGAATAGTGCCACAATAAGCATATGACATAATGACTTATTTTCCTTTGAGTAGATGTCCAGTAGTGGGATTGCTGGGTTGAATGGTAGTTCTAGTTTTAATTCTTTGAGAAATCTCCATACTGTTTTCCATAGAGGTTGTACTAATTTTCATTCCCACCAACAGTGTAAAAGAGTTTCCTTTTCTCCACATTTTTGTCAACATCTTTTGATTTTAAACTTTTTAATAATAGCCATTCTGACTGGTGTGAGACATTATCTCATTGTGGTTTTGATTTACATTTCTCTGATAATTAGTGATGTTGAACATTTTTTCATGTTTGTTGGTCACTTGTATGTCTTCTTTTGAAAAATGTCTGTTCACATCCTTTGGCCACTTTCTAATGGGGTTGTTTTCTTCTTGCTGAGTTGTTTGAGTTCCTTGTAGATTCTGGATATTAGTCCTTTGTCAGATGCACAGCTTGCAAATATTTTCTCCCATTCTGTAGGTTGTCTGTTTACTCTATTGTTTATTTCTTTTGCTGTGTAGAAGCTTTTTAGTTTAATTAAGTCCTATTTGTCTATTTTTGTTTTGTTGCATTGGCTTTTGAGGTCTTAGTCATAAATTCTTTGCCTAGGCCTATGTCCAGAAGACTATTTCCTAGGTTTTCTTCTAGGATTTTTGTAGTTTCAGGTCTTATATTTAAATCTTTAATCCATCTTGAGTTAATTTTTATATATGGTGAGAGGTAGGGGTCCAGTTTCATTCTTCTACATATGGCTTTCTAGTTTTCCCAGCACCACTTATTGATTAGGGTATCATTTCCCCATTGTATATTTTTGCCAACTGTCAAAATTCAGTTGATTGTAAGTATGTGCCTTTATTTCTGGGTTCTGTATTTTCTCCCATTAATCTATGTGTCTGTTTTTGTACCAGTACCATGCTGTTTTGGTCACTATAGCCTTGTAGTATAATTCGAAGTCATGTAATGTGATACCTCCAGCTTTGCATGTCTTTTTTAGAGAAATATCTGTATTCTAAATGTCAATTCAGATTTTTGACCATTTTTAATTGGTTGATTTGGTTTTTATTATTGAGTTCTAAGAGGTTTTTTATATATTCTGGTTAGAAGTTCGTTGTCAGATATAATATTTGCAAATATTTTCTCCTATTTCATGGGGTTTTTTTTCTTTCCTGCTAATATCCTTTGAGGCACTTTTAAAAAAAATTTTACTGATGTCCAAGCTATCTGTTTTTTGTTGTTGCTTATGCTTTTGATGTCAGATCTGAAACTATTGCTTAATCCAAGGCAGTGAAAATTTACTTCTATTATGGAAGTTTTATAATTTTAGCTCTTACATTTAGGTCTATAATTCATTTTGAGGGGTTTTTTTTGGTAGGTTTGAGACAGGAATCCGAATTTACCCTTTTACACATGAATCTCCAGTTATCTTAACATTATTTGTTGAAAAGGTTATTCTTTTTCTCACAGAATTGTCTTGGCTCCCTTGTCAAAAGTCTATTGACCATAAATGAGAGAATTTATTTCTGCACTCTCAGTTCTATACCTGTGATGTATATGTCTAGCCTTATGTCAGCACCATGCAATCTTGATTACTATAGCTTTATAGTAGGTTTGAAATTGGAGGTGTGAATCTTCCAACTTCATTCTTTATTTTCAAGATGATTTGGCTGTTTCTGATATCTTGCACTTCCATATGGAAATTCTTGTGAATTTTAAGATCAGCTTACAAATTTCTGCAAAAAAATCCAACTGGGAGATTGCATTGAGTTTGTAGATCAATCTGGGGAGCACTGCCATCTTAACAAAGCTAAGTCTTCTGTTCCATGAAAATTCAATGTCTTTCCATTTATTCAAGTCTTCTTTAATTTCTTTCAACAATGTTTTATAAGTTTTAGTGTACAAGTCTTATTACTTCATTTCCTAAATTTATTCCTGGATGTTTTATTCTTTTTGTTGTATTATAAGTGGGAGTATTTTCTTAATTACAGTTTGGATTGTTTATTGCATTGTATCTCCTTTAAGCTTCAAATTGAAAAACAAGTTCATATTTCCTTCATTCATTCTAACTTTTTGGTTCTTTGCTTTAAAAGATGCATTTTTACTTTAGCTGTAATATATTTTCTAGTTTTATTTTTATATCTTTTTTTAAGTCATGAAAAGACTCACATGGTTGTATACAGTACATTTGAATTAAACTTAAGTTGAGATGCTTAGCCTCCTCAATTAAATCACTTAAAATAAATTATAAGACTTCCATCTTCTTTCACCAGCATTCATTAAACACTTCCTAAATGTACAAAACTAACAATATCTTAGCTGCCCACATTTGCTGACAATGCATGCAACCCATCAACAGGCAAACTGCATTTAATTCCTATAATCTCAGAAAAGCACAGTTGTTAAGAGACCAAAACATAAATACCCTCATCATTTCAAGCTTGTTGCTTAATATTTGCATTTTATTCCATTAAAGAAATAATTTCCATTGACTGCCAAAACAAACCATTGTGCCATGAAGCCAAATTTTAATTTTACTTTAAAGGGACTCCATGCAAACCCTTTTGAAGGCACTACTCTACTATTGCCTTTTAAAATTATGTTAACATTGTTGAAGGTATAAAACGTAATTACTTGTCTCAGCAGAGAAATAAAAGAAACTGTGGTTACTTTGTCTTTTCCTTGGAAATACAATACGAATTCAAACTTGAGAAGTCAAATTAGGTGAGTGAGTGGCTCTTAAAAACTTGGAGAATCAGGGGAAATTAAAATACATTTAACTTGCAGGTATTTTTTAGCCTAATGAATAATGATCCTAAAGACAAGCCATGAAAGAAATGGGCTTCAAAGTAAGAATCTTCTATGAAATAATAGTTGAGTTAGATACGTACATTTTATAGGTAAATTCCCTGGCATTTATGAACAAATAAACATTTCTGTGAGCAAGAATAAAACTGAGCTCAGAGAAGGAAGGGGGCACTCAAGTCTTGGACCCGCTGACTTCTGTGTCCAGAGGGACACAAAAATGGGAAAGAGATTGACATCAAATATATATCGGGCACCAAAAGCTTTCCATAAATGTTTGGAGACAAAGGCCAGCCAGCTTACTTCATGAAAACATAGTTTGGGGAACGAGTTCCTCAATCTTGAAAGAAGGATTATGAAAACTAATTGCTGCCTGGGGTCACAGCTTACATAGGATGTTGATCTGCGTAGTGGAAGAAAGACAGTCTGAGAGAAAGGACTTGAACCAAGTCACTTGATAGCTCAGCTTCATCTGAGATGTACCCAGTTTTATATTACAGGTTAGATGCATCAAGCCACTCATAAAACCTAGTTCTAGTTGGGGTGTCTAGTAAGCTTCCCAGAGGCATCCATAAATCCTCTAGGTGAGGAGAAGTGTGCACAGAGATGAGAGGAAACTCCAATTCAAGATGAAATGGAAATTCCGAAGCACACAAAAACTAAGAAGACAAGCAAAATAAAAAATGCAGATAATTCAACATCAAAGAAATGAAAACAATGAAAAACTAAAACTGACATTAAAAAGAAATAAGGCCGGGCGCGGTGGCTCAAGCCTGTAATCCCAGCACTTTGGGAGGCCGAGACGGGCGGATCACGAGGTCAGGAGATCGAGACCATGGATAATACAAACCCCGTCTCTACTAAAAAATACAAAAAGCTAGCCGGGCGAGGTGGCGGGCGCCTGTAGTCCCAGCTACTTGGGAGGCTGAGGCAGGAGAATGGCGTAAACCCGGGAGGCGGAGCTTGCAGTGAGCTGAGATCCGGCCACTGCACTCCAGCCTGGGCGACAGAACGAGACTCCGTCTCAAAAAAAAAAAAAAAAAAAAAGAAATAAAACCCAAAATACAATAGAATACCATTCATAAAAAGGATGAGAAATGTGATACAAGAACAGGCAAATAAGAAACAAAAACAAGTGTATAGGAAGAAGATCTACTATAAATCTAAGGAAAAAAAAACTATGGTCTGAAATAAAATGCCAATAAGACAAAATCCAGAAAAGACAATCAAAGGGAAAATTAATGAATTAAAACCTTATACTGATGAAACCACCTAGAATAAAACACAGAGAAAAACGTTGAAGAGAAAAAATATTCATTGAAAGTCTCCAAAATGTATCTAAGGAATTCTGAAAAGAGAAAATAGGCTAACATAGAAGAAACATCCTAAGAGATAAGGGCTGAGAAATTTTCAAAACAGAAGAACATGTGCTCTTATGACTACAAGTGCAGTATGAAAAATACTACACAGGCCAGGCACGGTGGCTCACACCTGTAATCCCAGCACTTTGGAAGGCCAAGGTGGGCGGATAATGAGGTCAGGAGATTGAGACCATCCTGGCTAACACAGTGAAACCCCGTCTCTACTAAAAATACAAAAAGTTAGCTGGGTGTGGTGGTGAGCGCCTGATAGTACCAGCTACTCAGGAGGCTGAGGCAGGAGAATTGCTTGAACCCAGGAGGCAGAGCTTGCAGTGAGCTGAGATCACACCACTGCACTCCAGCCTGGGTGAGAGTGAAACTCCATCTAAAAAAAAAAAAGAAAAAGAAAAAGAAAAGAAAAAGAAAAACACTATGCATATCAACATGTATACTATTAAACCATAAAAACCTCAAATTAAAGACAAAATCCTAAAAGTTATGAGTGATGTTTTTAAAATGACATAAAAAGAAATCCTTTTAGGGAGCTAGACTACCAGGATACTTCTAGTTAGCAAAGATCAATGAATGAACACAAGACAATGATGTAATCAAAGTGTTTAGGGCAAATAACTGTGAACTTAGAATTTCAAATTGAGCTAAAACATAATCCAAGAATGAGAGAAAAATAAAAACTTTTTAAAAACTTACTAAAAACACACGTTTTTACCTTCCCCAGACACTGACTAAAATACTGAAGGATAAGCTTTAGCAAAAAACAAGAGAAAAGGAGTAGAATATAGGAGACTGCAGTAAGCAAAGACATGGACCAAACATATTTATAAATCTAGTTGTCTATTGGCCATTAAAAAATAGCAATTGAAGGTCAGGCACGGTGGCTCATGCCTATAATGCCAGCACTTTAGGAGGCCGGGGCAGGCAGATCACCTGAGGTCATTCAGTTCGAGTCCAGCCTGGCCAACATGGTGAAACACCATCTCTGCTAAAAATACAAAGATTAGCCAGGTGTGGTGGCGTGCACCTGTAATTCCAGTTACTCAGGAGGCTGAGGCATGACAATCTCTTAAACACGGGAGGCAGAGGTGCAGCAAGCCGAGATCGGCTACTGCACTCCAGCCTGGGTGATAACACAAGACTCTGTCTCAAAAAAAAAAAAAAAAAAAAAATCACAGTGGGGTTCAATGGGTAAGCAAAACATGATAAGGTCTTAGTTTTATTTTTAAGGGATATAAAGATACCAAATAAATCTTATTCTTTGTTATAAATATATATGTATTTTGTATTTATATACATTATAATTAATAAGCATGTCACAAATTGTAAGGTAACCACTAAACAAATAGCAATATTATCAAATGCAATCCAAGCAGAGCAGTAGAAATAAAAAAAATAAAAAATTCAATCCATTTGAAGGTAACTTCATGAACTTTTGTCTCATTGTCTTTCCTACTTTGTTAAAACTTTTAATTAAAAAAATATAATAATATGGTGAATTTAAAATCACAATAATATTTTAAATGGAAAAGAGAAAAGTAAGAGGATTCAACTAAAGTAGGGAACTACATAAATGAGAACGAAAGATGAGAGCAACATTCACAGAGAAAATAGCCGAATTTAGTAATAAAATTGAATCAAAGATGGCTACAATAATTTAAACACATTTTATGCAATATATGGTAATTACATCACGATCCTTCAAACTCATTATATGCTCATACAGCCTTTAGAAAAATCCTTGCCAAGATTATTTAAAGAAACATTCCTGACTGTATACATAATACGTGGACTGGAGGCAAAGAAAGCATCATAAGCATCTTTGCTCCTTTAGGACTTGGCTGAGTTCTCAGCAATGGTAGACAGTTTAATAATTTTTTTGTTGAATAAATGTTTGCAAAAAAAACAAAAACAAAAACAAGAAAAAGTGTAAAACAAAAATATTAGTGTTAACATTGGGCTGTAACTACATGATGTTGACTAAGAAGTTTATAAAGGAGATTATTTTTTTAAAGTGTCAGATCTTTCACAAAATAGAGAGGGCTGGGAGCTAGGCTGAGGACTAAGTGGCCATAAACAATGCCCCAAACCACTTTGCAAAACTAGGCTGAGGAGGAAGCTGCTACTACTGCTACCTCCAAAACCCAGTCAGTTTCTCCCATGAACTCCCTCAATAAAATGTCCCCACCTGTTCAGTAAAATGGAAGGGTTTGCACAGGGATTGTTTGCACACTTGACTCACTTCAGGACTGAATTCTTTCATTTGGTACATCTGGTTGGTGGAGCTCAGATCATACGCCTGCATCCCAGCTGTGAGGCTGAAAATTTGAGTTCTGGTTTCAATGTTGGAGAGGAGATGGTTATAACATGGGGATGTCCCTAAACATAGAAAAGCTGTTCATAAGATCACAAGCAGTCATGAACATGACAAATGTCTATGACAATACACTTACAAAAATGGGAATGCACACTCCATAATTCTCCACCTACAGCTATGTAGTAAGTATAATTTAATGCTATTAGGTATTCTTCCATAGTACCATATTTGAGGACTGCACAGTATCTCATTAATTGGATGTCCTATAATCCTATCATGTGTTTTAGCTACTCCTTATTGGACATGTAGGTGGTTTCCAAATTATAGTAACTTAACTTTAGGAAAATCCATGATCATTTGCTTCAGGTAAAGGGGGAGACATTGCTAATGTCCTCCACCACAACCTTGTCATCCCACGCCATCCAGTTTTAATCCTTCCTTAGCCTTCAAGTAGCAAACCTCAGAACATGCCACCAGATTTCAGTGGCAGTGAAATCGCAGTCCTCCTTTCCTCTCTGCTTACATAACCAGCAGTGGCTCCAATGTTTGCACAGACTACTTTGACATCTTTTACACTGTGATCTTCATCCCATCACCATTTGAGAGGTCCATCTGAATAGCTATGTATTATGTTCTTGTTATCTCCTGGAAATTCTTAAACTCTGCAGACTGTACTTCTGGTACTCCCTTCACAATAAAACCTGAAGGTCTTCTACTTGCGGTGCAGTTGCAGTATTGGCATATGGATAAAATCAGGAGTTTTAGGAGCTATTTGGGTGTGGTGATATAAAATCGCTTAAGTCGGTTAGCTTCTCTGATCTCTACTTTTCTTACTTATAAAATGGAAATAACAACACTACCTATACCATAGGTAGGATCATACTACTACTTACCTTGTAGGATTGCTGGAAGGATTAAATGAGATCATTCATATGAAGTATGATATCGTTTAAATGCTTTGTTCCCTCCAAATCTCATGTTGAAATGTGGCCTCCAATGTTGTAGGGGGGTACCTAGTGGGAGGTATTTGGGTCAAAAGGGGGAATCACTCATAAATGGCTCAGTACTGTCCTTGCAGTAATGAGTGAGTTCTCATTCTATGAGTTAACGTGAGATCTGCTTGTTTAAAAGAGCCTAGCACCTTCTCCCTCTCCCTCCTGTTTGCTCTCTCACCATGGGATATGCCGGCTCCCCCTTTTCCTTCCAACATGATTGTAAGCTCCTGAGGCTTCACCAGAAGCCAAGCCGATACTGGCACCATGCTTGTACAACCAGCAGAACCGTGACCCAATTAAACGTCTTTTCTTTATAAATTACCCAGCCTCCTGTATTCCTTTATAGCAGCGCAGACTGGACTAATACAAAGTACTTAGCACAGTACCAAGTAAGTGTACAAGAAATGTTAGGTATTCAAGTAACCAGACAAAATTGCCTCTTTTTGTAGGTCACTGGAAGCTTCACATTCAAAAATATTCAGTATTTCAATAATACTGAAATAATAGTATTATTTCAGTCTAATATTATCACTTCTAAGTTTCATAAATGAACTTTTCTTCAGCACCAAAACCTCTACGCTATTGACCATCACTATGGCCCCAGGCCTTCAGCCCTCTCCATCTTTATTTCCCCTGCGAAATGAAGGTCTACCAAAAGACCTACAAAATCTACCAAATCTGAGGTCTAGAAAGTCACATGTTCCTCACATGTTCCTTATGAAAACTATGTCTTTATTTCCCTAAAAACAATCAACACTTGCTTCTTCCTTTGTGTGTCTACAACGTGATCCCCTCTGGGGTACTTCACTCAGTCTTGGAGTATTGCAGTGTGGACTCACAAGTAAATGGTAGATGTTTGCTTGTCTGTCTTTCCCACTAGATTGCTTCCCCTCAAGGACAGAAGCCACAGCTCATTTATCTGATTATCTGTATCCCAGTACTGAATATCTAGAACAAGCTTATCTTGTTTGAAATAAAGTTAAACTCCTGAGCAATGGATTTCTTTGCAAATAACTTCTGCTGCTTCATGCCTACTTAGAAATAGCTGATGATTTGTATCTTAACAGCTTTGATTTGTATCTTAAATTAAAATTGCCATGTCTGGAAACTGATGCGCCCAGAGAAAAACTGAGATTTCATTCCTCTTTTATATTACCTTTGGTTACCTCAGGTTACTTATCTGGAAAAAAATAAATCTCTTTTCCATTATTCCATGAAATATTCCTTGAGAATATTCTCTTATTAAAATATATACAAATATACCTGTGCATACACAAACACAGACAATATCATTATTTTTCAAAAGTAATCATGAATATCTTCTTAAAGTAAAAAGTTAAAATTATGTAGAAACCTACATGGAAAATACATGTACATATTTAATATGTAAGCTTTTTAATAAACATAAATGATACCCTATTTTACATATTTCTTGACAATTTGGTTTTTTCCCCACTTAATAATATGTCACAGACGTCTTTCCATGTCAAGATACAATTAGCTCTTCTTCAGTTCTTTAGTGATGACTCGGGCTCCACAGTGTGAATGGAGTATTATTTGTTTGATTCTTTCCTTCCCTGTTGATGAGCACTTCAATGGCAAATAACTTATCACTACTGCAGATGCTACTGCCGTGTGCATTCTTGTGCATGCCTCTTCACACAAATGGATGAGCTGTTTTCTAGGATAAATAGCTAAAGGTGCCCTTTCCTTTCGAATACAACCAAATTTCTATTAATCTAAATCACTGTCTCCTTCCTTTTCTATCCCAGTGATTGCTTATACTTTCAGTTCAGAAAGGCAGAGAATGATGCCGACAACTTCCCAGAAATGTAACTATCAGCCTTCAGAATCAAATTCACTTCTCAATTAAAGTCTCCCCTGCCTACAGAATAATTCATTTGCAAGCCACTCTGATCAATATCATTAACCCAGAATTCCCATGACCCCGTGCTATTCACAGCCTCATCTTAAGGGTAGTTCTCCATTGTTTTGAAAGTCTGTTTAAGGCATGCAGGAAGACAGAACTCCTTTGGGTCCCTACAAAACAAGGGCTTATGAAAAGTCCTGATCAGGCACTGGGAGGGATACTCAAAAGGAAAGAGGTTTAGAACCAAATATCAGAGGCAGCTAGTGTGGACAATCTCAAGCTACAAATAGTTTTTTCTTCATCTATTTTTCTTCATTATCTCTTTTAGAATATTAAACCTTTTGCTCATGCTATTCTTGGCAAGATCTCCTGCCTAGTTCTACTTGAATTCAACGTGGCAGGAGATGCAGAAATAGCCAAGCTGGGTGACCAAATTTACACGGTGCACCTAGCTAGTGGAAGCTGGTCGACGCGTTTGGTCCTTTACTTCCCTCTGCTCACAGTTGGCACAGATTTAGGAAGCCACAGTCCAAGACAGAGAGTGAAGGAGATGATGGAAACTGAAAGACAGGTATGACCTCTAAAAATATGCATATTTGTTTCAATTGATCAGCATCATGATGCCGAGTTTGATAGGTTGCATATCGGCCTGTGGGCTCTGCCATCCCACAAGGGCAGGCTCCAAGTCGAATCTACCTCTGGCTACCACATCTAGCACCCACTACTAGATGCAAGTTCTAACAATCTACCTTGTTATATTGCTTTCATTGGCACTCACAATTATATATCTACCTGGCCTAAGAAACAAAATTGAAACATTTTGGAGTCAGTCACGTGTGAGAATTTTGTACCTTACAGGAAGATAGCACAGAAGCGGGGAGGGGAGAGGCAGGATTCAATAGTCCAAACACTAATCTTCCATAATGATAAAAGATATGTAATGACTTAAGCACAACCCCAATGACATTGGAGAAAATGATACACAAACCTCTTCATCAGGAAAGTACTGCTGTTTTTGTAGGAGATTGATACTGTTTGCTAAAAATGCCCTGAAATTATTTTGGTTATGGTACTAAATTTGATTGGTTTAATTTGGAAATCTGAGCCTGAACAAAATAACATTCTGGTTTTGTCTAACTGAAACGGCAAAACCAGAAATGCTGAAACACAAATGCACGTGCTTATATGCCTACACGCACCCCGCCTTGCATGTGTGCGCACACACACACAAAAACACACAAACACACAAACTCAGAACACGTCTCAACCATGCCCAACTGGCTGAGCTCAGATCTTCAGATACAGTGAAGTACATCCAAGAGAAAGCCAAAGGTGAAAAAGTGCCCCCACTGAGGAGTATCTGAGTGAAAAGATTTGCAGAAAGGACAGGAGAGAGAGAGTCAGGAAACTCATTATTGCCCAAGAGATTATATATTTTCAAACCTTAAAAGGAGTATTTAAAAGAGTACAATTTATCAGATTTTCCACAATGACTGCCTCTGTAGAACTTCCCTGTAGCATTCTTCAACTCTGTGTGATAAACCTGTCACCCTGCTCATGTATACCCCACTTACCAGATATACAAGCTGCACTATAGAGTTTCAAGAGATGTCATGCAATGTGTGCTTTGACATAAGGGCATGGTTATCCTGATTGTGGCTCATTCAGTGGGGCTTTGGAAGAGGAAAGGGCAGTGCTCAATGATTGAGGGATTCCCCCATCCTGTGCCTAGAATGTGTCTGTTCCCAGCACCAGCAGGCAAAAACAAAAACAAAACCAAAAACAAAACCACTCGGTGTAAAGCCATTTTAGGCACATGAAACACTCTGAGAGACACAATGAGCCCTCCCATTAATTCTACAGCCCTATCTATGCATTGTGCTAACCTGGAAGGCTTGGGTCTAGGAAAAAAAGCAATTCTTTATCCAATGCTTCAAAAGATTGAGAAGCAGGTGGGGCAAGCCAGGACGGGGAAAGAAAGCAGACGAAGGACACTATTTTTACAGAACAAGATCCCTTCCTTATCAGTCCAACCATCAATCTTTAGTTTTCTGAACACTGTTGCTGTATGCTCAAATTGTCCAAGGTATCATGAGGGCATGAAGCAAGTAGAAGTCAGAGCTCAAATTTCACAAAATTTTACTGTTGTCAGGGAAACAAGATTCATGCACATTAAAGTATTAGAGTACATTCTTTTCCTGTTTATGAACTCATTTCCAACCCATTCCCCCAAAGGATCTGTGATTACTTGAAAAAATACACACAAAAACCAAATGATAAAATAAATAAAAAATAAACGGGAAGGATGTAAGTGGGAAAATAATAAAACTAGGGTCAAAATAAATAAAGCAATATACAATATTCTGTCCAGGCTAAAGGTGGACTATAAGTTTTGAAAACCTTAAGCACAGACAGTAAATTACACTGGGAGCTCTCTGCAGAGCTGACTGGTGTGAATACGGCAGAGCAATGAGTTGCCAAATCTAGCTGTCCAGAAGCGTCACTTACTAAAGGCTTTCAAAACCTCCAAAATGAACCTGAATTCCTGAGGCAGGCATGCAGGGAAGAAATACTGGGAATCTGCATTTTTAAAAACCTCCCTGAAGTGAATATCATGTTGTCAGCCCAAACTTCGTAACCACCACAGCAGGGATTCAGAAATACGGGGTGGGGCGGGGGAGGGGAAACTCAAAAAATCAGATTCCAGGAATGAGGGTGGTTGTGGGTCTGAAGTGGGGCCTCCAAGTTTAGATGGAGTTTAAATAGGTGGAGACGAGGACAGAAGACATTCCAAGTAGAAGTGTGGGCTGGAGCCAAATAACAGAAGCAGGAAGGAGCCTGAGGCTATGAAGGAGACAGCATCATCCCTAGTCACCCTGGAGCAGCAGTAAGGGGACTTAGGACACTAATTTATTGCTCAACCCACTCAATTTTGATCAAATCCCAAAATAATTAAAGAGGCTATACACACAATGAATGAGATCTATACAGAAACAGAGATGGTAAAATGTATTTGTTATCTATTGCTGTGTAACAAGTTACCACAAATTTAGTGGCTTAGAATAATACACATTTATTATCTCACAGTGTCTATGAACCAGGAATCTGAGCAGAGCTTAGCTGGACCCTCTACTCAGCTCTCGCAAGGCTAAAATCAATGTGTCAAGTGTCAGATCTCAAGTGTCTGGGGTCTCATCTGAGGCTCTAGGTCCTCTCCCAAGCTCACGTGGTTTGGGGCAGAATTTATTTCCTTGCCTGTGGCTATAAAGCTCATGATAACTTGCTTCTTCGAGGCCAGCAGAGTCTCTAAGGCTTCCAGTTTCTGACCTCTAGACAATCTTTTAAGGAGCTTGCTCGATTAGGTCAGGCCCACCCAAGAAAATCTCCTGTTTTTATTCACTCAAAGTCAACCGATTAGGGACCTTAATTATACCTACAAAAGTCCTTCCACAATTGCCATATAATACAATCTAATCACAAAATTGATACCTGTCATATTCTCAGGTTCTATCCCCACTCAAGGGGAAGGAATTGTACAATGGGGACCTGGATCTTAGATTCCATCTTAAAATTCTGCTTTGACACAAAGTACAAAGTAAAGATGAGAGAAAAATGTTGCAAAGGTAAGATATATGAATCAACAGAACATTGGTAATTACACATGTCAATTTGGCTCTGAGCTTCCCGGAAGTTGAAGTACAAAGGAGTTAGGACCCAGTGATTTCTTAGTACTCTTTGATCAGTTCCTAGTACTGACTTATACAATATATTCCTCATGTCTTTATTAGAAATCATGAAATACAACATCAAAATAAAGTGAAAGATACAAAATAAAGTCAGATGGAATTTGATCTGAAACAACTATTTGCCAAGTATGGGATATGTTGACCCTATTGATAAAATGGGAGATTGGCAATGAGGAGAACCGAGCTCATTGGGGTGCTTGGTCAATATCAAGTACCATGGGCTGGTGATTCGGGTTCCTATAAAAGAAATCAGCTGTGAAGAGGTACCAGGAATTGTTCCAGGGAAAGGGGGGAAACTGAAGTCACACGTGAACTAAGTTACGAGTCAGAGGGATCCAGGTGTGGAGGAGATGAGAGTAGAAGTTGAAGCACTGCATGGCTACCAATGAGTCTTGCAGAAAGGTTGTCTTAGGGCATCACTTGATCTCTGTCAGGGCTGATCAAACATCTCTGCTTTGCTTTACAATTCTCATAATTGGTTCTGAGCATTAGGTAGCATGAACTGCTTCATCCTGTGTTCCATTCAAACTCTATAATGAACCTGCTTTTGCATGCAAAATGCTCTTCTTTCTTCCCCCAACTAACGTATTATCTCTTTTTATGACCTCACTCAATTCCACGACTGTCTCCCTTCCTTGAATGGCTCTCCCCTACTCACAGTCAGCATTGTCTGTGTAATTGCTCTCGCTTGTTTAAGTCTGGTCTTCTACAATCTGACTATCTGGTCTACCACAATGTCCTCTTCATTTTCTTTCATCCTCAAATTTCCCTGGAGCTCACTATGTTGCATATACAAGGTTTACAGATCAAAAAGATCGTGGAATCCTCCAGCTCACCTGCCTTTGCAATGAAGACCATTCCAGC
Organism: Colobus angolensis palliatus; assembly: GCF_000951035.1. Classification (NCBI taxonomy): domain Eukaryota; kingdom Metazoa; phylum Chordata; class Mammalia; order Primates; family Cercopithecidae; genus Colobus; species Colobus angolensis. Next base: position 3,246,028 of record NW_012114799.1, read on the forward strand.
ATTGTCTGAGGACTTCCAGGGACAAGAACCTTTTTCATAAGTTCTCACCTTGTTTCTAAATGAACAGAAGTTCTTCCTAATATTAGACCACAATGACTTCTCTTTAATTCCATTCTTAGTCATAGTGCTGCTTTCTTGAGTAAATTAAAATACCACACTTCCTTTCATATATTGTTCCTGGGAATATAAATTGGTACAATCCCCTTGGAAGACTGTTGAGCATTAGATCTTAGATACTCCATTATTGCTATGTGTAGCAATTACACAAGCACACTCAACATATGTGTGTATATTTGTTTACCAAGAGACATGAGAGACATGTACCAGCATATTCATAAGAGAACTATGTGTAATAGTCCCAAACTGGAAAATATCCAAATGCCCATCCAGAGTAGGAAGTATATATGGTGGCACAGTCACACAATGGAATAGTATGCAACAATGTGCATAAAATTATAATTAAACACAGCAATATGGATAAATCACACAAACATAATTTGAAGGAAAGAAGCCAGACACAAAATTACACATAGTGTGTGATTCCAATTAGATAAAGTACACAAAAAGCCAAATTAATCTAAGCCACTGGAAGTCAGTATGGTGATTACCTTAGAGAATATGACTGAAAGGGAATTTGAGGAAGGCTTCTAGGGTGCTGGTACTATTTCTTGTTTTGAGGATTAGTGATATGGACGGGTATATTGGGTATATTCAGTTTATAAAAATTTATCAAGCTTTATACTTAGGTGCAATTATCTGTATGTATTTTATACTTAAAAAAAGGTTAAACATCTTCCTCTTCCAAATGTCCCAAATAAATTTAATTTCTTTAGCCATTTCTAATATGATATGGACTATAGAATGTTCATGAGTCTAGTCACCTACTTACAAAAACCTTTTAATTTGTCAAACCTCTGATCATTCTTTTGGAACTTAATCCTACTGATTGGTGTGTAGTATCCTTTAGTAATCACATGTGGGGCTAACTCCTTCTCCCCAATATGTTATGAAACCCATAAAGATAAATATTTTCCCCTTTGATTCTCTAGTAGCATGTGTATTCAGTGTAGATTGTATACTAAGACAATATTCATCTTCCCTTCTTTTCCTTAGCAAGTGAAGATGAAAGTGGAGACTGAATTTACATAGGACCTATTTGATAAACCAACTCAAGAATCTTTCTTTTTTATTTCAGTCAAAGTTTACTGCTAATTTATTCAGTGAAGCCAAATTTTATTTTGCTTATTTTGCTCTCTGCCCTCAGGCTGATTAAGGAGTGACCTTTGCCTTGATTTATGAGCCTGTTTCAGACGTTTGGGTATGGAGAGATGGAGACTATTATTAAGCAGATCCCTCTAAAAGATCTGAGTATTTCTTATTTCCGTTCCTCTCATCTTCATTGTCCATAAATTCATCCAATGTCTGAAACCCTTCCTTATAATTTTCTCTTCTGGAGAAGGAACATACTCATTTGGACAATGACACAATGAGAAATAAGCCTTATTCCTGTAGTTAGTGGCATCATTCTTTCTGATAAGCTCAATAGAAGGTAAAATAAATGAGCAACAGAATACAAACCACACAACTAGCAATGGAGAGAATTCTAGGTTCTAAATAATGAAATGAAAATAATATTTTTGGTGTTGATAAGGCTCCTGGCTGATAGCTTGTCTTTCCAAAACAAATATCGTCAGAGAAATCTATAGACATTCACATCAAGAATGCAGTTTTTCTCTCTGCACACACACTCATTTGCACACTTGGCACCTGGAGTGCTTGGTTGGTGCCCAGTTTGCTGAAATTTCCTTTCCCATTTGGCACAACTTTTCCTAGAGAACATTCATGAGCATCAGTCACCTCCACAAATAGCAAAGAGAGAGGGCAGCCTCTTGGCTACATTCATATTCCTGCCACCGGGACACCTTTATAACCATACTTCAGTCTACATAAGCACAGCCCTCCCCTGCCTAGGTTTTCTATGTAGAAAAAGATGTATGAACAAAAGAGAGAGAGAGAAATTATGAGTCTACAGATTCTTACCAAGCCTGTTGAGGAACTATCTCTACAAAATTGAAGACATGTGTCAGTTCCTTATAAGATCATACAAAACAGAGAAGGAAAATCTAAGAAAGCCGTTCATGCAGAAAGTATTTAATCAAAGGGGAAAGACAATTATAACATCTGTTAATCTTCTGTAGATGTTATAATTAGATGCTTTGGAAAAACACCCTTTCAAGGGTGATCCTTTAACATCTGTTGTGAGGACACACAGCATTGTGCAGTGACGAGTCACCTCGGCACTTTGGGAAAACAGGGGACTTCTGGAATCACAGACACTGCCAGGGTCCCCAGGCTGCCCTCACATGCAGCCCAGCCCTGAGCCCACCGCCCTGCGGGAGGGGCTTTGCTCTTTGGTGCTTTGATAATCGCCTGTGTTGTGAATCAGGCTGCAATTATTGTGTGACGACGAATAACAGGATCACAGCACCAGAAAAGGCCTTGGGATCATCTCATCTTCTCCCCTTCACTTTGCAGGTGGGAACACTTGATCCCATATCCCTTAGCTGGCTTGTGGCAGGATTTTACAAATAGAGTTGTTCAATTTCTCTGCTCAGATTACTCTCCACTCTACCATGCTGCTTGCTCCTTTTGGTCTCCCTTACGTTTGATCTGTAATGTGGATGTGTTCCTTGTTTAATGAGATGAGTATGATAATAAGGTCCTAGGGCATTTGGAGATTATGGAGAGGTGGAAAACATTAAAATGGTTTCCTTTTTCTCTGGTCTGTGGTTCATCGAGAAACACTGACCATGTTCCCTTCTTTGCTCTGGAGAGAAGGAGAAGAAGCAGCAGAGATAAATGAAAATGAGGAGGGAGAATAAGAGCAAAAGGGAGGAGAAAATAGGAGAAGTGAGATGCAAGTGGTGTAAAGGGAAGAATGAAGAAAGAAGATTGAGAAATAAGGTGGAATAGAGACAGAGGTGTGGAAGAGGAAGGCGGCAGCCAGGGAAGATGGTCCAGGACTGCAGAAAAAGGGTATTGAATAAAGACCCTATAGAAGGAGCCAGACCCTCCCTACACCCTTTTGACTCCATTACCTGCTTCTACTCTACTTCATATTAGCAGTTCTACACACACAGAAGACCACAGAATTTGGCAATTTCGCCAAACGAAATGCAGAGATGATAAAGCCAGGGGCATCACATAAACAGATGCAATGTGCTGAGCAAAAAAAAAAAAAAGCCCATATAGTGGGAACATAATAAAAGCACTCATGACCCAGAAGGGGGTTGAGGGTGGACATTTTTCTCTGTAGTTGCTTTGGAGTAGCAAATACTCATTTGTGCCAAAACACTGAGTAAAGGGAACTCTTGACTTTTGACATTAGGATTAAACAACTTCCTAAACCTGGGACACACAGTGCTGTCCTCACCTCTCTCATTGCCCTAAGACAGTCACTGATGTACAAGGGCCTACATCATCCTCAATGATAAGAGCCAAGAATGAGAATAGTATTATTAATATGTATTATTAATAGTATTAATAATGTATTAATACTACTCACATGTATTGTGAGTCTATTTTGGTACAGGCACTTGAGGTAGCTTATCTCATTTATTCTTCACAATGACCCCCTAAGAAGGTAATATAATCTAAATATGTGGCTCAAATAATTACTCTGTAATCTGGAGCGGATTAACCTCTCGGTACCTTGGTTTTTGCATCTAAAAAATGGGATTAATAATAATGTCTATCTCAGTGGTCTGTTGTAAGAATTATATGAGACAATATGAATAGAAAGTACAATGGGGTCAGATACATCATACACATTTAATAAATATTGGGTTAAATCACTGTTGATTTTTTAAGAATCTCATAGCCTGGAGTGCAGTGGTGCAATCAGGGCTTACTGCAACCTGGAACTCTTGGGTTCAAGTTCTCCTCCAGTCTTAGCCTCCTGAGTAGTTGAGACTACAGGTGCACATCACCATGCCCAACTAAGTTTCTTAAATTGTATTTTTTAGAGATGGAGTCTTGTTATGTTGGTCAGGCTGGTCTTGAACTCCTGGCCTCAAGTGATCCTCCCACATCAGCCTAAGACACTGAGATTATAAGCGTGAGCCTCTCACCCAGCTACTGCTGAAATTACTACATTTTATAGATGGGGAAATCATGCCTGACAAGGTTAAGTAACTTTCTCAAAGTCAGTAGAATCAGAACAGAGATCAGAACCCAGGGATATCCAAGGATAAATGCCACATGGGTAAGAGCTGTAGTTATATGCCTTCCATTATACTGTCTGCATTAACTGACTCCAAAGATACAGTCTGGTCTAATGTACCATGATGTCTCAGGAAAAGAATGTTTCACAGTATACAGGGCTCTAGAAAATCTCCAGCCCAACGTAGGAAACAAAAAGGCACATTACTAAGCTCAGGACATCTATCTGTTCCCACTCCTCTTGTCTTCATCAATGAGAGAATAAAATAAATCCTTGCCTATTTTCTTATTCATTTGCTCTCATGCCTATAGAGCCCCCTTGGACAAATGCCATGAATACTGATTCTTGTACTATGGGGAATAAAGAGGTACTCACTTATTGAAAGTTAAGTATAAAACCCAATGCCATGCCTTTGTGCCCTGAGTCCACAGGCATTTTGACTGTCATGAGATTTGAATGGCATCAGATGAGGTATAAACATGAATGTTCTCATGAGTATAAAAATGGAGAAGAGAAAGTACTAATTTAAAAATCCAAAAACTTGTATATATTCATCTATTCACCAAATATTTGATGGATGCCTACTGTGGGCCAGCCACTGTTCTAGGTCCTAAGGTTACAATATCAAACAAAACAGACACAGGCTCTGCCTTTGTGGAACTTAACAGCCTATATGGGGGGATAGTCTTATCAAATAGTTGATATTTAATTATACTGGTGATAAGTGCTTTGAAAAACAGAGAGATGGAGCTACCAGAGTGTATCACAAGAAAGCATTCCCCAGCAAGTGTTGTTTAGGTTGAGAAGAAGTTGTACCCAGGAGAATAGAGTGGGAAAAAGAGAACCTTCCCCAGAAGGAGAGATAGGTAAGAGGAGCTAGAAACAAGCCAGCAGGTAGGAAGAGAACAGCTCTGCACTACCCTGCTCCTCCCCACCACTGTTTCCTTGACTAGAAAGTGGGTGTGATGGAGAACATGACATACTCTCAGCTCTCAGGGTCTAGCCTCTCTTTGCTGTGTCCAAAGTGAGGTCTTACCACAGAGTGAGAAGATTCTTGTCCAGCTGCATAGAATAGAAAACCCACTTTTGTTGAGAGTAAGGCTCACCGAAATGCAGGCAGCAAGTATAAATTGTGCCTAGGTCAGGAGAGCCGTCATCTCTCTCCAACAGTCAATACTGGGTTCCCCAAAGGCTCAGAGCCCAGGGTCCCAACTCCAAAATAAATGTCCTAGAAAGATTTTATGACTACGCCTCCACAGCCCTGGTTTGGTTGATGGTTTATTAATGATCTATTCGAATTCTCCAATTTCCTCTTCAGAAAACAATGGAAATGAAAAGTTAAGACATCTAATTTTTCCTTATAGAAAGAAATATGATGCACTTTAAAACAATCATTTTCACAGTTTTACTGCTATCAATCAGGAATCCTAGAAACAAGAGCTTCTTTAACAGGGTGGCTGTAACTGTTGGCAATTGGCTTGTATGTGAAATTTTACTTAGTTTAACAAGGCCCTCTACTGGCAGTCTCCATGAACACCATCTCTAAAGGCAAAGTTTCACATTATTTTAAGTAAACTATTTTAACTACTCTCAATAACAAAGTATCTCACATTCCTGATTCTACAATTCTGGGCTGAAAGAATAAGTGGGGAGAAAATCAGGAAGGAAAGAAATAAATGTCATTTTGAGCATTCATTTAGTGATTCATAAAATAACATTACATGACGTATCATTTGCTTTCCTCTGATGAAGCTATACTAGATGTCAAAGGTGCTCAGAAAGGAAGGATATTTTTCACATTGAAATGCATTGAGTATTCGTGAGACTATAAAACCAAATCATGATTGGTATTTACCAACTACAATAAACCAGATCATTTCTATTTACCCAAATATGAGTAATTGGCTATAATAAGAATAAAAGAAACACTGGAGGCAGGCATTTTAAATTGTTTCTGATATGGCACTACTAATAATTAACTTATCCTCCTTGGCAACTGACAAAAAAAGAACATGGTGACTTGAGAATATAACTATTCACAGAAGATGAATGTTTTAAAAGGAGATTATATTTGACACATTTGTCAAAGGGCTGTTGGAGCAACTGGAAACTTCAGCTATAGGGTCTTAGAAAACTAAGTAAATTTTAAAAATGAGGAAATAACTTTAGGAAAAAATGTTAACATAAAGATGTGATCATAATGATTTGACTCAACGTAAACAACATTTGTAATCAAGACAAAAATAAGCACTATACATTTAATTAAAACTGCGATATAATTATATTGAAGAATAGAAATGTTCTGGGAGGTACAAAAAGATACATTATAATCTACCATAATAATAAGGAAGTAGTACTTTGACATACATACCGAAACATATGATTTAGAAATATTACATAAAAACAGCTAAAAGAAAAGGGTTGCCTCAGAAGAAAAAAAACCTCAGAAATGGGGTAGAGAGGGTGGCCCAAGAGATTGTAAGATTATATACATATACGCGCACACACACACATACACACACACATATACACGTATATAGAGAGACATATACTCAATGTTTATATATATATGAGCATGTTAGAGCTATTGTTTAGTGCTAATATTCACATATATATATACACATAGAAATATAAACATTTTACTATTGTTTGCTTTTCTAATTTATGAGCATGTATTACTTAGACTTTTTAAGTTGCTACAAGACCAGTTAGCAATGACAATGGAAACCATTTGAGAAATGCCTTTTGGGCTGGCCTGGATCAGTTCTATGTTTCTAGATTCGATTCGCCAAATGAAGCAAGTCGCCTTTATGGAGCGGTTTGTCAGACATGCATCTCGACAGTGATACTTGTTCCCGCATTTCAGAACTAACAGCTCTTCTTTCAACACTGTAATATGTATCTGCCATGTTATTATTCCCAGCTTATGCTCCAAAATGGGCTTTGGGACTTTCCTCTTTCCTCTTGAACTCAGTCCATTGGGCTTCTACAATGCATCCAAATTCTCCTCAAAGGAATCACTAACCCAGTAAAGTTGATTTCTAAAAGGAGAGATCTGGTTTCTTGCCCTGAAAATACCAAGATTAATTTATGTAACTATGGGGAAGTACCTTGTGTAATTGAGGCTTCCAAACTGACACGATACACTTCATTAGACAAGTATGTATCGGGGTATTGTAAACATGTGGGTAATGTTCTATGTTTCTGGGAGATTTATTATTTCATCTATAAAGGAAGGACAATTGGGAATCCAAAATTCCAAAGGCATTAAACCTTGTAGAGTTAGAGAACTGGAGAAAAATAAGGCTATAAGGTACTTTGTGTTTAACTGGGTCCATGACTTGCCAGAGTGTTCAGACTAAACCCTCTGGCTATTTAAATCCACTTTCACAAAATACTACTATTTCCTTAGGTAACCATTTTTAGGGACCAACCAAATGGCCAACCATTATTTCCAATTTTTTGTTTGTATCTAATCCCTGGATTACACTCTTGACCAAACTTTACTAGGCCTACCAAGACTCAAACCAAGAATGTAAATAATCTTGATGTTTAACCATAAACTTAGGCTACTCCACAAAAAGATTCAGGTCTGGCCGGGCGTGGTGGCTCATGCCTGTAATCCCAGCACTTTGGGCGGTCAAGGCGGGCAGATCACGAGGTCAAGATATTGACACCATCCTGGTCAACATGGTGAAACCCTGTCTCTACTAAAAATACAAAAATTAGCTGGACATGGTGGCGTGTGCCTGTAATCCCAGCTACTCAGGAGGCTGAGGCAGGAGAAGAGCTTGAACGAGGGAGTCAGAGGTTGCAGTGAGCTAAGATAATGCCACTGCACTCCAGCCTGGCAACAGAGTGAGACTCCATCTCAAAAAAAAAAAAAAAAAATTCAGATCTGAGATTAAAAGAAGAACAAAAATATCAAAGGACTGGACATAGGCATTAGACACTTCAGAAAGACTAGAAAACATGAATCATCAGTTTGACTGGCTGGCACTTAGTAGTATTAATCTGCTATTCTACTCTGCCAGTGCAGTCAGTCAGGGGCAGATGTGAATGACCAAAACGTCATTGTAGGTGAATGTGAGGCTCACGAGGCCTCCATATCCAGAGAGCAGTAAAATGAAAGGTTAAGAGTATGCGCTGTGGGGTTGGGTATGGTGGCTCACACCTGTAATCCCAGTAGTTTGGGAGGCGGAGGCGGGTGGATCATTTGCGGTCAGGAGTTTGAGACCAGCCTGGCCGACATGGTGAAACCCCATCTCTACTAAAAATACACAAATTAGTTGGGTATGGTGGCGTGTGCCTCTAATCACAGCTACTCAGGAGGCTGAGGCAGGAGAATCACTTGAACCTGAGAGGCGGAGGTTACAGTGAGTAGAGATCATGCCATTGCACTCCAGCCTGGGCAACAAGAGTGAAACTCCATCTCAAAAAAAAAAAAAAAGAGTATGTGCTGTGGGTTCAAATCCTGCCTCCACCTCTTATTCACCCATGTGACTTGTGCACATTACTTAACTTTTCTGAGCATCAGTGTTTTTGCTTGGACAATGAATACAATGATCATAATAAGATAGCATGAGCAGAGTTTGGAAGTGTGCCTGGTATACAGTAACCACTCAATAGTGATTGCTGTTGGAAGAAAACATCTTAAATCTGTTTTTATTGTGCCCATCAACCATGCATCCACACATTTTTTTCATTTATTGAGAACTCATTGTGTGGCAGGTGCTGAGATTACAAATTATACTTAAGATTACAAATATGGCAACTCAAATTTGGCAGCGGCCCTATCTCAAATTCACTAGAATCTAGTGGCAGCAGCAGAAGGTAAAGAAATGCTTTTAAAATGGAGCTATGAAGTGTACGCATCCCAACAGAGTTTACACAGAATACCATGGGGTGTGACCGTTTCTTCATCTGAGAGAAGTAAGGGGGAGACAGAGCAGGGGACACTGTCAGATAAAACCAAGGAATGTGGAAGGACTTCAGGATGCAGGACCGCAATCCTCTCTCTTAAGTGGGGAGGGAGACACCCGCTGAGAGAAGAGCACAGGCAAAGCTGGGACTCCAGAGTGAAGCAAGGCTCACAGATGCCACCGTGGGAAAGGGGTAGGCACAGGGCAGGAGTCAAGTGGAAATGAAGGCATTCAGTGAGCAGTATTCATCCATCTCCTCAACAAGTCATTCCCTAAGGTCAGTGTCATGTGCGGTGTTAAGTTTGGGGAGTCAGCTGGCAGGTCTGCCACAGACAGAGACACTTCTCTTCCTTGTGCCTCAGTTTTTCTTCTGTAAAAGGATAAACTTTCATGAATAATTCGAAATCTGTTTTAGCAGCAAATCTCTTAAAGCAAAGAATTGCAAAGAGTACTGAGCTCTAATATATAAAACGTATCTAAGCCTAATGTGCTCTGATGGAAAAAGTGGAGCTGACAAAGAGGCAGGATGTTACCCACCTTAGGACTCCATGGAAAACAGTCAAATATTTTGAGGCCTTTTGACACTGGCTTCTCACAATTCTGAGACTAGAGACAAGGAAAGGGCAGTGAAGGCTGTCACCGTGTTTCTGGGCTGGTGACAGAGCAGCTGAATTCAAGGGCAAGCCAGGTTCCTGAGTGAGTCATGGGGTTCACGTGCGGAGCTAACAGGCTAACAGCCACTTCTTGCCAATCCGTGCAGCAGGCTGTCAGGTCTAGAGGGCAGGAATCAGCCGAGATTTGCTACTGGTTGCAAGAGGCTGAACTGCGGGCACTGAGGAGCATAGCTGGTAGCCTGAAGGACAGAAAGACAATCTTTCACAGGGCTCTTAAGCAGAACTCCCAGGTGGCAACAGAGCATATCCCACGGGCCAGCCGGTGCAGGTGGGATAAGAGGTTCCTGTCCAGGTTGGCGGGACACGTGAAGCTCACTCTTCCTATTTAAATCCCAGAGAGTATCTGGAGAGTTTTAAAGAGCCCTGAGGCAGGCAAAAGAGACCACGTGGATTTTGTATACCAAACTAGCTGAGTGTCAAAGTTTGCCTTTTTCAGCAGTACATTAACTTGGGTTCCAACTCAGAAGACAAGTCAGAACACTGAATATTTCTCCAGATACTCAATGCGGAAATAATCCAAATAGAAGCAGTTTCAATTTCAAAATATTTTTTGATACATACACATTCCTGAGGATGAATGAGCCTGTGTGTGTGTGTGTGTGTGTGTGTGTGTGTGTGTGTGTGTGTGTGTGTTTGGGGAGAGGGTATAGGCAGGAGGGGATGAGAGACCATAAACATTAACATGCACATACTAGAAATCTATAAACCACAGAAAGAATCAGAGACAAAAAGTGGCTTTCTCCCTGCAGCATACCAGCTCATGAAAAAACAGCCTTCACAGCTGTCTGCTAAACTTTCTAGATCAACCTAATAAGTTTTTGGTGGGTTGGTATTTCTTCAAAGAACAAAAATAAAACAAATGAAAAACCAAACCGGACCTCCCTGCAGAGGCAAATGAGGATTAGCCATTCAGTATCTCATCATCTGCATCCTGGTGTTTGTTCTCAGAGACAAGGGGTCCTCTACCCCTCATTCCAGTCCACTTTAGGGCCCTGTAGTTACTTAGAACAAACGCATACTTGCTGTGACAACCGAAAGAGCCTGGAGAAATATGTAAACATCATCATCTCACTTTAGAAGGAAAACAAGCTGTATAAATAAGAAAAACTGTTACAAGAGTTTGAAAAAAAACAATCCCAACAGTCTTACTTTTAGTTAGCTCTTCAGTCAACACATATCACAGTCCTGGAGACAGACACAGGAACTGCAACAACTCTCTCCAGCTAAAAATTTCCTCCCGCGGTTGGTTATCCTCTGTTTATTTTTGAAGCATTCAAAGGCCACGCTAAGAGAACAGGCTCGGTTTTCCTGAACATCCACAGCGGCTGGGAAGTCCTGCCGTGAATACGGAGCAAGTTTGCGGAGACTTGCTCCCTGCGCTGCGGCTCCCTCGTTGCTCCGAGCTTGTAAATACAAGCTCCGTGGACAAAGTCCCAAATGACATCACTGGCAGCTGCTTATTGTTGAGTCTTTATTAACTGACTGTCAAAAAGAAAGGAGGGGGTGGGGAGCAAGAGTATCTCTTCTGCAGCGAAATCGGCATCTTGGAGTGGATTCCAGTTATACATGCGTAAATAATCCCATTGATTCACATTTTTGAGAGCTTGGCTTCTTTCAGGTCCGAAAAAGACAGAGAATCGCCTCCATCTGGATATTTCCACTGGAATAGCTGGAGACCTGGAGGAAAAGTTTGAAATGCCAGCACAGTCCTACCAAATTGCTTACCCACCTGTTTCGAGTCAGCTTCAGAGCTTGATGATTCATGAATATATGAATACTGGTTGTGTCTTACATTGCTTAATTACTTTTACTGTGATATATACACCTGGCTGACATTTTTCCTAGATAGACTGTCTTGGGTGCAACTCCTTTTAGATATATACTAGCTTCTCAGCTTGGAGTAGGAGGAAGGGATCCTTGAAATCACAGCAACATTTTGTGTGTATTTGCAAATATGCAAATTTTCTTTCCTGAGAGGAGTGCTGGAGGCTTTCTTTTGATTCTCAAAATTTTAACCACCCACCTGCACCACCCCCAACACTCCAAAAAACAAACAAATAAGAATCTGTGCCAAGTCTGTCTAATAATCCCACAAAAAACTGTAAACCCCACTCACTTGCAACTATCGGAATAAAAGTGGGCCCTTTCTCCCCTATTTTCCACTCTCTCATGGAATCTCTTTTCTGTCTGTGAGTTCTTACAGTTTTTACAGTTATCTCCCCTCCCACCCCTAGCCCCCACCTAGAGAAATTCCACAGATCGAACACTGTGTCTCTGCCACGAAGCCCGAACACTCCAGCCCACTGTTTTCCTTCCTTCCTCCGGACTGCTATAACGATGCTTACTATTTATATTTATTTGTTGCTTTTTATATACTGACTAGTATTTTTAGTTTGTTTTTTAGCCATCTGTGTTCTGTCTCCCCAACTCAGTTTGAAAGGTCTTTGAGGGCTGCCTTGTAAGTGTTATTTGATTATACCTAAATCACTTGCCATAGTGAACCCTAAACAGAAATGTGGGAGGCGGAGGGTGAGCATTAAGGGCGGAGGCAGGAACAAAGTTAGCTGATTCTGTGGCATGGAGTGTATGTTTAGATTAAGCTCTCTCCCTGGCCTTGGAAAACAATGACCTCACATCTCACCACCCCCAGCAGATGCTCACTGCATGTCTGAAAATGATTTCCTCAAAGAGCAGCAATTAGTTATTGATTTGGTAGGGTCCCAAGACCACAATATATGCTACTTGCATGTGGGAAATAGTTAAAGACAACACAAATTTTGTATGTCACTGATGGGTCTTCAATGAGCACCATGTTAAGGGAAAGTAAATTAGAAGTACCTAAAGATTTGACAAGTACAAACCCTTAGACCCACAATTCCACTTTTCCATAGTGATCCCACGAATACACTCCCAAAAGAGCACAAAGATATAAGCACAAGAATGTTCTTCGCAGCATTATTTGTAAGCCAATAAAAGGGAGACTAATATTCATCAACATGAGAAAACAAAAATGGAGGTAACTGAGTATACTGATGTGGACAGAAGTAGGTGCTCGCTTACTGAGTGGATAAAGCAAGGTGCAGTATAGAATGTGGCATGCTAAACAGGAAAAATAACTTTGCATATGATGAGAGGAATTATATAAATGATTAACAGTGGTCACCTTCGGGAAAAAAGGTGGAAGGAACTTTCATGTTTATATGCTCTGTGTGTGGTTTGATTTTTTTTTCAATGATCATGTTTCATAATTGTTATTAGAAATAATAATAAAAATACTTGATGGTACAATTTTCAAAAGAAACCTCAAAAAGAAACCTTGCTATTTCTTCAATAAATGTCTGACCTCTATAGTAGCTGCTCAAGAAAGAGGTATTGATTGAATGAATGTTGATGGAGTTTCTCCCAGGATGCAATGGTATGTGGGAGTGGAATAGGGTTGAGAAGAGGGAGACATAGGCACTAGTTTTCATTTCTGATCCAAGGACCCACCCCTTTCCCTTTACATTTGTGCACTGATTTAAAGGCCTCTTAGACTCTGTCCACCTTCAGAAATGATTCAAGTTAAGTGGCTCAGAACATAAAGTGCTGACCTTTTCCTTGTGCAATCCCTGTTTGACAAATGAAGTTTTAAGGTAAGACAAGTGTGAGCCGCTTTGGTTCAGTTTCCTGGGTGCTAGCAAGCACTGGAGCGACAAGTCAGAAAGCTGGTAGGGGCACAGGTGTGACCAGTTCCTTGTCATGGCTAGTCTAACATTAAGGAAATCTCCAGGGGGAGTTTAGAAAGCGCTAACCCACAGTGGGTCTGTGGAGCTTTATTAAGAAGGGACTTTGGCTTTCTTCAGTGGCTGGGAGTGATGGTGCAAAACCCAGCCCTGTGTACCTGCTATACTGCCTACCAGGCCTTTATATTGGAAACTCGCAGGCATACATCATACATTAGAACCTATGTTTTTCTTTGGGGGAAAAAATAGTCCAAGAAAAAGAATGACTGAAAATTTCCACCAAGGTGGGATAAATTTTTCAAAGCACTATTTCCATTCCTCTAGAGAAAGCATATCCAATTCTTGTCTTACTTCATAGTGAGAAGATATCTTATGTCCATAATAGTTTCGAGAAAAGGAAAGCACAGCCCATGTTTCCTGTACATTTTTATTTTTTTTATGGTCCACATATTATAGGCACCTGAGGCTAGATTCTGTTTAATGCACTTTTGGAGCCCCTTGGGTGTGATCCAGGTCATACCTTCCCAAGCGAGAGTTAAATACAAGTATTTAGCTAGACTTACAACTTAGTATAAAAAAAAAAAGAGGGGAAAGGTGGGGGTAGGTGAGAGAAAGGCCATCCTCACCGCTTCTACCTACGAGGTGATTGTGAATGCTGCTGCCAAAACTCCCCCCACCTGTGGAGCGGTGCCTGCCAGCCTCCTGCACACCTGCTAGTCCTGCGCTCAGGTAATGTCCTCTCTCCCTGAGGCCTGGGAGAAGGACAGCTGGGCGGCATTATAACAGGCACATATATGGCTATTTACCTGATCATTTTCTTAAATGTCTTATGCTGGTTATTTTTATTATGTGAATAAGTGTTTTCTGTCTTAAACTGGAAAACTCCTGAAGTCAGAGACGGCAATCAGGTCGGAGTAGAGTAAAAAACAGCCAAAAGGTCTCTTACAGCTGCTTAGTGGTGATGTCTTGTATTACAAGGGACCTACAAGGACCATGATCCCAGGCACAGTTTCTACCTCCAGCGTCTGAGTCTGCCACTCCCCCGTCCTCATAAACAACTGCCTCTTCTTCAGCATTTCTATGTGCCATTGGCTTTCAGTGCATCATCTAATTTACCCTTAAAATAACCTGGTGAGGAGGTGGAGGTTGCCGTGAGCCATGATGGCACCACTGCATGCCAGCCTGGGCAACAAGAGTGAAACTCCATCTCAAAAACAACAACAACAACAAACAAACAAACAAACCAGTGAGTTACACACTATTATCTTCACTCACCTTTCACAACCAAGAAAACTGAGGCCCAGGAAGATACATTCCTGAACTAATTTGAATGTGATCACACAAATAGTCAGTGGCAGATCCAGAATTTCAACTCAGGCCTGTCTGACCCTCCAGTGTCCTAAGGAGCCCTGGAGTCCTCTGAGGATGATAAATATTGAACAAGAAGTTAGTATACTAATATGAATAGTGGTAGCTTGGAATAAGAAGTATGTGGCCACCATTAAAACACCTGGGTCTGACTGCTAGATGCAGATACATGCCAATGGGCATTCAACAGAGCTTCAGATGTCAACCCCAAACCCATGTGTCTTCTGCTCCTTTATGTAACCCAGCCCCTCTGCTTGGCTCTTCCAAGAGAAGATAAGTCCTAGGTCTGAAAGACAAGTGCAAAGAACATCAGAATCAGACTCACAGGCTTAGCCCTAGGGCATTACTGTGGAGTAAATTCTCCACACCCTTGGAGACGGGCAAGATCCAATTGCAGGATGGCGAAAATATTGGCAGTGGGGGGAATTCAGTATGTTTGTTGCCTGCTTCCCTTTACACTGAGCCTTCAGTGATGAGTATTTTCTGCTGCAGTACCTGTGTCTTCTCCTGGAGCTCATCGTTCTACCGGGGCTTAAGAAACAGCCTAAGGCCATCCAATTTGCACTGTAAGAGTTAATATGGTCAGGAATAGGAAGCACAGGAAATTTTACAAAGGACAGCATAGAACACCTCAGCATTCATCAAACAAACTGGCATGGTGTTGAGAGTGTGAGTTTCAAGGTCTTCAGAACCCTCGTGTTTAGAATGTGGCCCATGTCATTCTCACACCTATGGTCCTCAGACCATATTTCAAGAGGCACTGGTTTAAACAAGAGAAGCAAATAGATGACCCTCTTGTCTACCATCACACATTGATAAAGATCATGTAGTTTTGTCCAAGTTCTTTAGGAAGGAGCCCTGTGACCAATTAGAAAATTCTTGGTAACCACAACTTACAATATATCATATTTGACACAAAGTTGGTATACAAAGTAAAACTTAGAAAAGACAAAACAGGTGCCACATTGAGGGCCCCAAACACATAGTGGAATAAAGACATTTATAGGCTTTAATCACTGCAGATGTTATGGTAGCCCTCTTACATAAATCAAACAAAAACAAGACAAAACCATAAAGTGAGCGTAAGGAATTCCAACAAAGTTCAGGTTACTCCCATAATGACTGCTTTGATGCATTTCATGATATATCAAATTTCAAACTTACAAATGCTGTTTTTCTTCATGAGAGGAGTGAGGGCTGCCTCCTGGTGCCCTCAACACACGTGTATTCTGTCTATTTGGTTGTTGACACTATTGCAATACCAAGGACCTTTGGCCGGGGGGGCTGATATAGCCTACATTTGCTGGAAGAGGACGTGAGGGGAGAGATGTAAAGTTTCACGTACTTAGAGAATCTACCTGGAACCTACCATGTAATGAGGTGTTAGCCCACCATCCCTTTGCTTTTTCACCAGTATAGGCTCTAGGCCCAGCCCAGGGAGGCACAGCGAGGGTTAATGTGCAAAGGCACTGGAAGGCTCTTCATAAAAGATCCTATATAAGTATAAAGTATCACCGTGAAGTTGGAGGATTTTATTTCAGCCTCTTCATTATGTTGTTGACAGTACATACTGTGAGATTGACATTTTTAACTTCTTTGCTTGCCCCAAATAAAAAGTGCTGAGAAAGAGGAGGTGGGAAAAGGGAACGAGTGTGGGGAGCCTTCTCCTGACTTTGATTTTACACAAATCCAATGCACAAAATTAAAGTCCAGTTTGCAAGCTGGGGTCCAGCAATACTACTTTAAGGATTTATGTAAATTCATTAAACTACAACACGCAAGTTGCATTCCTTTTAACCTGTGAACAGAGTCTGCCTGGAACCAGAGCCTGGGGGAGGCAGGGGATGTGACTGTGTGGAAATTGAGAGTGCAATGAATTTTGTGGCCTGTGATTGTCTAAATAAATAGACTCTGAGTCCAATTTTCACCAGATTCTGGGAGGCCATTAAAATCAGTTGATAATACTAAGAAATGGAAGAGGATAAGAAAAGGAAGAGGATGGGACAGCCACTGACTTTCCCCTGTGTGAAACCTGGCTCATTGTAATTAGCGCCTGCCGTAATGCCAGCCCTCAATGGTGTTGACAGTGGGTTCTCTGTAGTCCCTAAAACACACTGAGGCTTGACGCATAATAGCCCCTGACCCCACCAGATCATAATAGTCCCTGGCGACTACCCTAGGATGGGATGAGAAGCCCCCAGCAGATAACATGCAAAGATGCCCCAGGGAGGAGGCAGGGATGCTCTGTTTTTCCTTGGCATCCCCAGGGAACAGACTCTTCAGGCTCTGGTGGCCCTGCCTGCATTTGCACAGGTGGCCAGCAGAGCCCTGGGCTGATTACTCGGCCAGCCCCTGAGTTCCTCCTTTCATATTGGGAAAGCTTTTTTGTTAAAAAGACAAAAGTGGGAATGGTGGCAAGGAAGGTGGCTCAGAGGTCTGCTGGAGTGGGCTAGAGGTGCCTTTTCTTCTCTCCTTTTTTTTTTTTTGGAAGCACACACAAAAGCACATGTACACACACATAATATAAATTCTTTGCTCTGATCACCTGATATTTTAAGCTCCATAAACAACTTATTTTTGTGTCAAATATGCTTCAAGGGCCCTTTAGAAAAGGCATCCTTACAGACCAGAGGAAGAGTGAGTCAGCCCTAACCCAACAGTCTGTCCCTAAACCAACAGCCCTGGAAAGTCAACAGAAATGGCAGAAATGGGGTAGGGGCAGCTAGAGGAAAGTTGACAGCTCAGGAGCAAAGAACACCTGTCCAGACACAGGGTCAGGGCTTTAGGGGTGAGCAAGGCTGAGCTGCAGCTGTAGGCTTTTCCATGTCCAGGGTGGGGACTGCTCCCTTGCCTGGGCCTGACAAAGAGAGAAAATGGTTATCAACCAGGCAGCCACAGTTCATGTTTACTCTTTCTCCCAGGAAAAGAAATGCCTGTGCTTTCTCCAAATTCCCAGGCAAAGCCCACTGTGGTTTGAAGAAATGGTCATTTGTCTAAGAAACCACAGTACTAGAATTCTCTGTACTTGCCCTGAGACGTCAGGAAAGTCTAAGGGACCCAGCTCTGGTCTATTAGGTAGGAGCTTCTTGGCTCTGTTGTCACTGCTGGCTTAAACTTTATACCTTAAATAAATCCAGGGCTATTGATCTGAAACACATCGAACCTTTTCCAGGTACAATAACCATTGTTCAACCTACAAATCTACTGGATTTGGGAAATTATTTTAAATGACAGCCTTCTATTAACAAAGGAGACTAACCATTCAATTTATCAGTTGCCACTTATTATTTTGACTGATTATAAGACAAATCTACTGGATTTGGGAAATTATTTTAAATGACAGCCTTCTATTAACAAAGGAGACTAACCATTCAATTTATCAGTTGCCACTTATTATTTTGACTGATTATAAGAACATGAGTTCTATTGGTTAGGGTTATGAGAAGTTATTGTTAGCTTCCACAATTTCAAGCATTCCATATTTTGAAATTGCTTACTGAATAAATATAAAAATGATACATTTCTTATTTTATAACAAAAGTGCAGACAGTATAATAAGGAGGCTTTTGAGTGTTACAATAGCAATAGAATACATTTGAAATGAAGTCTTAGGTTCCATTTGGTTCCATAAACAGCCCAAAGGGTGATGTCCCTGGGTGATGTCCTACAGCACATCCTACCAGTCCTCTCCTACTGCTGCTGGCCAAATCGGCAGAGAAATTGCAGACAGGGCTGGATGAGCTGAATTAAAGTACATTCTTCTTTCCCTGTCCAGCTCATCCCTTATTGACTCCTGAGCTCTTCTGACCCATAGCAACCATCTGATCTCTTAACGATACACATGGACTTATGTGTCCACATTTGCTTTTAGTAGGTCACTCTCACGCCAGGACAGACTGTGGCCACCTTGATGCAGAGACCCTCTTCTATGCCTCCATAGTTCTGTCCACGCTAGTGTGGTGCTAGGTATGTACAGCTGTGTAGTTAAACAGGTTTATTCCAACTAGAAAAGGAGATGTAAAGTCACAGTAGGCCTAAAAGGTAAGGCAAAATAGGTAGATTTGACGCAACATGGGCTTCCGGCTACAGACTTGAATGGGGGATGAGGAAGTGGGAAGGCAAGGTTCCAGGGCCTAAAGTCCAGAAACTTGGCTGCCTCTCTTTTTTTCATTCTTCCCATTCTTTTTATCTTCAGCTACTCCTCTTCCAAGTCACTTGTTTAATAAAGATTGCCATATCTGTCTGCTCTCCTAGAGGCAATCAGCATCACTTAATAGTGGTGAAAAATACATGGGGTGTCCCAAAAAATAATATATTACTGTGTAACGAATGGCAGGTAAGCTTGAAGCCTATGTGAGTCCACTAATCTTTGAAATCATTCATTTCTAATTTATGATTGAATGTGCTCATTCATTCACTGAGTCATTCACCAAACATTATATGGAACAGTGTACAATTTATACCACAAATCCTCAGTGCAAACATACAGTGCTTCAGGCTCTATGCATATTTTGCAATCTGAATGCCTATAGAACATTCTGTGAGTGTCTACTGATTGGGAGACACAATTGAAAAATACATTGAAATATTTCCACCTGTTTTCTGATAAAAAAAATAAAGTCAAAGCGTAGGCACTGTTTGTCTGAATGATAGGGGATAACTAAGATTGTACAGAACTGGAAAAGTTAGGACAATCTGAAAATAAAGTGCAGCTAATTGAACATGATACACTAATCTCTTGGATACAGAGAATTCAGTTATTAGTGGAAACCCAGTTCATCAATGGAAATGTAATTGTTGACAGAGCATGAACTATGATTGATATGAGGTCAGAAAGTCCAAAGGTCACAGGGTTAGTGACTCATATCAGCTTGTCAGAGCCTTTCCTGTAATACACTCCACACTAGGAAACCAGAGTGATTGGAACATGTTCTCCTTTCATCTTAGAGATGAGACCAGTTTCCACCTAAGCCTCTGGTATTTGGACTTCGGCTGGTAAGGCAACTCATAGAAATGCATTCCCAGAAGCAGGGAACCTCCCCACCCCCAACACCAAACTTCCATACCAACACCAAATTATGTCCAGTCCCCAGGAGAGACTCATCTCACCCTAGGAGGGGGCAGTGGGTGATATGCCCAGGGCTTCCTGCTAACTTTGGCCCCAGGGACTGCTGAAGCATGCACCACCCCTGCGGTGAGAGAGAAGGAAGAAAAGGAGGAAAGGACATTCTAGAATGGATGTGGTGAGGGTGTGGGTAGAATGAAGTTGCCCAGGGTTGTGCTGTAATATACATGAGTATAAAAGCACCCGGTCTGGCCTTGGAGACAGGGACTCCAGGAAGACCCCTATAGCATTGTAATGTTTGGGTGCATTATCACATTTAGCTCGTTTGCTCCCTAGATGTATTCCCTATTTTACCCTTATTTCCCTGTTCTCAGCAGTTTGTTCCAAATAATTTTCTCTTTTAATTCATTGCCCTCTTGTTCAATTTCCTTTTGATCTGTAGGTATCAGTGACCAAGTATATGTGAAGTACTGCAGGAACCATCCATAATGTCTCTGTTCCCTGTCACTCTTAACTAGATGGAAAAACAACTGCTCAAGGTTTCCAAACCCTCTTCCCATTCATTTATTCCATGGCTTCAGTTGTGACCCTTCAGGGTGGCTTGGAAAAGGCTTCATAGAAAACCGCCTAAGAAGACCCAGCTCCAGCACTGAAAGTCAAGTGTCCTTTCCGTCCGGGCAAACCAAAATGGTTGGTCACCCTAGCCTACTACAATTTCTATTAGCAACTTCTCAAAATCTCAAAAATAAGAAAATCTAATGGAAACAGTGTGCTCCTATACTAGTATATAAAACCATCTAATTGCCTCTAATGGCCCCTCACATGTAAAGATTCTGTGTGGCTTCCTCTATATCTTGCTGACCCCAGTTTGTATGGTAACATAAACCTCTGTTCCTTTCATTTCCATTCACCTCGCCACCCTCCCTTTCTTCAGCATCATCCCTTACCCTTGCGGCAACCCCACCTATCACCCCATCTATACCTGAAAAAGAGATTTGGTGAAATTGCACAGTCTTTACAAAGCGATGCTGTGTTGAGCCTTCCTGGGTAAGTGCAACCTTTCAGCCTGGAACTAACCCTGGGGAAGATGCAGACATGCACAGGTCCCTTCACAGGGAGCAGGGAGCCTCCAGCTGCCAGCTCCCTCGGGCTTTGCCTCACCCGAGGACCCTTCTTCCCCAAGTGACCCACAACCAGTTACCGATCCATGTAGGAGCATAAAGACCAAGAAATTCCAGACTGATCCCAGTCACTCCAACGGGCCAGACTCACTCCACAGCATCCTGCAGGGCTGGCTGTGGCTCTGTCGCGCCTGACCCCAATGCACGTCTTCTGTGTTCAGTCCTGAATTATTCCGCTCCCTCCCATGGAGGGGAATTTCTTCTTAACAATATACAGCAATGTCCTTATTCAATCAGTACACAGACTCATTTCAGTGTCTGCTTCTAGAGAACCCAGCCTGCGTCATGACCTCAAGAACTTTAAGTACAAAAAGGAGAAGTTTGGTTTCTCCAGAGCCCACAGTAAAATCTGTTTGTTTTTAGATAACTGGAACACTGAATCATAGTAAGAAATTAAAATCTGGAGAGCCACACGATGAGCTCTGGTAACCCAAGAGATAATCTGTTCTTAAGAAATACACACTTGGCCGAGCGCGGTGGCTCAAGCCTGTAATCCCAGCACTTTGGGAGGCCGAGGCGGGCGGATCACGAGGTCAGGAGATCAAGACCATCCTGGCTAACCCGGTGAAACTCTGTCTCTACTAAAAAGTACAAAAAACTAGCCAGGCGAGGTGGCAGGTGCCTGTAGTCCCAGCTACTCGGGAGGCTGAGGCTGGAGAATGGCGTGAACCCGGGAGGTGGAGCTTGCAGTGAGCTGAGATCCGGCCACTGCACTCCAGCCTGGGAGACAGAGCGAGACTCCCTCTCAAAAAAAATAAAAAATAAAAAAAAGAAACACACACTTAAAGCAGGGCAGAGTAGCAGCTTAGAAAATTAAATAAGATATATAAGGCCAGGTAATAATAACAGTAACCATAATGATCATAAACATTTGGATAGCACTTAGGATGTGCCAAACACCTTTCATAGCCCTTTAAATATCTTAACTCATTTAATCTTCACCATGATCACATGAGTCAGGTCCTTTCATTATCCTGTTTTACAGCAAGGAAACTGAGGCACATACAGGTTGAGTAATTTGCCCAAAATTGCACAGCTAGTGAATGGGCAGAGCTAAGGTTTTAAACTCTAGCAACTTGCTCTAAAGTCTCCACCAGACTGTAATTGTATGCTAATGTAGGGTATGTACTCTGACTACAGACATATAATGAAACTAAAGAAGGAAGTTGGACAGTAAGTGAGAAATCAAGCAATCAAGAATCTGGAGACGTAGAACTCAAAGAGTCAGGTCAAAATGGGACATGAGAAGAGTGAGTCACAGAAGAGACCTTGATTCTCTGGCTGGATTCTGGCCCAGACTCCACCTTTCCTTTGCAGGGCAGGAGGCCAGTTGAGGGTTGGCCAGCATAGGTCTGCATGTGAGGGCAGATAAGTAGGTGTCCCTGGATAGAATAAAGGATTTAGATGCAGGAATGAAGACAGGTTTTGACAGAGATAGGAAATAAAACTGACTCAGTGGAAGGGAAACAAACAATAAGATTCATATCCTCATCCAACCCATGGCAAAAACACTGCCCTCCATCTTCAACAGGTTGTATCGATATTTCAATGACATTCCTTTTTCCTTAAATAAGGAAATCCTCTGTGTTAAACTGAGGTATACTCAGGCCCAATTTCAACCCCCCATGTTAATGTCCCTGTGGGTATCACATATGTACCTTTCTCTCCCCATTATACTTCTACCCTGCAAACATAATTTCTTAAATTCCCAACAAATAGGATTCATAAATACATAAATATTTTTGGCCTTCATACATGTTTACACAAAAACACAGAGATGATTGTTTTCTTTTCCTTTTATTCAACAGTGGTGCTGCAGAGAAGATAGACAAACCAGTGGCCCATCACTAGCACATCAATCCAAAGGTACAGGGTAAGCCATAGATTGTTCCCTGGTACTCAGGAGGCCACTGACTCCCAGCTTCCTTTCGGGAATTGTTTACTCATCCATGAAGTTACTGCTAAGTTGGGATAACCCAGGTCACTACTGCTTCTTGGAGATTAATTTTTAAATCCCATTCTACCTCCTGACTCTCTGCAGGAGAAAATAGAAAAAAAGATAGTGATAAATAATTTTTTAAAAAATCCTATGTTGCAAATTATTTATACTTCAAGTCTTTGGTCAAGCAGGATCTAAATCCCTGTACCTCTGGTTTCTCTGAGCTCTGTGTATTATTCAGATGGCTGTGGAAATTGAACCCTAGGCTAAAGGCATAGAAGGGAAAATAGCTATTTTCTCTTTTACCATGGAAACCCTTTGCACCATGGGGTGCTAAAAAGAAATGAACAGCTTTAATAACTTGGGGGATGTCTGCCTCTACCTTAGCCAACATAATGGAGTTATGGTATAGTATAAATCATGGGTGTCTAATTCAGGCTGCCTCTCAAGGGCTCAGGGAAGCCTCGTACTCACTTAGAACAAATTGGCATGGTTTATTCCCTAGACAAATGAAGCATTTCCCCCACAAGCTTTAATCACCTCTGAGTACCGTAGAAGAGGCAGTGCACAGGTCCTCAGAGAAAACATTTGTGGATGGACTTGGTTTTGCATGTGATGCTTCCATCCCAAATACAAAAAGATGTTCATTATTTTGTAAGATTATGTCTTACGAATGTGTATTCGGTACAAAGTTTCTCTCTCTCGCTCTCTTTGGAAGAGAGTTTTGGAAATAAATAGCTGCAAACTCAATAGCTACTTGCAATCAGTTCTGGAAACTTTAACTGACAGCCTGTTTCTTCCCTTTTCTTCCAACCTTCTTCCTCTTTCCCTCCCTCTTGCTCATCTTTTTAATATGACTTAAGTAAGGAAGAACTTAACAACATCTACCTTAGTCCCTAACACTTTTTTCAGAACTCTGTTTCTGAAAGAATGATCTCATCACAAATTAATCCTCCATTGCTCCTAAAATAAATCTGTATAGAATGACGACATTTGTTTCCAACTCTACGAGTTAAAAAAAAATTTTTAAGTAAACTTGGGAAGGAAATGTCTTAGGTGCATTTGAGTTCCTGGCGAACAGCATCAAAAGGCTTTATGCTGGTAAGACAGGGCCAGAGATGGTTATCTTATTGGACTCTTGCGTCTCATGCCCATCCACTTCCTGTTGTAAGAGATTCTTCCTATGGAGAATGAAGAATATGCTGGCTAATTTAGGCCCCACTATTCTTCTTGGTGGAATCTCAATGGCTGTCCTGAGCTCCAGGTGTCAGTCTGGGAATGCCTTTTCACAGGGCAGGCATCTGGCTCTGCGTCCTTGGCAAACCAACTGTGACAGGTTCCTCTGACAGCTGCAGTGGCAGGGCTGGGCCTCCAGGTGATTAAATAATCCTGCTTTCTGGCCCACTCATGTGTTTGGATTGGAGCCATTTCCCTGGAATGGGGCTGAACCAAACACAGCTGCTGCTCACTGACCACACTAAGGTGTCTATGGGCTGAGCACTCCCCACCCTAAAATTGTGAAATGTCCCCTTTTCTTTCTCAGTCAACTCAAACCTGCAGTTATCACAGACATGCCTCTGGAAATATAAGAACCTCCATCTGTCTGAAATGGGGCTGAAATTTCGCTTTTCGTTGTAAGTATTGTTAAATTTGATAGCTCTGCTTTGAAAAGCAGGGGCCGTTTCTAACGTTGGCTAGAAATATTCCTTTCTTTCCACAGTAGTAGGCATGCCCATGCAATACACATTTGACTACATGTGTACGCCAGATGAAGAAATGGATCAAGGGGATGTAGACTCAATGTATTTACATTTTCCAAAGACATGACACCAGGTCCTGAAGAAAAAAATTAAAAGATCACTTTGTGGTGAAGCTTAATGTTGCAGATACACAAATACCAATGGCCTCCTACTGAATAAAAACACACATTCATAGCAGGTGGGAATTCACTTTAACAACAGTAAAACTGCTGCAAGGGGATTCTATAGCCCAGTGGTTTTTAAAGTGTGGTCTCTAGACCTGCAGCACCAGCACCATGCGGGAGTCTATTAGAAATGCAAATTCACAGGTCCAACCCCAGACCTACTGCATCAGGGACTCTGTGGGTGGGACTCAACAATGGTTCCACAAGTCACCCAGGAGATTCTGATGGATGCTAAAGACTGAGAACTGTCCTAGCTGAAACTGGGGCTAGACACTATCAGACTGGGGGAGTGGGAGGATTGCTCTGGAGAATTCTTCATGCATGCTCTGAATAATCACTCCAGCGTCATTCACTCCTCCTTCAGCTAGATCTAATCCATGCTGCCATCCTCTCCTAAAGGGTGTTACCATCAGTTAATTCCCTGCTTCTACACAATTTTACCCCCTCACACACGCATACACAGTAGTAATCAGTGATTTGCTGTAGCATGGGCAGTTCGGCAGACATCCAAATGCATCAACTCACCATAAATTCTAATGAAAGTCTTTCCAAGGGGCAGACATAAATGCCCCCATTTTGCAGATGGTAAAAACCTAGCTTGTCAATTAGTGTTTCAATTAAGAAAGATAGTTCTGCCTTCACCCCTTGTTATAATGAATAGCAATACTTCCAGTTTTCTGGTCCAGTCAACTTGATATAAAATTTGGAATCTCAAATATTCTCCCTAAAGCCTTCACTCAGCCTTGACCAAATTGAAGGTTAGGGTAGGGATATACTGTTTTTTGTTCAAGATGTCTCCAGCCAACTATTAAGAATTTTCACAGACAAAAATCATTTTGCAAAACAGCATCTGTGGTGATACCCACTGTTTCTGAGGTCATTTGACATAGGCATCTTCATTCAATTCTAACAGGAGTTGTAAACTGATACAACCTTTCTGGGAAGCAATTAGGCTATCATTGGATTTTGTAATGATACTTCTTGGAATTGATCAAAAGGAAATAAATAGACTACAGATGATAAAAAAATATATGATACCGTGTGGATGCTTGTCCTCTCCAAATGTCATGTTGAAATGTGATTCCCAGTGTCGGAGGTAGGGCCTGGTGGGAGGTGACCGGATCATGGATCCCTCACCTCCTCATGGATCCTCATTCACGGATCCCTCACGGATGACTTAGCAACTCCCACCCCTTGGTGATGGGTGAGTTCTCACTGTGAGTTCACACGAGATCTAGTTGTTTAAAAAAGCATGGCACTTCCCCTCAACCTTGCTCCTGCTATGGGACATGCTGGCTACCCATCACCTGTTGCCATGATTGGAAGCTTCCTGAGGCCTCCCCAGAAGCAGATGCCAGCACCATGATTCCTGTAAGGCCTGCACTGCTGTGAGCCAATTAAACGTCTTTTCTTTATAAATTACCCAGCCTGAGTATTCCTTTATAGTGATGCAAGAATAGCCTAATACAATATCTAAGGAAGTTCTCTATCATGGAGTTTGTAAAAGATCACATAAAATGGGCAAGGTTAAACAAACTGTAGTTCTTCCATAAGATGGACTATAATATAGCCATTTAGAAGCCAATTTTCGAGCACAAGTTATTAAATAATAGTCATAAGATAAAGTTAAATGAAAATGACATGATAGAAACCTTTTATAAATAGTAAGACCTAATTTTTAAATAATTATGATTTAACAAAAATGTACTTACATGTGTACATGTGCACACACAGATAGATATATTGAAAGTGACTGGATATAGACCAGTGATATATTAAGAATGATTATATGTGGGTAAATGTATTAAGAATTATTTTCATACATTTTCCATAATAAATGTTACTTTTATACATAGAGGAAAACAATGTTTTTTAATAGGAGATGTGGTTCCCATATTCCTAGGATAGTTCAGGTAATTAGAAGTCTCACGCATGCACACAGACACACACATAAAATGAGCTAAATTTATTGCTAAAAAATATTCTCTTAAGAAAGCCCTGCACTTTTTCGATGTTGGGGATATGTAATCAAGGTTTGGACTCCCTCCTCGGCAGTCAGTTCTGACACTGAAAGGTAATGTATCCTGAGAGGCAGTGCCTAGCCTGAAGCCCCACTGACAAAGGGCCAGGCAGGGTTTTGAATCACGGCACATTTGTATAGGTAACTGGAAGAGGCTTCTTATTGCTTCTTCATACTCTTTTTTAAAAATGAGGGCAGAGCCAGGTGCAGTGACTCACGCCTGTAATCCCAGCAGTTTGGGAGGCCAAGGCAGGTGGATCACTTGAGCTCAGTAGTTCAAGACCAGCCTGGCCAACATGGTCAGACCCATCTCTACTAAATATATAAAAATTAGCCGGGCATGGTGGCATATGTCTGGAATCCCAGCTACTCAGGAGGCTGAGGCGGGAGAATTGCTTGAACCCAAGAGGCGGAGGTTGTGGTGAGCCAAGATTGAGCCACTGTGTTCCAGCCTGAGCAACAGAGTGAGACTCTGTCTCAAAAAATAAGATAAAATTAGGGTAGGGAATGGGAGGATGTAGGTCAAAGAATATGAAGTGGCAGATGAAACCTGGAGAGCTAATATACAACATAAGGACAATAGTTAATAAAACTGTATTATATTCAGGATTTTTGCTAAGAGAGTAGGTTTTAGCTGTTCTTGCCACCAAAAAAAAAAAAAAACGAGAAAAAAAGAAAAGAAAGTAAAGAAAAAAGAAGGTAACAGTGAGATGACAGAAATGTTAATTTTTCTGGGCTATAGTAATCATTTCACTATATATATCAAAACATTATACAACTTAAATATATACAGTAAAAATTAAGCAAAAGAAAGATAAAAATGAGGGCAAAATAACCTGTTATTTGCAATCAGTTTAGGAGACATGTTTAATGCAGTTTTAAAATGGGAAGAAATAATATTAAACACAAACTATGCACTGGGACACTTTTCATACAGGTTTCATTACATCAAACCTGGAAAAAAGTAGTATCTCCATTTTATAGATGAGACAATGGGGATCCATAGACACTAGCTAGATTGTCAGCTTAAACACAGTCACTTAATGGACACAGATCAAGGCCATGTTTGTCCAAATCAAAGCCTGTACTTTGCACACTCTATTATCCGCTACCACTGATAGCTTAAGTAGTTTGAAACATCTTGGTTGAGTCGGGAATGCAAGTCAGGCCTTTTACTTCTTGTTTACTATTCTCTTGCAATGAACGTCACAAAATGTCATTTTGTCATGGATTATACACCACTTCCATGTAGATTTTTTCCAAATATTTCAAGAAGTTAATGACATAAAATTACAATTATTGAATGCATAACATGTATTAGACATGTGTCAGTCACTTTACATATGTTATTTCATTTACTAGTCTTCATAACAACAGTCCTATGCATTATTCATGCTCTTTTACAAATGAGGAAACTGAGACTCAAAGGAGTTAATTATCTACCCCTATTCACAGGTAGAAAGTACCAAAGCCAGAATTCAAAATGATCTATTGGACTGCAAAGTCTGTGCTCTTAATTTCTCTATTCAGAAATATTTCTAGAGAAAAAGATTCCACAAGCTCCTTCCATCTCTTAGTCTGGCATCAAGTTTATGTGTTTTGGCAAAAATAATATCTTGGCATGGTGCTGATCATTAAAAAAGAAAAAGTGAGAACAAGTACTATTGGCCTTTGTAAGAGTCTGGGATTAAGTATGAACAGATATTAGAGATAATGGGCAGATTTGGCATTTCCTTCTCAACATCTTTAGCATAAAGTTCATTAGGAGCTGGGGTTTTCAATAGCAAAAGTTCATTCAGTTACAATGAACTCAGACTCTTAGTAGAATCTCATTCAATACTTAAGTATTAATGACCAACTGAAGCCAAGTGATCTCTAGGTATCTAAGCACCTTCCTCAGAGGGTCCAGCCTGCCAACACAAGCCCACGTGATCTGCGGCCCAATGATGTCCAACCTGAGCCCTCAATCACTTCTTTCCTTCCTTCTGCTTCCAATTCCTGGCCAGTTCCTGAAACCCCCTGTACTTGATGCTGGGATTTACCTCCTTGGACTCACTCACCTTCAGACCTAATGCTTGATGCGGGTGATTTACCATAGCCTCAGCTGCCTCTCTGAGCCATCACTCTTACTTATTACTGGGTCACATATTACTATATCAACTTCAGGAAAAAGAGGTAACAAGTCATTGCTCAAGGACAGTGCTACCAATAGGTTCTCCTCCAACAAATGTGAATCAGGCACCTTCACATAGATGTGACGCACTGTGTGGAGGATGCTGGCTAGTCCGTGTCCAATTTGCCTTCTCTTAATCTTTGTGAACAAAGAGGTGGTGTGAGCAGATGGTTGCTATGCTGACACAAGAAATCTGGGGTACAATCAGTTGGCACTTGATCCCATCTTAAGACAGCAGTGCCACCCACACCCACACACACACACATACACACACTCAGGATTTAGGATAGGCAGATAGTGTGAGTGAGGAATAGGGTGGGGCTGCAATAGGGAATGGTGGGGACTACGATGAACTGGAAAGGCCATGGCCAGCAAAAGGCATCTGGATCTACAGGTTTTGAACACTAAGCAGGCTAGTCCAGCAGCCAGTCCAGAATCTCTGATTTGGACAATCTGTCTTTTAGCCTTGACTAAGTATACTCCTAGCAACACTTGAATTAAGAGAAAGTTGAGGTAAAGGACTCACACAAGGGATGTGCCCTGCCCTAATCGAGCAGGCTACCTGACGTCCTCACCTTTTCCCTTCATGAAGCGAAAGGCTGGCACCATTTTCACTATGATATCAGTCATCGCATTTTTCAGAACAAGTAGTGAGTAAGCATGAGAGCCCGGGAGCCAGATTGCCAGGGCTGGAACCCTGGCTCCACCACCAAGATCATCATTCCTCAGTCAAGCCTCAGGCCTGTAAAATGGAGACCACTGGCACCACCCTCTCGGCACCACCTTCTCAGTACTCGCGAACTACTCAGAACAATGCCTGGCACTTACAAAGGTTGTGTCAGGTAATAATCATTGTGTGGCCAACTGAACTGCCTCAAGCCTGCTTTTGGGAAGACAACCTGAGTACAACACACCCAGTTTGGGAGGTGACATCGGAATGGAAAAATCTGGAATGAATTGCATCTTTCTGGGAAAAGCATTGATGTGGATGACAGACGAGTATTTAGGTTTTGTGCACACGGTCTCCATCTGAAGGGAAAAAAAGAGAAAAGTCCTCAGGGCAGGAAGAGAGAGCTAGCCAGTAGGAAACCGGGTTTGTCCCCTTCTGAAATGTGGACAACATCGATAAAGTGTTTGGCCCTGACCAAAGTTCCTGCACAATGAGGATGAGGTTTACTTGGCGTCTCCCTTTCTCATCTCTTCCCCATGCCTTTCCACCAGCATGCAACCCACTTTTCTCTCTCTGAAGGCAGCCATGCTAGAAAATTACCCTTTCCTCCCTGCTCTAACCAAATGCTGATATTTAACCAAGAAAGAAGTTTAATTTGATTTCATTAATTCACAGGACAGCATGGAAATGAGTGGATCAGTGAACTCACTTTAACTTTTATCGCATGACAAGACTTTTCAGTTTCTCCAGTATAGTGTTTTTCAAACCATGATTTATGACCTATCAGAGGTTTAATCAGTTTAATGAGTCCAGACAAGCATTTTGTTAAAGAAAATAGAAACTGTTAAAACAGGATAAAAAGGAATAAATAAATAAAAAGAATAAAATAGAGTTGATGTCATGTCCTAAGTGTGTGTGTGTGTGTCTGTATACACACACACACTTATATACACATGTAAGTCAACTATGTCACAATGTAAAATATATTTCTTATTGGCAATAATCAAAATAATTTTGGAAATACTATTCTAATGTAAAGTCCTATAGTCTGATGTGCTTGGATTCTGGCTTAATGGGATTCTTGATTCCCTTTTCTTCCCTCCCTCTCTCTCTCTCTCCCTCTCCTCCTCTCTCCCTCCCTCCCCCTTCCTCCCCTTCCTACCCTCCTTCCTTTCTTCCATTCCTCTCCTTCCTTCCTTCTTTCCTTCTTTCCTTCCTTCCTTCCTTCCTTCCTCTTTCCCTCCCTTCCTCTCTTCCTACCTTCCCTCCTCCCTCCCTCATTTCCTTTTCCTATTTACCAAAAGTTTATTGAGCACCTTCTGGGAGCCAGGCACTCCGTAAGCATTAGAATTATGGAAGTAAACCAAAACACTAAGGTCCCTACTGTCAAGGAGCATACATTTTAGAAGGACATATTAGGCAATAAACACATAAACAAAAATATGCATAACATGCAAAGTAGTGATAAGTATCATGGAGAGCAAGGTCAAGCGGCAGGGATAGAAGTGATGTTTTTGGTCAGAAAATGATTGTCTGATTGGGGACATTTAAGTAGACTTGAAAGGAGTGAGGAAGCAAACCATGAGACTATTTAGGGACAAATGTTCCAGGCAAAGGGACAGGTCAAAGGCCCTGAGATGATCATCTGTCTGGTGTTGGGGAAGATACCAAGAAGCCAGTGTGCCTTTGGGGAGGGAATGATGGAGCAGTAGGGAGGAAATGAGGTGCAGTGGTTGTGGAGATCATGTGGCCATTGCAGACAAGATAACAACTCTGGCTTGCACTCCAAATGAGATATGGACCCAATAGTGGGTTTGAAGCAGAGAGCTGACATGATCCTGCCCACATTTCTGAAGAGATGTTGGGGTTGCTGGAAAAAATGAACTGCAGAGAAACCAACGGGACACAGGAAAACAGATAGGACATACTTTGTAATCCAGAGAGTGACATGGCTCTGGTCGTACAAGTAGCAGTGGAGGTGTCAGGATGCACTCGGGTTGGGAATAGTTTATATGTCAATCTGACACTGTGATGAAGTAAAGACGGAATTGTCTTTCCTGGAAGGGGGAGCCTGCAGGAGAAGCGGTTTCATGGGGGAATTGGTAGTCTGTTCTGAATACATCAGGTCAGGATACCTAGCGAGCATCCAACTGGGGAGACATCCAGGGGGCTGCTGGATGCACGGACCTGGAACTCAGGAGAGAGAGCCCAAGGATGGAGGTATAGATCTGGGAGGTGTCAGCATATAACTAGTATTTAAAGCCATGAGGCTAGATGAGATCACCAAGGAAGTCCACATAAATAAAGAAGAAAAGATATTCAGACAGTGAGGTAATGTTCAGGCACATTATAATCCTCCTCATGCCCACCAGATGGCCAGAGCCCCTTTATATGGATGTAGGGAGCCATCCAGAAATATCTGGACCACTACATCAGGAAGGCTACCATTCTTTCATCCAATAAATATTTATTGACAGCCTACGGGTGCCAGGCATTGATGGCCTTAGAGAGAGAAGAAGACGTTTTGATGAAGAGACTTGCTAATGTACGTGAAATACAAACTGATGTTATTTCCACAGCTAAGACAAGATTGGTCGAGTCTCTCCCAGCTGCCTGAAAGCAACTCAGCGAGAAGGCTGTGGACAGAAAAGAGCATCAGTGGAGCTAAAACTGAAGCCTCCTTTGCCCTGCAAGTGAGCACTCTAGAATCCTCTTACCTGCCTTCCTTTTTTGTTAACCGGGGTGCCTCAACTCCACCTCGGCCTCCGCTGACTGAACTCCACAACCTTCTCCCAGGGAGTGTCCGCTTGGCTGGACCTTCCTAACAAGTCAGTTTTCCTACATCCCTCTCCTCAGCATCCTCCTTTGAAGACATTCACTTGAAAGTGGTGAGGTTGGCTGTGGGTGGAGAGGCCTGAGAACATGACTTCCACAATCATGGCAAACCACAAAACCCAGCATAAGAACAGTAGAAATTCCCAAAGGAGGAGTTACTCGTGGGTGAATTCTCAGTTCGGTGAACAGTCATGCATCTTTAAATATCATCACCTAGGACTTTATTACTGTTCACAAGTGCCCTGGTCATTTATCGACAGTAAAAATTGCTCCTTTGCCCAGCCCTTTGACTCACTGAAGCAGAAGACTTTGATTTAATAAGCAGTTTTCTTCATGCCTTCTCATGTTTCTGAAAGTTTGTTCACAAAGTATATGTGATGGTGAGAGTATGCTCTGTGTGTGTGTGTGTGTGTGTGAGAGAGAGAGAGAGAGGGTTGTGTGTGAATATTTTGTGTTGTGTGATGTGTTTGTGAGTGGCATGGGTTGTGTGTTTGTGTGAGTAGTGTATGTATATGTGTGTGAGTGTTGGGTGCAGGTATGTCCAAAGCTGTGTCATTCTTCTGCTGGAGCCCACATTGCAGAGAAGCTGTAATTAAGCTGAGAACCAGTGGGTGCGGGGGGAGGGGAGGGACTTCCTACTACCCTGGGAAAATAAAGTAGGGCTTCTTGTCAGGTGGAGCAATGATCATTTATTTAGATACTGGTGATCAACATTAAACTAAGAGCCCAAACAAACAGTGAGCTGAAGTCAGCCCATAAAGAACTTGGATGGCCGGGTTTCCCTTCCTGCTGAGGGAATGTGTTTGCCAACTGAAGTCACGTGCCTCAGAAAACAGCTGCCCCTTTCTGCTGCCAGGGGAGCTGCTGCTCTCTCTTGCTCTTTCCAAATGGATAATTTAAGCATCTTCCACTGCACTGGAAACACAGACCCACATGTTTCCAGGAAGGAGGGGGAGAGGACTTCTGGGTCTAGGTATTTGTCAGAGGCAGAAGGGAAAGTATAGTCTGAAAATCCTGGTCCTCTGCAAACAGCTTGGAGAACATTTTAACAACTGTCGCTGTTGGCACCTGGCTTCATCACACTGAAATGGAAAGCACCTGGGCGGCACAAACCAAAACAAAAACACCAACATAAACACCTGGATCCCACCTTAGAATGCGCAGAGAATTGTTGCGTGTATCCTACTATTTTTCTACATAACAACTCTGTGAAATAAGGAATTGAAGCTCAGAAAATTTTCTTTCATAGAAGCAGTCCCAGAAATGACACTCAAGCCCAGGACTTTAATTTTTTTCCTAATTTTAATCATACAAGTAGTTCATGTTTATGATATGAAATTTCCCCCCAAACTCTACAGAAGAGTACAAGGCAAACAGTTAAAATTCTGTTCATTCTTAGGACCTCAGAATCAGTCCTCAAGGGTAATTATCTATTGCTAAGTACCTCTTGTATGTCTTTCCAGAAAAGGTCAATCACTTACACACAAATGCACGTTTATTCTTTTTAAAAATATAAATAGGATCATTCTATACACACATATACACATACACACACACACGGGTATGAAACATTTTTCATTTGACAATACACCTCATACTATTTTCAAGACATATTATCTGCATAGAATTCCCCCAAACAGTGCACCCTAATTTATTTAACCAGCTCCTTGCTGATGAAAGTTCAGGTGCTTTCAAACCCAAGTCTCTTGACTGTGCAAACCAGGCTCTTTTGCTTATAAACTATGTCACTCTAGTCAGAGAATGAGATCCAGGTCAGCCTCAGGCAAAATAAAAGTTGTTTATGTGTTTAAGCATTTATTTATTTATATAACACCTAATGCCAGGTAAGACTTGTACCTTCACAAGCATCTCTCTCCTTTCCAAATTCCTTTCTTGTTGTGATATTCATTGACCCTTTCTTCATTTCCCCATTAAAATAATGAATTGCTAGCAAGGAACTGGAAAACAATTTCTTGACTGCATCTATACCTTAGACTTTGCCTGCATTCTCACACCAGTGGGAACCAGTTATTAGGATACCAACGACAATTTGATTTCATGAAGAGCAAGCTGCTGATTAAAGTCTCCAATTTCAGCCATTCAGCTGATGTCATGAAGACACAAATACAGAAATAGATTAATATCCATTTAATTTTATAAAAGGCATCTTTGATTCTTCTTCAGAACACACTTTGCCTACACTTTTGCCTTATATGAAAGGACAGCATTTGTGTGTTTTAAACCAGTATAACATTCCTGCTCAAGTTTTGATGAAAAGGGTTTTCATTTTTCTATTTTGTCTGAAATGCAAACATTTAGGAATTATAAATTCTAGTGTTATGAACATGCTCAGCTTCAACAGGGGCTAGATGGGGATTAATCTGAGTTAATGCTTGTTCTCATCCTCAGCCCAGATATCAGAAAACAAAGTTATCTTTGAAGCAGAAAGTAGCTGTCAGTCCTGTTACAATCCAGTTTCAATAGCACCTGAGAACCATGAGCATCCCTGGATTGTCCTTCCTGAGGAAGATCCAATAGTTCACAGTGTTTACAAAATAAACAGTCACTACTACTGTAATTTTAAGTAGACTATCTCCTAACAAAGCTGATGCAGAATTCACAAGAAGAACCCAGAACTACTTCTTTAAAATTTGTTCATGTTTGCACATTTATCCACAGATAGATGACGTACACTATCTGATATCACACACAATTGTATACACATTTGTATGCATACTACACATAGATATGGCATCGCCACACAAAAAAGGAAGAAGATACCCTAATCAATTGTGTACTACAGATAAGGGGCTCTAGAGCTTGAAATTTTCTGACAAAATTAAAACAAAAAGCCAGCATGCACCCTTGGACCAATGGTGTCTTCTGTTACCATTACTGCACACACACAAAAGAATATTTTGATTCCAAATAATAAATGGTAAAAATCTTAAAATAGGTTTCAATAGTTTAAAATGAATACTTACAATTTTATTGTTTTTTAAACTCTGTGTTATTTTTTATTCTCTTTTTGCCAAAGGCTGGGGAAAACCACTTGACAGACTGTTTGGGTGCTGTGGGGTGGCAGAGAGCCATCTAGTTCAGTCGGCCACTTAGCAATCTTGCCAGGTTACTTTTAATTTGTATGAGTACATAATGGGTTTATCTATGTATGATGCTTTCATACAGGCATGCAATGCATAATAATCACATTATGTGATTATGGAGAATTCTTCTCTTCCAGCCTCTGTTTCCTCTTCTGTGAAACAGAGGATAGAACTTCTTTCAGGATGATGTGAGAATTAATGACATAACGTGCATACAGGGTGCAGTCCTCATTTCCATATTAGGTAAACTTCTGAGTTACGGACTCCTGTGCAAGTGCCAGGAGTATCCACAGACCCTCTAGGCAGGTCCCCTCCGAAGAGCCCAACCTGGAGACCAGGCCCAGCTGGAGCCTCTTAGAGAGATACGGTGATAAATACATGCTGTACTTTCTTCCCACCCAAATCTTCTACAACTCCAATTAGTAACATTGTTTTTCTTCCTCCAAAATCTCCTTTTGTGTGGTGGTACCATCACTTTGTGCGGAGCCCACCCTTCTTTGACGAATCAATGAACGTGACGAATTCAGCAGACACCATCATTGCAGCCGTGAGACTCTCAGGCAGGATGGCTTGATGGTTAGGTGGCTGGGTTACCATCTCCACCACAGTGTGCAGCTGACTCTCGACTTCGTTGGCTGGGAGGAAACCTAATGAGAAAATCTCTCTCTCTTCTCAGCCTCTTTCTCTCACTCTCACTCTCTCTTGCCCTGGGGTCAGGCCCTATCATCTCTTTTCTTGGCACTCCCTGACATGCCACCATGAGGATACAAAGCCCATCATGCTAGCGTCCCACGTTAACCATAACCTCCTGGAGTCAGACTGTGCTTTGTTCATTTTGGGATCTTCAGGCCTAACAGAGTGTCTGACACTAAGTAGGTATGCAACACAATTCTGGTGACATGACGTTGAACTGAAAGAGCCAGGAGGTTCCATGTAAAAAGAATGGGTTTCTAGTGCCCTGATTACTCTTATGTCATTAAACTATTTTCTGCTACCCCTGTTTCCTCATCTACAAGAGAGAGGTAATTCCTCTTAACTGCCTTTTCTTGTAGGGTTTTGTCAAGAGAGAACAAGATACACAAATTCTAAAAGAAACTTTGATAAAGTTTAAAAGGAGTGAGAAACAATATAGTTACTTTAAGACATCAAAAGGATACGGGTATGTTACATCGCTTCATCGCTATATGAGGACCACAGGACACTGCTGAGTGGCTGAGTTATTCATTTCCTCACTGATATATTCATTCATTCATTCAACAAACACACACTGAGCATTGTTAGTTAAACGAGACAACCTCCCACCCTCAGGCAGCCAAGGGTCTCATGGAAGAAACCAATGACTAAAGAAATACCTGAAAGATCATGGAATTCAAGATGTGAAAGAAACAACTGTGGATACCCAGGGGTCACTTAACACAACTTTCTAGTGGAGACGGCCATGAAAGGACTCCTGGGGGAAGAGCAGGAGTTGAACAAATACAGTAGCAAGAAAGGGCATCCCAGGCTAAGCAAGGTCACAAGCAAAGAGACAAGGGACAGTATTAGGCGTATTGATGCCTTGTGGTTGATATCACTTTTGTTTTGTATTGTTTTGTTCTATTTTAATGACTATTTAGGCGGGGTGTGTATAACCCAGTTCACCAGGGGGCCCAGCATTACTCTATTATCTTCACCTCTCCTTCTCCTCTTCCTGTTTCTTCCTTCTCCTCCCTCATCCTCCCCCTTCTTCCTCCTCCTCTTCCTCTTCTTCTTTTTCTTCCTCCTCCTCCCCACCTCCTCTTCTTCTCGTCTCCTTTTCCTCTCTTCCTCTTCCTCTTCCTTTTTTTCTTTTTCTTCACTGCCAGCCTATTTCTTGAAGGCATTTAAGATGGCAAAGCAGGGAACTGAGGGAGGTGAGGCAGAAGAGACAGGCAGGGGGCAGATCTCAGGGGTCTTGGTGGGGCATGCTACAAAGCCTGGGCTTTCCTCTGGGGTCTCTGAAGTACCCTGGGAGGGTTTCGAGCAGAAGAATGACTTGTTGAGGTTTGCTTTATAGATCAAGGTTACCAAACTGTTTCTGTAAAGGGCTAGATGGTAAATATTTCAGGCTTTGTGGGCCATATGGTCTCTGTTGAAATATCCAGCTCTGGGAGTAGCCTGGAAGCAGCCACACACAATAGGTAAACAAATGAGCATGGCTGTGTTCCAGTGACTCTTTGTCTACAGACACTGAAATTTGAGTTGTACATAATTTTCATGTCACAAAATACTGTCCTTTTGAATTAAAAAAACATTAAAAAATGTATAAACCCATTCTCCATAATGTGATTATTATGCATTGCATCCCTGTATCAACACATCATACATAGATAAACCTATTATGTACCCCTACAAATTAAAACTAAAATTCTTCTTTAAAAAAATATACAAACCATTCTTAGCTTGTGGGCTATATAAAAACATAGATGTGAGGGCGATCTGGCTGCAACATCTGTCACCTCATTGATAGCCAGGGTTGATTTGGCTGATCTGGCTGGCTAGTCAGGTATCCCCTTCCTCCCTCATGGCTCCGTGTGAGCCCCTCCCAAAGCTGCGTGCTTGGTCGAAGAGGACAACCATCTCCAATAGAGGAGGACCGGTCTTTGGTCAAGGGTATATGAGCAGCTGCGCTCCTCTGCTAGAACCTCTGAACAAGCTCTTAAAAACAGGTTGTATGCTGGCTTTGGCACAGACCTTTGCTTGCCAGCCTCTATTTTTAGATGGATCATTCTGGGAGCAGTGATAAGGATGAAGGTGCAACACTGAAGGTAGAGGCACCACAAAGGAAGGAACAGCAATGGCCCAGGTGAGACATGACAGAGACACAATCCCAAGTGTCAGAATGGAAAATGGGGGGAGAATCAGATTCCGGAAACTGTGATCACTGGATGCGAGGGATACAGTAGAGGAAAGAGTGGAGGATGACCCCCAGGTTCCCAGCATGAATGAGTGAATATGAATGTTATTAACTGAGAGAATCCAGCAGAAGCAGGTTCAGGAGTGGAATGAAAATAATAAGTTCTCCTTCAGACACGGGTTGTGGGAAGACTATGGAGTAAGAAGGTGGAGGTGAGGAAAGCCGTGGTACCACCTGAAGCTGTTATGAAAAATAAACAGATGGCTTATATAATCACAGACTTTAGGGACTGGAGATACATGCAGGAGGAACCTCGCCAGTCTCTCTGTCTCAAGAGAGAATTAGACCTGAATCATCTCAGACCAGTGAGAATTCCTCCTTCTCTGCAGGAGGTTTATCCTCTGTTTTTCATGTAAAACAGACACTGCTTTCCTCTTAGTTGCTGCAGGAGAGATGGAGGTCTACTGACAAATTCCATGGACTAATACTGCAAAAGCTTTTCAGTTCCCCCATTTTCACAAAAAAATTGCAGCTTGCAATTTGCTCTCCTAATCAAATTACCAGTAGCATACTTGGGAAAAACCCTGTCAGATATCCCAGTCTGTGGCATCTGTGATGATCTGTGGAGTGGAGCCACAGCGTCCAGCAAAGCAGAGTGGGAACTGGGGTGAAACAGTGCATCTCTCAAGGAAGTCCTCAGACCAACTGCACCAGCGTCACCTGGACAGCTGTGAAGGCTGTACCCCAGACCTACTGAATCAGAGACTGGGGATGGAGCCAGCAGTCTGTAGTTTCACAAGCCCTGCAGGTGATCCTGATGACTACCTAAGTTAGATAGCCACTGGCCTAAAAGAGGAGACTGCTGGCTGGGTGCGGTGGCTCACACCTGTAATCCCAGCACTTTGGGAGGCTGAGGCGGGTGGATCAAATGGTCAGGAGACCAAGACCATCCTGGCTAACACGGTGAAACCCTGTCTCTACTAAAAACACAAAAAATTAGCTGGGTGTGGTGGCGGGCGCCTGTAGTCCCAGCTACTTAGGAGGCTGAGGCAGGAGATTCGCTTGAACCCGGGAGGTAGAGGTTGCAGTGAGCTGAGATTGCGCCACTGCACTCCAGCCTGGGCGACAGAGCGAAACTCTGTGTCCAAAAAAAAAGCAAAAAAAAACAAGAGGAGACTGCTGCTGTCTCTGCCTCAGACCTCCTCTCATGCCTCTGGCTTAGTATGGACAGCTGAGGTCAATCCTCTCACCCTAAGCACAGCCAGTGGATGCACAATCAGGTTCTTTCTGAGTGTGGTGAGAACCCACCTCTCCTCCCAGCCTGTACCCATTGCATTTTCCATTCTGCGATGTTCTCATCTCTGGAGCTGCCACAGAATGCCCATAAGCAAGGAAGCTCTGGGCCCAATGGCATAAAAACTGGCATGGGTATGAATATCCACCTGGATACACTGGGAGAGACAGTGCTCCACTTAGTGTGACTAAGAGCACAAACTTGGGAGCCAGACATTGTAAATTGGAATGTCTGCTCTATCACTTACATGCTGGTTATCCTCAAGTGAGTTATTGAATCTCTCTATGCCTAATTTCCTCATCTCTATAATGAGGTTATCCTCATTATAAGAGTGCCTCGTTCATCAGGTTGTTGTGAGGATTAAACGAGTTAATATTTGCAAAGCACACGAGCAATGACTGGCACATTGTGCCACATAAATGATATGAGTTTCTAGGCCTGAAATCCCTCATCTTCAGCCAGTCACTTAACACACTGCAGGCTCACGGGCAGTCATGCTCTGAAGATCCTGGGGAAAACTCAGTCCTCTTCCTGCCAAGTTTAGGCCTTGTCTCCAAAATCCTGTATGGTACCTTAAATTGAGGAACTGGCTGGACCACACAACTCTGAGAATGATCCTTTTATTCTCCTCTAATTCAAAAGGCTAAGTTTCCCAAAAACTCACAGCTTGACCTTAGCCCTGTGGTTTTTATAACTCCCACAGCCCAGTGATGGACAGGAAATGGAGCCCAATGAAAGAGGCCTTTTCCTTGACAACAGGGGCCCAGTTGCTTTAAGCTGCACAAAACCAGATTCCTTTCTTATGAATACCATGTTGGCTCTTCCAAGGCAGAGGAGATGGGGAGTCCCAAAATAGGTGGCCTGTACATTGTGCCGGGTAGACAGGATTCTGGCTAGGGTGAAAGGTAGGAAGCACTAATATGTCAGTTTCCTAGGGCTTCCATTACAAATGACCACAGACTGGGTGCTGAAAACAACAGAAATTTATTATCTCATAGATCTGGGGGCCAGAAGTCAAAACCAAGGCGTCATCCTCCTACTGAAGATTCAAGGGAAGAATCCCTCCCAGCTCCATCCTAGCTTCTGCTGGTTGCTGGCAGTCCTTGCTATTCCCTGGCTTAGTTAGCTGCATCATGCCAATTTCTGCCTCTGACATCACATAGCATTCTTCCTGTGTGTCAGTGTGTCTGCAGATCTCCTGCTCTTTCTAAGGACTGTCACTGAAATAGAACTCTTTATAAGAGCCAGTCACTGCATTAGGGTTCACCCTAATGTTCTCATCTTAACTGGAGTACATCTGCAAAGGCCCTATTTCCAAATAAGGTCACAGGTACTGAAAGGTTAAGATTTCAACATGTTTTGTTGGCGACACAATTCAAACGCACAAGAGATGGTAGATGTTTCATCTCAGGTAAAAACTTGGAGATGTTGACAGTGACATCCTAGAAGGCACTGTGAGAATAATTGTGAGGTCCTTGCAGGACCCAGAGGGGAGGAGTATGGAGACCAGGTACTGGTGTTTCTGGGGGTAGTGGGAGCACTCAGAGGCTCTCCTGCCAGGTGTCTGCATCATTCACAGGTACAAAGTACAGAATTGCACAGGGAAGTGCAAGGCCCACATGCAATGTTGAGGTGGGGAATCAGGAGTCTGGCTTGGCAGCATGAGGATACTGATTGGCTTTTGGCTGCAGAGAAGCATTTAATGGAGCCCTTTCTAAGTGCCAGGCATACTGGATAATTGGATAATGCATACATTATCATGCATATAAGACACACTTCACTGACCTAAAGCATGCCCAGCCTTGACTGTGTGCACTGAAAAGAAGAGACTGATGGGAGACAGGGAAGGGCAGGCAGTGGCGGCTGTGGGATCCTGAGGTGCTGGGAAGCACAGCGAAGCCCTTCTTGCCCTCCTGAGGCCCTGGGCGAGATGCCGGGAGAGCATGAGGAGCGCCTGCACATGTGTCCGCCTGGGAACCCTGTCTACAGCCCAAGAGGGCATGAAATCAGAAATCAGGAGGGGAGAGGGGCTTTCCCAGTGCCCCTTGGGAAGAATCCAATCTGCTTATCAATGCCTAGCAACAACTTTAAAGCCAATCCGTCACACACCCTGTGGTGGGGTGAGGGAATGCCAAAAGATTTCTGAAGAGCTGGGAGTAGAAGCCAACTTCTGTCAGCTCCCCTGGCTGGCTGAAATTCAATGTCGCCAGGTTTGCCTACTGTGCGGTCTAAACAATGCCACTCTGCTCATCTGTGTCGCGGAATTTCTTCGAGACTCCATTCAAGGATGTGCTCAGAAAGGCCAACTTGAGAAAACCGAAGCATGGTGTTTGCCATCGTTGAATAAACAGACGTCACAGAGACTTAATTCAGTTCAGGGAATCAGTTGTTCTCTTCCACATATCCAAGTGGCCAGAATCTTCAGCTGAAATGCATTTGATTCCATGACCATTTGCCTAAGAGAAGATTTCTCTTTGAGTGTCTCAAGACCAGAGCTCAAAACAAGGGAGAGAGAGAAGGGGAAAGGGACAGGAAGAAAGAGAGAGAAGTTGGCCTCTAGGGAAAAAAAAGAAAAATTCAGTCCTGGCAAACACTGCAGCAAACACACAAAACCCTTTTTGTTCCAAGGCCAAAGCCCCGAACAATGAGCCATCGGGGCGCCTTTGAGAAACGCTCACGTGCCCACTGGAGCAGAGCTGACTGCGTTCCAAGCAGGGAGCCCAAGAGTTGTCTATAAATCAGTGGAAAATGAAGTTCCATTATAAATCCTTTTAACAGGAGATATCGCTGGCACCCTCCTTGATGTGTGGTACTTTCTCAATATGAGAAAATGTCTCATCCCTAGGAAGCAGTGGAGAAAGTTCTTTGCAAGTGAATCCTTCCTGACAGGCCCCTGACTGAGGCAGTCACACCGACAGGCCCTGATGCACAAGGCTCCATCCCCGCCCAGGCTCTGCTTGTGCTCGCAAGCCTGTGGCTGGACAGAGACCAAAGGCATTGGCTTGGAAGGGGTCACTGATTTAGGCCTCCCTCACCTGTGAGGCTTCTTTCCTGTGAGTCCGTCTCCAGGCCAGAAGCAGACTCCAGTCCCTACGGGATGTTCTGAAACACATTCTGAGACATAGGCATCTTGTCGTGTTTCTGACTTCTACCACTGACTTCAAATTTGTTTTCTCACATGAGTTCATACTTCCTCTGTGACCTGGCCGGGCCCTCCACCTTTCTGGCAGTCTTTTTTTTTTTTTTTGAGGCGGAGTCTCGCTCTGTCGCCCGGACTGGAGTGCAGTGGCCGGATCTCAGCTCACTGCAAGCTCCGCCTCCCGGGTTCACGCCATTCTCCTGCCTCAGCCTCCCGAGTAGCTGGGACTACAGGCACCCGCCACCTCGCCCAGCTAGTTTTTGTATTTTTTAGTAGAGACGGGGTTTCGCCGTGTTAGCCAGGATGGTCTCGATCTCCTGACCTTGTGATCCGCCCGTCTCGGCCTCCCAAAGTGCTGGGATTACAGGCTTGAGCCACCGCGCCCGGCCTCTGGCAGTCTTTATGGCTCCTTGTCCTGAGGGTGACACCTTCCACTTCTTCTACCACTCAGCCTCAGCCTCCCAGGGGAGTCCAACTGTGGTTCACACAGGCTAAACGACCTGAGTTGAATGATGGCAGGGCAAAGAACCATCTTTGGATGTGCTAACAGAAGGCAAAAATTGGGTCTTTTGAAATGAAACACAACCAGCCTTGCCTTCTGGCCTCAGAATGAATGATTTATGAAACGTGTATTCAACTACTATTACCCAATTGAAGGAACAGGAAGGCTCACCCACTCATTTATTCATTCAACAAATAATTACACAGCACCAACAATGTGCCAGGCATGCTTCTAGGCATTTGGAATACACTGGTAACCCAATTTTTTAAAACTCTATCTTGGCCGGGTGCAGTATTTCATGCCTATAATCCCAGCACTTTGGGAGGCCGAGGCAGGCGGATCACCTGAGGTCAGGATTTTGAAACCAGCCTGGCCAACATGGTAAAACCCCATCTCTACTAAAAAATACAAAAATTAGCCAGGCATGGTGGTGGGCACCTATAATCCCAAGTTACTCGGGAGGCTGAAGCTGGAGAATTGCTTGAACCCTGGAGGCGGAGGTTGCAGTGAGCTGAGATTGTACCACTGCACTCCAGCCTAGGTAACAGAGCAGGACTCCGCGTCAATAAATAAATAAATAAACTCTTACCTTGAAGAACTTTTTAAAGATTCTTTTCAGGTGCAAAAGTCCTAAGATGCGAATGTCCTAAGTGTGGCATGTTTAGGAGCAGAAGGTGAGTGCAGTCAGCGTACAGCAGAAGTAGTGGCGAGTGGAAAGCAAGGTCAGGCAGAGCTCAGATCACAGACCCGGACACCCAGGCAGGCTTGATTTTATCCTAAGAATGATGAGCACAACGGTAATGGTGTCTAAATAATGTTTTAAAATATTAACGTGTCTGCTCCTTGGAGACCAGGTTTTGAAGGAACAAGAGAGGGAGAGGAAGACCAGTGAAGAAGCTGTTGTAGAACGATCTAGGCAACAAGAAAATCCTGGGAAGTGCCTTAAGTACGCTGCTGGGAACCCAAAGGGGAGACTATTCTGAGAT
Source organism: Colobus angolensis palliatus (assembly GCF_000951035.1). NCBI lineage: Eukaryota > Metazoa > Chordata > Mammalia > Primates > Cercopithecidae > Colobus > Colobus angolensis. Next base: position 3,290,643 of record NW_012114799.1, read on the forward strand.
GTGGGATTGGAAAACTTCCAAGTGTAGAGAGCTCAGAGGAGGTGGCGTTTGACCTGAGCCTCGGAGATTTGGGGACAGCAAAGAGGAGAGGAATGAGGAGCCTGTTCTGGAATGTGAGCAGTGAGGTGTTCCTGGAGGACTTCTGGGGTGTAGACAAAGAGGCTGGGGAGCTGAGGCTGTAGACACTGCTGAGTGCCAGATGGCGAGAGGCTGAATGCAAGACTAAGGTGCTAGTCCTTTCTTTTGTGGATGATAGAAAGCCCAGGGGATTAGGAGGGAGGTCGGTATGCGGCTGTCTCCAGTGGTGCTGTGGAAGACAGTTCTGAGAAGAGGCTGAAGCAGAGGTCTGCCGGCATTTTCCATGAAGGGTCAGAGTGTCTCTTTCAACTTTCTGGGCTAAGTCTTGTTTTACAGCTGCCCAACTCTGCAGCACTAGACAAATTTATAAGCAAATGGGTGTGGCTGTGTCCCAGCCAAATGTTATTTACAGAAACAGGCCTTGGGCCAGCTTCAGCCTGCTGGCCGCAGTTTGCCAGCCCCCAGGTTAGCGGAAGGGAGGGAAGTTACCCAGTCTTGCAAAGGATGGAAAGGGCCTGGTGACTCCAGTGGCAGAGCGGAAGGAGGAACACAGCTTTGAGAGGCCTTCCGCTGAATGTCAGGGCAGTAGTGGGGAGTAATGAGAGTTGAGGATGACTCAAACTTTGTAGTCACAGGCAGAAGGGCTTTCTTCACTGGGTAGCCCTTCACTGCTAGCTTATACCCCATAAGCTGTGGAAGCAGATGAAACATCTTCCTCCCACTTACCCCCACACATACACAAGGATGAGAGAACGAAAGGGGAGGATCACTGATGTTTATCTGACAGCCAAAAAGTTAAAACCATGGAATCAGCTGAGGCAGGAGGTGAACTATAGAAAGAAGCAGCCTCCTCGGAGCTTCCCAGAAGAATATTTGGTCCCCAGAAGCAGAGCAGTGGCCCTGACGGAATCAGGGATTTTCTTTTTTCTTTTTTTTTAGACGGAGTTTCACTCTCATTGCCCAAACTGGAATGTGATGGCACGATCTCAGCTCACTGAAACCTCCACCTCCCGGGTTCCAGCAATTCCCAGCCTCAGCCTCCCGAGTAGCTGGGATTACAGGCATGTACCACCACGTCCAGTTAATCTCAGTGGCCCAGCCACCACCAATATTTTTAGGAGAGATGGGGTTTCTCCACATTGGTCAGGCTGCTCTCAAACTCCCGACCTCAGGTGATCCGCCCAACTCGGTCTCGAAAAATGCTGGGATTACAGGCGTGAGCCACTGTGCCCAGCCCGGCATCAGGGATTATTTTTCTTTTCTTTTGTTTTCTTTTTGTGAGATGGAGTCTTGTTCCCATTGCCCAGGCTGTGCAATGGCACAATCTCGGCTCACTGCAACCTCCGCCTCCTGGGTTCAAGTGATTCTCCTGCCTCAGCCTCCCTAGTAGCTGGGATTACAGGCATGCATCACCTCTCCTGGCTAATTTTGTATTTTTGGTAGAGTGGGGTTTCTCCACGTTGGTCAGGCTTGTCTTGAACTCCCAACCTCAGGTGATCCACCCGCCTCAGCCTCCCGAAGTGCTGGGATTATAGGCGTGAGCCACCGTGCCCAGCCAGCATCAGGGATTTAATCCAGTGCTTGGTTTCTCCAGCATCTTGTTCTGGTCCCTTAGCAACCAGGCAGCAGTCGTTTACTGAGAGTCTGCCACCAACGTGACCGTGGACTAGGTCCTCTCAGGGGCCAGGAAATACTGTGTGGTGCAGCCCTTACTGCTGTGAGTCCTGGGAGAGGCAGGAGCTATTAAACACCACAGGGGTTCTGCTTCTTTGCAGTGCCTGGGAATGCTTTCTGGGGAAAGGAGGAGTTGTGCGAGGTAGGTAACGCAGGTAAGAAATGTCCTAGTTGGGAGAGAAACATGCAAATATACCTGATGGCAGGAATGGGCAGGCCTTAGAAGTAAAGATGAGTCTTTAGGATGTTATATATTTTTTGTTTGTTTTTCTGAGACAGAGTCTCACTCTGTCACCCAAGCTGGAGTACTGTGGCACAATCTTGGCTCACTGCAACCTCCACCTCCTGGGTTCAAGCGATTCTCCTGACTCAGCCCCTTGAGTAGCTGGCATTATAGACACACGCCACCATGCCTGGCTAATTTTTGTATTTTTAGTAGAGGTGGGGTTTCACCATGTTGGCCAGGCTGGTCTCCAACTCCAGACCTCAGGTGATCCACTTGCCTCAGCCTCCCAAAGTGCTGGAATTACAGGTCTGAGCCACCTCGCCCAGTCAGATGTTACATAATTAAAATTAGGACACGTTGGGGGAATTCTACTGTTTATTCTCTTTCCCCTTGTCTTGCTGTACTTGTTATCACCCAGACAATAGACTACAGCAGCTAAGAACGTGAACCCAGGAGATAGCAACCTGGGACTGAATCTCAAACTCTCCTGACTGTGTTAACCTCTCTGTGCCTCAGTTTTCTCTCTCTGCAAGATGGGCTGATGGTAACAGCCTACTGCACAGGACTGATGTGGGCATTCAGTGGTCAGTACAGGAGGAGGGCTCAGACTGGCTTGGTCTGGGATACCTGTGTCAGGGACCACCACTGTATTTCCCTGTCATCCTTCTGGACAGGCCTGGGTAATAGGAATGTGGGAGTAGCGGCGGCTAGGGGTCTAAGAAGCCCCCTTACTCAGCATTGACCCTGGCCCCATCTCTTTTGCTGGCTCTACAAGATACAGTGATGAGAATGGCCATAGCCTTCCCTTCCCTCTTCCCACGCCTTTCTGGGAAAGATATTTTCTTTCTCAAGATTGAAACTAGGTAGGTAGAGAACATTTTGCAGTTTTAATTAATACAGATTTATCTACCTCCCAGGGCTGTTTGCAAGATTAATCCCTACCCAATGCCTTAAGCTCCTTAGCAGACAGACACTGTGTTCTCACCAAATAAGCTGGACTTGTGATCTTAAGCCTGACGCTCTCAGCCACTGCCCCCTCTTCTCATATAACGGCCTCCTTGCTTGCCTTAAATTGGTTGGTTGGTCCTTGTGAATTTGAGTTTATCCTCTGCCTGGTGCAATTAAGTGTGAAAATCCTTGATCCTTGCCTCGGGTAAGGGGAGGTAGGGATATTTGTGTGGTCTGGGGAGGGCACTGAGCTTGAATTCAATCCTGAAGTGATTTTGACAACCGAGGCTGTGGTCCCCGACCCCCTGGGTACGTTTCCGAACAACTCCTGAAGGGTTGAAGACCAGGGATGTGTGGTGGGGGGAAGGGGCACAGAAGGGAGAATGAGCAGAGTTGGAGGATGTTGATGCATGCATCTGCTAACTTGGTAGAAGAGCTTGAAACCACAGTCCCTGAATCAGTCATAGAGTTGTGTTTAGAAATGGATGCAGAATATCACTCTGCTCATCAGTTTGTAAAATCTTCTTATGTATAGGGTATATCAATATAAATAATTTGCATTTGGGGTTTGCCCAGCTCAGTGCTTTGCTTTTGTTGATTTGATTTGTTCTTATGTGAGCATCTTATTCCCTGAAAAAACCCCAAAGAACCAAGTGTTACAAACGTATCCCTGCTCTTTGTTCATATTTAAAATTTCATTCCCTAATACATTAGCACATGTCTTACCAAGCTGCAATGACCTGGGTAAATCAAGAGGAAGGCAGGGGTAGGAGGCTCCTCTGAGGCTCTGTGCATCAAAGAACCATAATAACATGTTAAAAGAATGCCAAAGAATATACTCAGTAAAATGAAAATTAAAGCAAACTATCTCTTTGCATATGCCATAATTACGTCAGCAGGTTAATGTGGAAAAAAATGCTGATTTTTATGTAAGTTAACAGTGGAAAAGGCTGTAGTTCTCACCTCAGCCTTGCTAATACTCATCAAAACAAATCAGAATCAGATTCTAATAGAACTTCAAAAAAATTGAAGGCAGAATTTCTTAAGAAAACTATGCAACATCAGAAGTCTAGGAATATGCTCTATGAAAAACTAATAGCATGCCCAATAAATTTGATAAATATCCCATATTATAATATCTCAGGAATTCATAAGAATAAGCATGTTAAACATTCTAAGAAGTCTGTAAACAAATGAGTTTCCTACTTTACTTAAACAAGGAAGCCTGTTGACCACATAGAACTTACTGAACACCCCCTGAAATCGTTTTTCATCAAAATATCTTTGGAATTTAGTCTGTGGGTTCTAGGAGGAAGCTCATGTGGACTTCTCAATATTGGTGATAACTGCATCTGAAAAATTTTAAAATACCCAACGCCTTCTAAAGACCTAGGTCCACACTGAAGAATAGAACTGGTGACTGACCATGCCTATTAAAATCTCTAAAACAGTGGTTCTCAAACTCTAGGATGTATCAGAATCGGCTGGAGAACTGGGCTCGTAGACTGGGACAGGGCCTATACCTCCAAACTTTTGCCAAGGTTCCCAGGAGATCCTGATGCACACCAAGCTCGAGAATTTCTGCCCTAAAAGCTGGTTGCAGAAATGGAAAAGAGTTCAGGAAAAAAAAAAAAACGGTTTTAGCCTGGCCTAAGAGCTTTTCTACATACTGAATCCACAAGTGTGAATCTGCTCAGCTGGGAACTACAGCAGTGCTGATATCTTGGGAGCTATATTGTTTGCTTTGCCCCAGATATTGCCCATCAGAAAATAAGGATAACTAAATATAAGGAGCCACACGGTACAGCTCCACTGGTCTTCAGAAGTCCCCATGCCTAATCATTCATCCACCCAGGATATCAGATAATAGAAAGGTTGCTGTGGGAGCTTGGGAATGAAGGACCTGAGACCATCATTAATCCTTTTTAAAAAAAATCTCCAAAAGTGAGCCTGATATATACCAAAATCTACAATCTTTTTAATGGCTTTTACAATTTATTACATCAGTATGTGTACCACATAAAAAGTCTTCATTACTTCCAACTCTTTTTAATTTATAATAACTGACTCAAAAGCAAATGCCAAAGAGTTGTTTCCAGGTAGCCTTTTTAAGAAAATGGCTTATTAAGTCATTAAAAGATTTACACCAGGCTCTGGATAATGCAGGTGAGTTTGTTACTCCCTTCCCAGCCTACTGTTAGACATGGGAGCTCCCCACTGGACCCAGGTAGAGTGTCTCCACTTGGATGGAATAACATTGCATTTCTTTATCTTCAGTCTATTATGCATCCAGCTCACAAACTTTAACCAGTCACCCATCCCTGTTCTGTTAGAGAGATTGACTCTTACTAGAATCAATTAGGTCTGCATATTTGCCAGAATCAAACAAGCTGAGACAACACTGGATTAAGATTTGGAAGTGGTGGGAGTTGAAAGACACTGAGGAAGAGAGACTCTTTGAAGAAGCTCTCCTGTGAATAATAGATACTATAAATTATAAAAGTTATTTGATGATGCCTAAGGGTATTTTAATGCTACCAGAGTTATAACAGAAGGAAAAAGCACTCATAATTTTTTAAAAGCTCAACCCTTTGATTTATTAAAGAAAACAGTGAGATTTCTAAGCACTTGCTTAGAAGGCCCATGTATCTCAGAGAAGTATGATTCAAACCCTGCCATCACCACTGACATTCCTGTCCCACCCAGGATTGCCACTAGGAAATCCCCACATATATTTTCTTGTGTGGTGAGTCTGGGACTCAGTTTAATGATTGCATCATAGTCATGGGCTTCAGCTCTTAACATGATAGTCCAGTACTGATAAAACCCAGTAACAACCTACTGATATTAACTCACACCCTGTTAGAAAATTCCTCTTCCTATATCAACATTCAGTGATTTGGGAAACTTTTGCTTTTTTTTTTTTTTTTTTTTTTTTTGAGACGGAGTCTTGCTCTGTCGCCCGGGCTGGAGTGCAGTGGCCGGATCTCAGCTCACTGCAAGCTCCGCCTCCCGGGTTTACGCCATTCTCCTGCCTCAGCCTCCAGAGTAGCTGGGACTACAGGCGCCCGCCACCTCGCCCGGCTAGTTTTTTGTATTTTTTTTTAGTAGAGACGGGGTTTCACCGTGTTCGCCAGGATGGTCTCGATCTCCTGACCTCGTGATCCGCCCGTCTCGGCCTCCCAAAGTGCTGGGATTACAGGCTTGAGCCACCGCGCCCGGCCGGGAAACATTTTCTTAAAAAACCTATGTATTCAAGAAGTACCTAATGTGAATCTGATTTTAACATTTCATCTATTTCTAAGATAGAGTTGTTTATTCTATCTGATGGAACTCTTAAAACATGGCTTTTATGTCCATAAAATGGTGCAACTGGAAATAAAGCCATACCAACATAATCCTTATTAAAATTCCCCTTAATAGCTTTTTCATGTCTTTTCTGATGATCAAATTGCTCTCCTCTCTAGAGATATGTTTGACCCTTTCTCAAATCTTCTTCATTCTGCTTAAATCCTGTAGGAGCCAAAGGATCCTAAGAGAAGTCAACACCTCTTCCTACTTTCTTGGGTCACCTTTATCAAAAGCTGTATGCACTACAGTCCTGATACTTCTTTGGTGTTAGTCATTTAGAATCAAGGGCAAAGAGCTCACAAACAGACACACAGGCATAATGAGCACAGTCTCTTTCTTGGCAAGGAAAGGAAGGGTCACTGGCAGCACCAGGATTAGAGACAGGGCTTTGTGGAGTGTTTCTACATGAGTCAGTATTCCTCCCTGGATAAACCTCATCCTTCTCCAAGTTTATCCTCTTTTAGGTAAAATAGAGATAACAATCCAAATCTGACTGCCTTGAAAGGTTTTGTTCGAGCCTCAATAATCAATAATAGAGGCGAGTGTAAAATATCACAGTTGACGATGATCTCTCTCGCTTTCCAATTCTTCCTGAAATATCCTCAGATTTACTGTCCTCAAACCCAAGTCCAATTGCATAACTTTCTTCTCCACAGATTATTGGTTGCCCATTATCTACAGAATAAAGACCAAACTCTACATGGTAATCAAGATCCTTCACTATATATGCTTCTCCTGCTACTGCTCTCCATGGTCCCAGACCAACCACACTGAATGGATTGGTACTTCTTGAACATTTGAAAATTTCATGTATTTTCATGTCTTGGTCTTTGCACAAACTATCTAATCAGTTCCTGACAAAATCCTGCACCTCCTTCCACGATCCGTTTGAATGTAATATTCCCTTAAGGATACTTTCCCTTATGGCATCTATTCATGCAATTATTATAAAGTGTTATTCACATGCCAGGCATCAGAATTGTATAACTTCATTGTCCCCACCATAGCAGTTTGTGTGTATTTCTAACATAGTATTCATTTTAGCCTGCTGTGTGGGATTTTTTAATTATTTAACTTTATGTCCTTACCACTGACTGGAAGCTTTTTGAGAAAAAAACATTATTTGTTGTTGGTCTCCATATCTCCATGATAGTACAGAGAAGACACATGGCAAATGTCTGTTGAATGAATAAACAATGTCGTATTTAACTTGATATGTTCACAGTTTTGTTTTTAAGAAAGTCACATGAGTTTAATGGTGCCTTATAACTTCTGAGTGGAAGAAGAACAATTCCTGCCATTTTTTTCTTCTAGGAATGGGTAGTTGCAAGTCACCTTTATGAAGGCTTTGGATCTTATTATTATTACTACTAACTAAATAAGCCATGCTCTCACTGGATGCTTCCCTATACCTCTTCCCCATTATTATCTAGGGGCCACAAGTGGAGCAAAGTTGAGCTTGTAGCCAGTCTTCTTGATTTGATCTCCCCAGAGACAACCAGGCTTCTAGTTTCATGTCCAGGATCATCTCCAACAAATGGCTTGAGTTTCTCCATATAGCTGACCCACCAGCTCTGAGTTTTATACCCCAAAGCTTGCCAAGATAAAGAATGAGGAAGCTGGGGAGATATAATAAGCATCCATCAAAAATATTAGGAACATTTCTCTAGAATTATAGAGCTCAAACACTTGGAGAGGGTGTGTCAAGAGTGAGTCATAACAAATAGCAATAATAAGTAAGGCAATTAGTAGAAAAGAGGGCACCACCCACACAGAGTAGTTCCTGAGGAATTTTAATTTAAATTCCTGGGTCAGCTTCATTCTGAAGAAATGAGGTACTTTTTAACTTTCAAACACCTGCTTAATTCCAATAGGGGGCAAATGATCCTAAGATAAATCAGCACCCCTTCCTGCTTTCTTGGGTGTCCTCCCTCCTCATTGTCAATACATCACATGGATTTTCTATCCAGAACAGATGCTTAATATGAGTTCTTGCTCTTAGCTCATCTTTTTCCTCCTTAATACCATAAGAAAGAACACAGTGGGGTGATTTCTGTGCAGGATTATAGCCTGATGGCTAAAAGAGGCATATTTCTTGCAAAATAGCAATTCTGCAAGTACCCCGTAGACCAGAGGGTTAATGAAAGAGACCAAAGAGGCAATAAACTGGGTTAAGATGAAAATGGATTGGAGCTGTATCCGTACGGTGGCAGTGTGTATTTTAGGAGTACACTGGAAGGGTGAGGAAGAAGAGTGTATTTTAGGAATACAATGGAAGGGTGAGGAAGAAGCTTAGGGAGACAATTTCTCAACCCAGGGCTAAATGACTATCATTCTGAGTTCTCCACAACCATTCTCCAGGCATCTCTTTGATCCCCATAATGTCATGGAACATAACAATTAGTAGCCTAAGAAGGGATATTCCCTCCTGCCTATGCTAAACCTGGGGGTGCAAGAGAGTGACTAAAATGTTCCAGGCAACCCCAATATTTAGAGGAAGGCTAGATATTCTTTTCTTCAAGTGAAAAATTAAGGCTCCAAAACAGACTATCTAACATTATTCCACTGGTTAAAAGTTAATAAACATTCTCTCTCTCTCTCTTTCTCTCTCTCTATTAAAAATAAATTAAAGGAAAATGCAACAAAGTGTTTACAGCTCTTGTTCTCAAGTGGTAGAGTTATGGATTATTTTATCGTCCTTCTTTTTATCTACATTTTCTACAGTAAACTTGTATTACTTTTCAAAGAAAAAAATATATATTTTAAAAGTCTCTCCCTTTTACTAGATATTCTTGCCCACTGACAAAGATTTTTATAAAAATACAACTTACACTGGCCAGAGGAGATCATGTGATTAGGAAGGTGCTTCAATGACAAGGGAAGACTATAGAGTCTTTGTTTTCAGGGTTTTTGGGGGTTTTTGTACTTTTTCTTTTCAGTTCTTAGAAACATGAGAGTGACCTCCTGCCCAGAGAAGTGACCTTGGATTTAAATGTGAAATGCTAGCCCCTCCATGTAAACGCCTGAAAAAAAAAAAAAAGCATTTCACTAAAGAACAGGAGGTGAAGTGTTTCTCTTTTCTGTGTTGACATATGATGCATCCATCAGATCTCTTGCAAGAAAAGGAATGTTGCATCTCTCAGAGACCAGCACCGCCACCCCTAACTGCCTGCCACCTCCTCCATCTGCAAAAAGCATTTCTGGTCTCCTTCTCCCTTCTTCAAGGTTATGGCAGCCATAGTCCTCCATGGTGAGACCCAGAGTGCAATCAAGAGCAAGAAGGTGGTCATTTGGGGGGAATTCACTTTGCATTTTATTGTTCTCTTTTGTAATATCTACTAGGAGGCAGGTTCATGAGCCTCTCAATTTCCCAAGGTTCTGTGTTTTTACTTATTTGCTTGGCTGTCAGTAAGAGACAAAGCATACTCCTCTCTAAAATGTGCCCAGTGGGGTTTTTGGTCTATTTTTTAATCTTCAATAAGATAGTAAGACTTCTTAGCCCTCATGAAATGACATGATGTCTGAGATTTACTCTAAACTATTCTACCAAAGATAAAAAGGCTGGGTGGGGAGTGTGGCAACTAATAGCCTCTCCCTGCAGGCTCCTGCAGGCCATTGGAAGTCCCTCACTTCTCTCTAAAATAGAGAAGCCAAAACATTCTCTCCCCTATTAAACCTCCTTCAAATAATCATTGTTTTCAAGTTGCTAATCTTCTCTTTTATAGATGGGACATGATCAAAACCCCATCAGGGTTTTGAGATGATTCTTTCACTCTGAGCACAGCCTATACAGAAGTGTCTAGCAGTACCCTGTAGAATGTGGATGTACTTTGGACCCATAGATTTCAGATTTGACATTTCAACCAAATTTCTTAGACATCAGAAGAAGCATTTCAATGTAATTCTATGGTCACATATGTATACTGTTAATTTTGCCCACAAATGAAAGAGTATAGTTGCTTTTCATGAATAGTTCACCATTCAGCCTGGCTGCCATTGATAGGATACAATAGACTTCCCATATTCTTGAAAACTTTAACAGCTCCAGTGATGACCTTGGATTGCATAGGAAAGATAAGATAGAAATTTGAAACCAGAAAACACCTAAAAGCCTTCTAGAGAGATGCTCCCAGCTTAATAATGGAAATAAGATCTTATTGTATAAAAGAAACAAAAAGACATAGGCATTGAGAAAAATATCTGGATTTAGTTTCACAACAAATGACACAATTGATTTATTCCCAAAGAGAAAAGAAAAACTTGAACCAGTCAAGAGCATCTGGGTTGAAAAGAAACATCTTTCTTTATCCCAGTATGGATTTTCAATCTCAAATGCACAAGCATTGTGTTTTACTAGAGCATTTTAAAGAGTAGTACTTCATTATATAATCAATCAATCCATTTGGTCTCCCAAATAATATATATTGAAGTACTTTTAAAACTGCAAATGAAGAACAATGCAAGATATTGCAACTTCTAAGTTGGCATTTTAGATTTTATGGTGTTAAGTTCTTTTATATGATCAATGTAAATGTTCCCTTTTACATTTCCCTCCATTTCCCTTTGTTGTCTCCTTGTTTACATTGGTATGTGGAAACAACGCTTAAAAAATAGATGTAAAGATTTATGTTCCTACACTTGCTATATTATATAGTGTGGCAATGAGGAAGAAATGGATCAAATGAATGCTAAGAACTACTTTTGCTTTGTCAACCTGACCTTTAAGACAGACTGACTGGATGTGAAGCCTCTAAAACATTGCTCTTAAGCGGGGTTTGCTGACTTGACCAGGAGCTTGCATTAAACATCTACCACACAGCATTGATAAGTAGCAGGCATTGAGGAGAAATGGATGCTAAAGAATAGACTTCTAGGAAGGAAACTTACAGCACTAAGAAAGCAAAGAGTGAGGAGAAACAGTTTCTGAGGGCTAAGAGGAGCATTCCCAAAGAGCTGAAGTGAAGTTGAGATACCAAGACATCTCTCAGGTCTGCTACCATTCCAACCCTGAATGTACTTCCTCCTTACCTCTCCAAGAATCATCCTCAAAAAAGTTATAGAATGGTAAAGGCAAAGCCTGTGTCTGATGGAGACATTCCGCCGGAAACACTCCTACGGCCTTTGATCGAATTATTTCCTTGGCTGAAAGTTCACAATATGACAAAGGGGCCCATTCCGCTCCTCTAATGTTCAATGGATGCAGTGGTACTTTATAACAGAAAACATTCATACCGATGTCCACTGTTAGAATTATTAAGAAAGATTTTCATCATGAAGACTGTTTATCCTCCATCAGGATAAACACGAAGCTTACTTTTAGGCTAAAACTAAAATTAGGGTTGCAGTAACAGTGGCTAAGTAGTATTTTTCTAGCTCTGCCTCTCACCAGTTTTCACCTCCACTCAATTATTCAAAATAATATAAGCAGTATAATTCAAAACAACATTAGCTTGAAAATAGAACAGTCTAAGATATGAAACAGAATTGGAGACTTCCAGCAAGTTCTTTGGCTGGGATTTGACACCAACCATAGCTCTCCTGCTGCTCAGAGGCATCTATGCCATTTCTTGAAGTTCACTGAGAAATGTCCTGCACAGCCTCCTCTGCCCACATGCAGACTGGTTCCAGGCTGAGGTCACCCTCTTTATTCTCTTCCCTCTTCTAGGGGTGGTCCAGTAGTCCCTTCAGCGAAGTGGGAATGGGGCTCTTCCCAATCTTGGGCAGCGTGTGATCATACTCGAGCTGTAATGCAAGAGTTGCTAGTCTTCTTAGAGTGTTAACAGAGATTAGAAGACAGCACTCCTTTTCCTTGTGTTGCCTTCTTTCTCTCAGGTCCTATATGAGTCGCTGGAGAGAACATTCAAAGAATCTTCTGGGGCATTTGCAGGGGACTAAGATGGTGGATAGGAGGCAGAACTAGCTTGCAGCTCCTGCGTGGATGGACAGAGCAGCGTGTAGAGACTCACATTGTGAACTTTGGCTCCAAGAACTACACAGGAACACACCAGGAAAACCAAGAGAATCCACAGACCCTTTGAAGAAACTAGGTCACCATTACAGGCTCCCTGAGATGCCAAAAAATTGTGAGCCTGATTGCTTTCTCAATGGAAGGCTCACAGTCTGGGGCAAGTTCTCAGCCCTGGTCACCGGCTGCCAGGAAATAAACCCAGTTCTGTTGGTGGGGCATACTGGGAGTGAGACCAGCCTGTAGGACTTTGGGCTGTGTGGGAGTGGGATGAGGCCTGTGACTGCCAGCTTTCCCCTACTTCCCTGGCAACCTGTGTGACTCAGCAGGGGCAGTCATAATCCCCCTGGGAATATAACTCCTTTGGACTGGGAATCACACCCCCATTCCCCACAACAGTCACAGTAAGCACTTCCCAAAGAGAGGCTACGGTCAGACACTCCTACCCCTGTCTCCACCTGGTGGTCTTTCTCTACCTACCCGGGTAGCCAGAGACAAAAGTAATAATGTCTTGGGATCTCTATGACCCTGCCCACTGCTGAGAAACCTGAATACTGAACCAGATGTCCCTAGGGCAAGTTTGCATCCTCCCTATAGGATCACAGCTGATGTGCTCTTGAAAGCGCCACCTCCTGGCTAGAGGCCAATCGACACAAAGCCAGTGCACTAAACAAAAACACAACCAAAGACCCTCACAGAGTCCACTTCACTGTCTTGCTACCTCCACAGGAGCAGGTGTTGGTATCCATGACTGCAAGACCTGAAGATGGATCACATCACAGGACTCTTTGCAGACACTCCCCAGTACCAGCCTGGGGGTCCAGTAACTCCACTGGTTGGCAAGATCCAGAAGAACAAAATCAATCGCTACAGTTTGGTTCTCAGGAAGCCCCATTAGGGGAAGAGGAGAATACCACATCAAGACTGCCCCGTGGGACAAAAGAGTCTGAGCAGCAGCCCTCAAATCCCAGATCTTCCCTCTGACATAGTCTAGACAAATGATAAGAAACCAGAAAAACAATTCTGGTAATATGACAAGACAAGATTCTTTAACACCCCCAAAATATCATATAAGCTCACCAGCAATGAAACCAAACCAAGATAAAATTTCTGATCTGCCAGAAAAAGAATTCAGGTCAATTATTAAGCTAATCAAGGAGGCACCAGAGAAAGATCAAGTCCAACTTAAAAAAATCAAAAACATGATATAGAATATGAAAGAAAAATTCTTCAGTGAAACATATAGCATAAATAAAAAACAATCACAACTTCTGAAAATCAAGGACACACTTAGAAAAATGCAAAATACACTAGAAAGTCTCAACAATAGATCGAACAAGCAGAAGAAAGAACTTCACAGCTTGAAGACAAGGCTTTCAAATCAACCCAATCCAACAAAGACAAAGAAGAAAGAATGGACAAAAGTGAACAAAGCCTCCAAGAAGCTTGGGACTTTGTCCGAATCTAAGAATCATTGATGTTCCCTAGGAAAAAGAGAAATCTAAAAATTTGAAAAACATTTTTAAGGGAATAATCAAGGAAAACTTCCCTGGCCTCGCTAGAGTTATAGACATCCAAATACAAGAAGCTCAAAGAACACCTGGGAAATTCAATGCAAAAAGATCATCATCTAGGTACACAGTCATCAGGTTTTCTAAAGTCAAGACGAAGGAAAACATCTTAAGAGCTGTGAGGCAAAAGCATCAAGTAACCTAAAAAGGAAAACCTATCGTATGAATAGCAGATTTCTCAGCAGAAACCCTACAAGCTAGAAGGGAATGGGGTCTTACTTTTAGCCTCCTTAAATACAACTATCAGCCAGGAAATTTGTGCTTAGTGAAACTAAGCTTCATAAATGAAGGCAAGATGCAGTCTTTTCCAGACAAACAAAGGCTGAGGGAATTCCCTACTACCAAGGCAGCACTACAAGAACTGCTAAAAGGAGCTCTAAATCTTGAAACAAACTCTTGAAATACCCCAAAATGAACCTCTTTAAAACATAAATCTCACAGGACCTCTGTACCAATAGCACAATGAAAAAAAAAAAAAAAGAGTTATTCTGGCAAAAGATAGCACAATGAATAGAATAGTGTCTTCTGTCTCAATACTAACATTGATGTAAATGGCCTAATTGCTCCACCTAAAACATACAGAATGGCAGAATAGAGAAGAATTCACCAATCAAGTTTCTGCTATCTTCAGGAGACTCATCTAACAAATAAGGACTCACATAAACTTAACATAAATGGGTAGAAAAAAATAGTCCATGCAAACGGACAAGAAAAGGGAGCAGGAATACCTGTTTTTATATCAGCTGTTTTTATATATTTAAACAAACATTAAAGCAACAGCACTTGAAAAAGACAAAGAAAGAAATTATATAATGATACAAGGACTAGTCCAGAGGAAAACATCACAATTCTAAATATATATATGCACCTAACACTGGAGTGCCCAAATTTATAAAACAATTACTACTAGACCTAAGAAATAAGATAGACAGCAACACAATAATAGTGGGGGACTTTAATATTCCACTGACAGCACTAGACAAGTCATCAAGACAGAAAGTCAACAAAGAAACAATGGACTTAAACTACACCTTTGAACAAATGGACTTAACAGATATTTGCAGAACATTATACCCAACAAATGAAGAATATATATTCTATTCATCAGCACATGGAACATTCTCCAAGAGAGACCATATGATAGACACAAAACAAGTCTCAATAAATTTAAGAAAATCAAAATTATATCAAGTACTCTCTCAGACTACAGTGGAATAAAACTGAAAATCAGCTCCTAAAGAAACCATCAAGACCATGCAAATACACAGAAATTAAATAATCTGCTCCTGAATGCTCATTGAGTCAACAATGAAATCAAGATTAAAGTTAAAAATTTCTTTGAACTGAATGATAATAGTGACACAACACACAACCTGTCAAAATTTCTGGGATACAGCAAAAGTGGTGCCAAAAGGAAAGTTCATAGCACTAAATGCCTACATCAAAAAGTCTGAAAGAGCACAAATATACAATCTAAGGTCAAACCTCATGGAACTGGAGAAACAAGAACAATCTAAACCCAAACCCAGCAGAAGAAAGGAAATAACAAAGATCAGAGCAGAACTAAATGAAATTGAAACAAAACAAAACAAAAAAATACAAAAATTAATCAAACAAAAAGTTCGTTCTTTGAAAAGCTAAATAAAATTGATAGACCATTAGCAAGATTAACCAAGAAAAGAAGAAAGAGGATCCAAATAAGCTCAATTAGAAATGAAACAGGAGATATTACAACTGACACCACAGAAATACAAAAGATTATTCAAGGCTACTATGAACACCTCTATTTGCATAAATGAGAAAACCTAGGGGAGATGGATAAATTCCTGGAAATATACAATTCTGTTAGATTAAACCAGGAAGACACAGAATCTGTGAACAGACCAATAACAAACAGCAAGATTGAAATGGTAATTTAAAAATTGCCAACAAAAAAGTCCAGGACCAGAAAGATTCACAGCTGAATTCTATCAGACATTCAAAGAAGAATTGCTAACAATCCTATTGACATTGTTCCAAAAGTTAGAAAAAGAGGGAATCCTCCTTAAATCATTCTATGAAGCCAGTATCACCCTAATACCAAAACCAGGGAAGGACATAACAAAAAAAGAAGACTACAGACCATATCCCTGATGAGCATAGATGCTAAAATCCTCAACAAAATAATAATTAACCAAATCCAACAGCATATCAAAAAGATAATCCACCATGATCAATTGAGTTTCATACCAGGAATGTAGAGATGGTTTAACATATGTAAGTCAATGTGTGATTCACCACATAAATAGAATTAAAAACAAAAATTATGTGATCATCTCAAAAGACACAGAAAAAGCATTTGACAAAATCCAGCATCCTTTATGATTAAAACCTTCAGCAAAATTGGCATAGAAGGGACATACCTTAATTGACATAAAAGGGACATACCTTAAAAGCCATCTATGACAGACCCACAACCAACATTACACTGAATAGGGGAAAGTTGAAAGCATTCCCCCTAAGAACTGGACCAAGACAGGATGCCCACTTTCACCACTTATATTTAACATAGTCTTAGCCAGAGCAATCAGACAAAATAAATAAATAAAGCGCATCCAAATCAGTAGAGATGAAGTCAAACAGTCACTGTTTGCTGATGATATGATCATATACCTAGAAAACCCCAAAGACTTATCCCAAAAGCTCCAAGAACTAGTAAATAAATACAGAAAAGTTTCAGGATACAAAATTAAGGTACACAATTAAGTACCTGTGCTATACACCAACAGTGACCAAGCTTAGAATCAAATCAAGAACACAACCCCTTTCACAATAGCTGCAGATAAAATAAAATAAAATACTTAGGAATATGCCTAACCAAGGATGTGAAAGACCTCTACAAGGAAAACTACAAAACACTGCTGAAAGAAATCATAGATGACACAGACATATGGAAACACATTCCATGCTCATGGATGGGTAGAATCAATATTGTGAAAATGATCACACTGCCAAAAGCAATCTACAAATTCAATGCAATTCTCATCAAAATACCACCATCATTCTTCATAGAACTAGAAAAAACAATCCTAAAATTCATGTGGAACCAAAAAAAGAGTCTGCATAGCCAAATCAAGCCTAGGCAAAGAGAACAAATCTGGAGGTGTCACATTACCAGACTTCAAACTATACTATAACGCCATAGTCTCCAAAACAGCACGGTACTGGTATAAAAATAGGCACATAGACCAATGGAACAGGCTAGAGAACCCAGAAATAAAGCCAACTGCTTACAGCCAACTGATCTTTGACAAAGCAAACAAAAACATAAAGTGGAAAAATGATACGCTGTTCAACAAATGGTGCTGGATAATTGGCAAGCCAAATGTAGAAGAATGAAACTGGATCCTCATCTCTTACCTCATACAAAAATCAACTCAAGATGGATCAAAGACTTAAATCTAAGACCTGAAACCATAAAGACTCTAGAAGATAACATCAGAAAAACCGTCATAGACATTCGCTTAGGCAAAGACTTCCTGACCAAGAACCCAAAAGCAAATGCAACAAAAACAGTAATAAATAGATGGGACTTAATTAAACTAAAATGCTTCTGCACAACAAAAGAAATAATGAGCAATGTTAACATACAACTCAGAGGGGGAGAAAATCTTCACAATTTATACATCTGACAAAGGACTAATATCCAGAATCCACAAAGAACTCAACCAAATCAGCAAGAGAAAAATTAAACAATCCCTTCAAAAATGGGATAAGACATGAATAGAAAATTCTCAAAAGACGATGTGCAAATGATCAACAAGCATATGGAAAAATGCTCAACATCACTAATTATTAGGGAAATACAAATCAAAACCACAATGCAATACCATCTCACTCCTGCAAAAATGGACATTAAAAAAAAACATAATAGATGTCGGCATGGATGTGGTAAAAAGGGAATACTTTTACACTGTGGTGGGAATGTAAACAGGTACAATCACTATGGAAAACAGTGCAGAGATTCGTTAAAGAACTAAAAGTAGATCTGCCATTTGATCCAGTAATCCCACTACTAGGTATCTACCCAGAGGAAAGGAAGCCATTATACAAAAAAGATACTTGCACACACATGTTCACTGCAGCACAATTTGCAAATGCCAAAATATGGAACCAGCTCAAATGCCCATCAATCAACGAGTAGATAAAGAAAATGTGATACACACACACACACACACACACACACACACACATATATATATAATGGAATATTACTCAGCCATAAAAAGGAATGAAATAATGGCATTCATAGCAACTTGGATGGAATTGGAGACCATTATTCTAAGTGAAGTAACTCAGGAGTGGAAAACCAAACAGCATCTATTCTCACTCATGTGTAGGAACTAAGCTATGAGGATGCAAAGGCACAAGAATGATACATTGGACTTTGGGGACTTGGGGGAAAGGGTGGGCATGGCGAGGGCTAAAAGACTACACATTGGGTACAGTGTACACTGATCAGGTGATGGGTGCACCAAAATCTCAGAAATCACCACTAAAGCACTTATTCATGTAACCACCCCAAAAACGTATTGAAAAAAATAATTTAAAAACTAAAGAATCTTCTGTAGCAGCTCTCTCCATGATCCACTGAGCCATGGTACTTAACTGACCTTTATTCCCCATGTCTCATCTCTTAGGAGGAGTTTCCACCCATGAGTGTCCCAGTCCTTCCTAAAAATATACACAAGTGGAGATGTGCCGCTGAGCTGCAGGCTCTTAGAGTAAGACCACCGCAGACCAGTGATGCTCCATCCTGCTTCCTCCCTTGGTGTTTTTCGTTCAGGGCACACTTTCAGACACTAGAATTTTGGCT
Organism: Colobus angolensis palliatus; assembly: GCF_000951035.1. Classification (NCBI taxonomy): domain Eukaryota; kingdom Metazoa; phylum Chordata; class Mammalia; order Primates; family Cercopithecidae; genus Colobus; species Colobus angolensis. Next base: position 3,309,311 of record NW_012114799.1, read on the forward strand.
GCACAATTGAAAGCATTAAAAGTTTCAAAATAGCAGCAAAAAAGTTGGCAATAATTATAACACAATTGCTACACAATGTCTCATGGCATATATAAAAGTATTCACAGTTACTGCAGTATTCATTTGCACTCTCTTCAGTATTATGATGCTGTTTGAGTAGAACCATTTCCTGCCCTAACAGTTGCTTTATAGACTCAAGATTCAGAGGTCTGGCATGTGTCAGCACATGTTATATTTTTGGAATCCACATATATATCATATTCTTTTGATTTAATGTTATTGCAATTATGAGATACAGCTGTAAGAGAAGAGTTTCAGATTAAGAAGAAAAAACTTTACAGATTGATCAAAATTAGGAATCCCTAAATACTAAAAGCAAAATGAAACAAAGTAACCTGTAATGAGAGGAACCACTCATTAACTAACTTTCACTAAACATCCTTAGCAGAATACGACCTAAGATAACACAACTAAAGTAAACAACTCTTGAAAGTCTTTTCAGTAATCAATTGTTGGTATTACATGGTTGCTATTCTGAGAATATTGCATGTGTATTGTGAAATAAAACAAATTATGTTGTTGTCACTTTAAACTCATTCTTTTTAGCATTGGAAAAGGGAATACAGGTGTAACACCATTATGGTTAAGTCAAAATTCTGTAGTTCTTAATGTGAATCAGAATAATCTACATAAATTCAAGACATATTTTGTCTTTAAGACACTACACATTTCCTTTGCTCTGAAAAATGAAGAAGGCCAAGAAACAACGACAGTCCACTCCTACTAAGCTCTTGTAGAACTCAAATCGAGCTTTCTAAATAACTATTTGCACCAAAAGGAACCAGGATCCCTTGGATAAATGCACGATCCCAGTGTGAGGTAGGAGGTATACATGGGGGACCTGGGACATCTTGTCATACAGAAAGTAAGGAAGCCTTCAAAGTCCTCTGAGTCCATGCCACCAAGACTCAACAGCCAGCTTGAAGAGGCAATTAGTGGCCATAAAAATTTGAAATACATGTATCTTTAAAAACAAAAAGCTAGGAAAATATTTGGCAATATGCCTTAAGAAACATTTTTTAGGCCAGGCGCATTGGTTCACGCCTGTAATTCCAGCACTTTGGGAGGCCGAGGCTGGTGGATCACCCGAGGCCAGGAGTTTGAGACCAGCTGGACAACAAGGCAAAACCCCATCTCCACAAAAATACAAAAATTAGCCAGCTGTGGTGATGTGCACCTGTAGTGCATGCTCTCTGTAGATGCACTCTGTAGATAGAGTGAAACTGTCTCAAAAAAAGAAAAGAAAAGAAACTTTTTTTAAAGCAACCAAAATGTTTATATGCTTTGAGGCAATCATTCCAGAAATTCAAGGAAAGTGTAGCAGATTTATGCTAAAATGGCTGCAGCTGTGATCATTCCTCCCTGTCTACAGGCCCCTTCTCAAGATGACTTTGCCCCTTCTCCCATCAGAAAGTGGAGTCTACTTCCCCTGTCCTTTGAATCTGGCTTTGGCCATGGTACTTCCCTTGGCTAACCATATGAGCAGAGACTTTAAAAAGTACTTGTGCATTCAAAAGAATAAGAGCCATTTATGACAAACCCACAGCCAATATCATACTGACTGGGCAAAAGCTGTAAGCATTCCCCTTGAAAATCAGCACAAGACAGGGATGCCCTCTCTCACCACTCCTATTCAACATAGTAATGGAAGTTCTGGCCAGGGCAATCAGGCAAGAGAAAGAAACAAAGGGTATTCAAATAGGAAAAGAGGAAATAAAACTGTCTCTGTTTGTAGATGACATGATCCTATATCTAGAAAACCCTATCGTGTCAACCCAAAAGCTTTTTAAGCTGATAAGCAACTTCAGCAAAGTCTCAGGATACAAAATCGATGTGCAAAAATCACAAGCATTCCTATACACCAACAACAGACAAGCAGAAAGTCAAATCATGAATGAACTCCCATTCACAATTGCTACAAAGAGAATAAAATACTCAGGAATATAGCTAACAAGGTAAGTGAAGGACCTCTTTGAGGATAACTATAAACCACTGCTCAAGGAAATCAGAGCAGACACAAACAACTGGAAAAACATTCCATGCTCATGGATGGGAAGAATCAACATCATGAAAATGGCCATACTGCCCAAAGTAATTTATAAATTCAGTGGTATTTCCACTAAACTACCACTGACATTCTTCACAGAATTAGAAAAGCTATTTTAACATTCATAGAGCACCAAAAAAAGAGCCCGTGTAGCCAAAACAATTCTAAGCAAAAAGAACGAAGCTGGGGGCATCATACTACCTGACTTCAAACTATACAAGGCTACAGTAACCAAAACATCATGGTACTGGTACAAAAACAGACACATAGACTAATGGAACAGAATAGAGAGCCCAGAAATAAGACTACATGCACATCTACAACCATCAGATCTTCAACAAGCCTGACAAATCAAGCAATGGGGAAAGGACTCCCTATTCAGTAAATAGTGCTGGGAGAACCGGATAGCCATATTTAGAAAATCGAAACTGGACCCCTTCCTTACACTTTATACAAAAATTAACTCAAGATGGATTAAAAACTTAAACATAAAACCCAAAACTATAAAAACCCTAGAAGAAAATCTAGGCAATACCATTCAGGACACAGGCATGGGCAAAGATTTCATGATGAAAACATCAAATAAATAAATTGCAACAGAAGCAAAAATTGACAAATGGGATCTAATTAAACTAAAGAACTCCTGCACAGCGAAAGAAACTATCATCAGAGTGAACAGACAACCTACAGAATGGGAGAAAATTTTTGCAATCTATTCATCTGACAAAGGTCTAATATCCAGAATCTACAACGAACTTAAATTTACAGGAAAAAAACAACCCCATTAAAAAGTGTGCAAGCCTGTAATCCCAGCACTTTGGGAGGCTGAGACAGGTGGATCACGAGGTCAGGAGATCGAGACCATCCTGGGTAACACGGTGAAACCCCGTCTCTACTAAAAAATACAAAAAACTAGCCAGATGAGGTGGCGGGCGCCTGTAGTCCCAGCTACTTGGGAGGCTGAGGCAGGAGAATGGCGTAAACCCGGGAGGCGGAGCTTGCAGTGAGCTGAGATCTGGCCACTGCACTCCAGCCTGGGCAACAGAGCCAGACTCTGTCTCAGAAAAAAAAAAAAAAAAAAAAAAAAGTGTGCAAATGACATAAACAGACACGTCCCAAAAGAAAACACGAAAAAAAAGCTCAATATAACGGATCATTAGAGAAATACAAATCAAAACCCCAATGACATATGATTGCACACCAGTCAGAATGGTGATTATTAAAAAGTGAAGAAACAACAGATGCTAGTGAAGCTGTGGAGAAATAGGAACACTTTTACACTCTTGGTGGGAATGTAAATTAGTTTGACTAGCATGGAAGACAGCGTAGCAATTCCTCAAAGACCTAGAACCAGAAATACCATTTGACTCAGCAATACCATTACTGGGTATATAAACAAGGGAATATAAATATTTTATTACAAAGATTCATGAACACATATGTTCAATGTGGCACTATTCACAATAGCAAAGACATGGAATCAGCCCAAATGCCCATAAATGATAGAATGGATAAAGAATATGTGGTACATATACACCATGGAATATTATGTAGCCATAAAAAGGAATGAGATCATGTCCTTTGCAGGGACATGGATGGAGCTGGAAGCCATTATCCTTAAGAAACTAATGCAGGAACAGAAAACCAAACACTGAATGTTCTCATTTATTATAAGTGGGAGCTGAACAATGAGAACAGATGGACACAGAGAGGGGAACACCACATACTGGGGCCTGTCGAGGGGATGGGAGATGAGGAGGGAGAGCATAAGGAAAAATAGCTAATGCATGCGGGGGTTAATACCTAGGTGATGGGTTGATAGGTGCAGCAAGCCACCATGGCACACATTTACCTATATAACAAACCTGCACATCCTGCACATGTACCCCAGAACTTAAAATAAAACTTAAAAAATTGTTTTAAGAAGAAAATCGTTTGCTAAGTGAAAGGAGCCAGTCATCAAAAACCACATACTATATGAATGGAAATTCATATGAAAGTCCAGAATAAGGAAATCTATACAGACAGAAAGTAGATTCATGGTTGCTTAGTGATGGAATACAGGAACATGGGGACACAGAGAGGATAATAAGTAAAAACTATGGAGTTTCTTCTTGAAGTGATTAAAATGTTCTAAAATAGACTGCAGTGATGGTTACACATATCTGTGAACATACTGAAAGCCATTGGGTGAAAGCTTTGGGTGAATGGTGTCTATGTGAGCATAAGGAAAAATATCTAATGCGTGCTGGGCTTAACACCTAGGTGATAGGTTGATAGGTACAGTAAACCACCATGGCACCTGTTTACCTACATAACAAACCTGCACATACTGTATAGGTACCTCAGAACTTGAAATTTAAAAAAAAACGACTTGTGCAATGGGTCTTTCCCTCTCCTGCTATTGGGGACCCTTCTGCCACCAGGAATATGCCTGGGCTAGACTTCTTAAGCATGAGAGACCAGGAGGAGGGAGTGCCAGGCATCTTAGTTTTTTCCTGTTGTCCTAGGCATGGGAGTTAGGCCATCCCAGGTCATCCGGCCTTAGCAGAACCAGCACAGACCAGAAAAACAGATTCTTTGCCAACCTACAGAATCATGAAAAAGAGATGGCCCATCTCCTCCAGGAAAGCACAATTGTTATTTTAAGCCATTATGGTTTGGGATAATTTCTTAATAAAAGCTGAATTATGAAAATGATCATAAAAATGGACAACGTATATGTGCAAAGATGTTCATTTTAGTATCATTTACATTAATAAGCTATAAACAACCTAAATGCCCAACAAGAAGGAATGGTTAATTAGATTAACAACTATAGATTTGAAGATCATAAAGTCATGAAAAATCATGTTTTCAAAATATTTTGATGCTATTAGAAAATGTTCTCAATGGAAAATTAAATTTAAAAAGCAAATAACAGAAATATATGTAAAGTATGATTTTCAGTTATACAATTGTATGTATGGGTTATATCACAAATGGAGACTGACCTAAAGACTTACTTGAAAAACCACTGTTTTAAAATTTGCACACAGTGTCTCACTCTTTCTCTGGGAAGACCTTCCGCAGTTTCTCTGGTGGCCTCTTTAAGTTACGCAGTGTAAAGCAAGAGCACATATGTAAACGCATTGAAGCAATCTACATGTAGAAGGTTCTGACTGGGATGTTCTGTTTAATAAATGTAAAACAGCTGCATTTTAAAACTATTCCTCCAAAGATGGCTTTCTTTAGAGAATGTTTCTTCTATTATCCTGAATTTAAATGGCCATGTACCTTCAAATCATTGCTTGTCCTTAAAGAGATGTGATGTGGCTCTGCAAGTTTTTTGCAAAAGGTGTAGCTCCTGGATAGAAAAGCCTAATCTTCTCAAGTGACATCGGAGGAGATCTGTAGATTAAGGTCTGTGTTGGGTTTGATACAGTAACTTAGACTTTGGGAAATGTTCTCTAAGACTAGGATAGCAAAATCATCCATCCTCACGGCCAGGTAGACTAGTCCCCTGCGGACCCTCTGCATTGCGGTCTTCCATTCTCTAAAGGGAGTGGAAGTTCCTGCTGTCAATCATTCTGGAAAAGGAGTTAACACTGAGACAGTAAATGAAAACTGAAGAGGACAACTCTTGGGCTTTACTGGAGTGGGTAAATGTCTATTTCTTCGGATGGTTGGGCTTAAAGTTGAACTTTAAGAAGGGGCACTTCTAGAAGCAACTGTGAGTTTCTTTCTGTGTTACATTTCTCCTCTGCCTTGCCTAAATTTCAGTAAATTATTCTAGACACACCACAGCCTGGACTCAGCTGTGCATTGGGAAATGAAAAAAGGGCTGTCCCAAGAATTGGAGTGGAAGGCTGAAGGATGAGCAGTGTCCTGTCCCCCAAGCTGCAGCGGTGATGTCAAGAGTGTTCACCAGGGGGAGGACTACGGGAGGAATCATCAAACTGGACAGGGCACATGGGTAGCAGCAGATGCAGCCACATAGTACGCCCTGCAGGCAGGAGCCTGTTCTGAGCCTTCTGGCAACTACATTTTTGGGGACTCAAGTTAGCATAATTGGACATTAAAAATGAAAGTTAAAGAAGAGAAAAACAGGTGATCTGACTTTTTTGCCTGGGGCAAATTAGAAAAGAGAAAGCCCCAAGGCTGCCTGGATCAATAATTTAGGTGCAAATCTGTTTAATATTAATGCAGGGGGGGAAAAAGACTAGAAGAAAATGCACCAACATCTTAAGTAACTTGGGTCAATTCTTCATGTCAGAGGGCTTTATTTACTCTTTTAGACTTTCCACATTTTTGGAAAATTACTACAATGATCATCAGAACAAGTGTTACTCTGTAAAGGCTTGTCAGCTGGCCGTCTCTCAGCATTGTGCACAGGCATGTGAAGGACCTCTCCTGGTGCTGCCGTCTCATGCTCCTGCATCAGAAATGGCCCATCTCCTCCAGGAAAGCACATTTTGTATTCACCAAGATGTCATGTCTGTTTCTTATTTCTTTAATGTCTTTTCAAATATTCTCTTCCACGCTGCCACTCTTAGGTTCTATTGGGAAAACTTACATCTTAATAGAAGTCTAAGTTAAAGACCTGCAACTGTGAAGAGGCCAAAAGTGAGAAAGAAACTTGGTGCTGTTTTGACTTTTCCAGAAACAAAGAAATCATTTCGCCCATTTAGGTCCCTTGCATATAATGGATAAAATAATAAATAAATAAATAAATAAATAAACAAACAAACCTTAAGCTTACATAATGCCAGCTTGCATCTGGACACACTGGCAGCTTGGCTGGCCCAGAGCACCTGGCCTTTTTCTTTGGGGCACTCCTCAGAAGGAAATGACTGAGTCCCCAAATCCATATAGAAACAAATGTGTGCATCCTTTATTTTCTCTGTTACACACGCAGAATGTGCAAATTAGTGAACTTGGGGAAGATGGCATAAGAAGAGGGGGCATGTGTTCAGATAGGGAAAGTAATGTTCCTGAAGACAAACTTTGCCTACTTTGCAGCCTGACCGAGGAGAAATGTATCCAGCTCATAGTACAGATATCTCCTCAACTGCTTCCCGAGCAACTGGCAGCCTTTGTCAATCAACTACAGTGCTCTCTCACCAAACCCAGAACGACCCCTTGGCCTTTCTAAACACATTACTGCAGGCAGCAGTGCTGGCCGACTGGGGTGGGCATGAGAGAGGAAAGTCTGCTATTTCCAGCCTAGGGCAGATGTGCTCCCTCAACTGCAGGGTACCTCAAAAAGAAAGTGTCTCGGAAGAGTCAAGAATGCCAGCAGGAAATGTATGGCTTTGTGAGGTCATGCAGTATCCTGAAGTAAGGCTCACGCTGAACAGTGAATGTGAGACAGCACACAGATAGGGAGGTATGAAGGTAGCCTTCATGAAGCGGTTAATAAATGCCAAACAGTTTGCATCTATTAAGCCCAGTGCATCTACATCCCAACGCTGAGAGATGGACAGAATCGGCTTCATTTTATAGATGAATAAACTGAAGCTCAGAAATTTTATGTCATTGCTCAAGGGGCATAGGGCTGAGTGGGATTTGATCCCAAGTTAGCTGTATCAGAAAACTCATGTACTTTCAATGATACTAAATAGCAGGCATCTAAAAGATAAATATACCATGATTGATGGGGCTAACGGATAGATCCATCTTACCCCAAATCACATAATCTCTGAACAACTACACTAGGTCTAAGATAAGAGATCATTGTGCAGTTCGGCACTCAGAAGTGGGTTACCTCATCCTGAGCAAAGAATCGAGTTTAATCCTTCAAATAGAAACTCTTATCTAGACGTGGTTAGATTGATATTGTTACCAGCCACTTCAGTCTTGCCTTAATCACTGCGCAGCTCCTCTCCAGCTATTATCTGTTAAGCCTCTCTCTTACTCACTGAATATTTCATATGTGAAGTAATGGAATGCAGAGCTGTGGGCTGTGTACTATCCTTTTGGTTTCCATTTAAATTTACAGCTTGCCAGTATGAAAAGAGTCCCGGGGCGCTAACTAAGGTGGTGATTATACTGTCCATCAGTTAGTTTGTGTTTCAGCCCAATGTTCACAGCCCCTTCCCACTCCCTCGTAACAAAGTGTTGTTTAACTCGACACATACACACACAGGCATATCTCCCAGGCATTTTTTACTGAGTTCCAGAATACCTGTCACCCAGATGTGCCTGCCACAATATGTTAGTTGTATTGGAAAAATTGCCAGAAACATACTCTACACTAGTAAACTGCCAGAGTTGAGACCAGTCTTTCAATACAGAACTACTTCTTCACCATCCCACTTTAAAAGTAATTATCTTGTTGCTACATTGCATTCCACTTGACACTTAAAATTTGCAGGCTAGGGTATCTTTAATAGTTTTCCAAGTAACGACACTTTTACAGAATCCTCATTTCTAAATATAGAAACATTTTGTTTGCTTTGAAGATGACTATGGATGATAAGGAACAAGAAGCTGACAGTGGAGCTGACATAGAATTGCCAGGTACAATATAGGACACCCACTAAATTTGAATTCTAGATAATGATTTTTTGTGCGTGGATGTCCCACATAATATTGGCACATACATTTAAAAATGATTCACCTGAAATTTGAACTTGCTGGATGTCTTGTATTTTTCTTTTCTTTTTTTCTTTCTTTTTTTAGACGGAGTCTCACTCTGTCGCCCAGGTTGGAGTATAGTGGTGCAATCTTGGCTCACTATAACCTCCCCCTCCTGGATTCAACCGATTCTCTTGCCTCAGCCTCCCAAGTAGCTGCGACTATGGGCACCTGTCACCACGCATGACTAATTTTTGTGTTTTTAGTAGAGACAGGGTTTCACCATGCTAGCCAGGCTGGTCTCAAAATCCTGACCTCAGGTGATCCACCTGCCTTTGCCTCCCCAAGTGCTGGGATTACAGGTGTGAGCCACCATGCCTGGCTGCATTTTTATTTTCTAAGTCTGGCAACTGTGTGCAGACAGAGGAAAAGGAGGGAGGAATCTACAGGTTCTAGATACTTGAAAGCTGATGTAATCACGCAGTCTATTAGAACAAATAAGCTCCCTACCTTTATTTTGGTTTTTGCACTGCCATCATTTTCAAGTAGAATAAGAACAGATATTTGGAGGAAGTGAATGAATGTATTTTAAAGGCCATGGAGGTTGCAGAGTATCTTCTGCAAAGACTTATGAGATTCTAGGAATCCTCAGTCTTACAGCCATCAGTCTGCCAGAAGATCTAACACAGCAACAGAACTCCTTGGTAATATAAAAGCTAAGAAAAATATTCTTCCAAATTGAAAATGAAGATTCATACTGCCTATGCAGCTCTAGCAAGTTTTCCAAGTTGATCTTCATTTTTTTCATAAAACCGGGTAGGATACTATAAGTCCTAACTAATGTGTCCTCGTAACTTCTAAAGACAAGCAACTTATTTAAATAATAAACACGTTTATTGAAGGCTACCAAATATACAGTCTTGTGTTCAGAATCAAGGTAATAAGATGAAAAAAATAGTTTGTATGGAAAAACTTATGACAGAGAAATACAAAAATAGCTACTACAGAAATCCCCAAATGCCCGCATTTTCTAAAAATCATGAATGAAGTACTAAGTGAGCTGCCAGCTAGAGGAAGGAATCAGCCAAACCTTTACCAGGTTCAAATCTGAGCCCAACCTTGAAGAGTATGATTTTAATATACAGGCAGCAAACAGAATTATGGACACAATATTTTAATTAATAATTAGATAACTGACATTAATGAGTAATTATGAGCTTATGAACAGTAGTGTGGTGACTGAAGCATAAGGTACAAAGCACAGAGCTTGGTAGCTGAGGAGGTTGGCAGAGTGACTTACAGCCACATGATGGAGAGATTTTAATGCTAAGATTATGCACTGTGGTAATAAAAAACTATCAAAGATTTTCCAGGACAAGAACAGTCATAAGGTCTGTTGGTTTTTATAAAGATAACCATAGAAAATTATGCAGAAGCTAGCCTACAGAGTTTAGAGGTCAGGACACTAGCTTAGGAATATACTGATTGTCCAAGAGGCATGTTTATATCAAAGAGGAAGACACAGGAAAGACAGCCAGCAAAGAACACTGACAATGACTGATCATTCAAGAACACTAAGAAAAACCTGGAGGAATAGAAGGTGATGAAAGATAAAATTCTGCCAAGAAATGAGAGCTCTCAAGCAGGCAACTCTCAAGAAGAGGCAGTTGGATTTAGCAATAAAGCATCCACGGTAGAACGTTCAGAGAGCAATTTTAGACCAGTGGTAAGGGCAAGGGCTTGGTTAACTTGGTTAAAGAGTGAATAGGAGCATTTCTGCTTCCAACATTATAACTGATAAAACACAACAAACATCCTTTTTAAATGCCTATCTCACTAGCAAAGAAGGGGAAAACCCTAGTAGCCAAAAGAACCAACCAACAAAACAAACAAATAAATAAGGAAGCAGAAACTAGAGAGGAAAGCAAATGCTGAGTCAGTAACTTCTAATGGAATTTTTCCATTCCAAGGGCCTAGAACCAGTCCAGGAACAGGACACAAAGCCTCCACAAGGTACAGAATGGAACTTAGATGCCCATAAAAACCCAGGGCTTTTAAAAGACTAGATACTCTATCAAATAGTAGGTTAGAAAAAAAATCTCATCTGCAAAGGAAGACAGTATGAAGATTTACCTGTATCAGTTTCACCTCTGGTTAGGAAAACAAAGCTTCTCCACCCCCCAGCATGAATAGCCAGAGAAGATCTACAGCAAATATTTTATGGGATTTTTTAAATATTTAAAGTATACTTAACAAATAAGTATATTTAGGCTGGGTACAGTGGCTCACGCCTGTATCAAATAGTAGGTTAGAAAAAAAATCTCATCTG